>NC_060121.1:261162225-261500350 GCF_021461395.2 Schistocerca americana | reverse complement strand
CTCTTCATGACGCATATGCTGTGGACATACCCACCTTTCAAGGTGGCAACAGCCGTCTCCACGGGGCTGCAGGCATACGTTACGAACTTGACAAACGCTGAGGCACCCTATCACATCTAGAATGGTCCCCTCTACCATCTGATATTAGTCCTATATGAAAGTCTGGTACTATTTGAAACACCGCATTCAGCACCTCCGCAATTTCATAGCTACGCGGGACGTAATCAACGAATGGCTTCAGCTGGATGTTGTGGTATACATGAAGAAGTTTGTGGATTCTTTTCCTTCAAGTCTGAGGGAATTTTGAAGGCCAGAGGCGGTATTATAGGGCATTGGCGTGTTGTCTCTTGTGAATGACAATTTCTTTGTCCAGAATCTTTAGGGAAAAAACGCTGTCAAAACTTATCCTGAAGGTAATTAATGTTGTCTACGTGACAAACTGTAACTGAACGTAATGCAATCTTTTCAGTTTGATTTTTTTATAGGAGTTGTTTGACACATTCTGGATAAATCTTGCGACACTCATTTTATGATAGTAACATGTCCCAACATTCGATAATTCATCGTGGGCTTAATAGTCTTGAAAACCGTTATTTTGAATCCAGTGGGTACCCTTTGTTCTATTTGTTGCTATTTAGCTGTTGTAGTAACTGCTGTGAGAATTTTGTTTCATTTATTGGAATGTGCAAAATTCGTAAAGAGACTCATGTATAGATGTTCACTTTGTTTATGATATTGAGAAAAGTAAATGTTGCTCAAGTCGTTCTGTTCCTTACGAAGTAACCAGTATCACTCGGATGTAGGTAATCTAAAAGTAATTCTTAGAAATTCAAAGTGTCTCAAGAACCTCATTACGAGAAGTAGTTCACACGGAAGATGGAAATACTTCTCTCTAAGGTGCTCCTACGATGTAAGGCAATCCCGCATCGCATAGAAGTGCAAACACACCGTTCATTGTTTAATGATGGCGTCCTCTGTCGCACGGGATACTGCTCTCATTAACGCACAAACATTTGAGGCGTTTAAATGAGTAAGCTTCCACAGTTGGTGTCAATCTCATTAAATGAATTCTGGGTATGTAGCCGCGTCATCTTATACAACAGTTAAAACACTAAACTATACCGACGTTTCCGCCATGTTGCAGCGGCCTTCTTCAGGGCAAATACTGCTTAGCTGGGGTGTGGACACTTAAATATATCGGTTTTCTGGCGGTGTCGCTAAACCATCAGCGTCACACATATATGATTTTATTGGCTCTAAAATACACTGATGTGAAAAACTTATAGACGAAAGAAAGTTTCGCATGATGTCCGACGGCCAAGTAACACAGCTCGATGAAACTTCGACCACACACAAATTAACTGCAACAGTCTAGTACAGAAGGTAACTGAAAGAAATGTGCAACTAGACTAACAGTGATGACATTTTTGTACAAAATCAGTAACCACACTGAAGTCTTCGCAGTTTATGATGGTCCCCTGCACATGGTTCATAAACGAGTGCGTGGTCACCACTGCATGCATGCTCTGAATTGTGCTCCCATTCTGGCCACGAGGCTGGAAAGGAATTCTTGTGGTAGGGAGTTCCATTTATCCACCATCGCGGTTGGGAACTGATGGATGGCTGCAATACTTCTCCCCAACTTACCCTACACATGATGGATCGCATTTAAGTTGGGGGAACAGGTAGGCCAGTCCATCCGCTGAATGTTCTCTTGTTCAAAGATATCCTCTGCTGCATTGTCCTATGCGGTCGCGTATTGTCATCCATAAATATGAAGTCATGGCCAAATGTACCCCTGAAAAGATACACAAGGAGAAGGAGTTTTATTTTATTTAATCGTATGGCTAGGGCCCCCCCGACGGGCAGGTTGTGTGCCGGGTGCCGGTGTTTCAATTTGACGCCACTTCGGCGACCTGCAGTCGATGAGGATGATAGGTTGATGATGAGGACAGCACAGTACCCACTCCTTGGGCGGAGAAAATTCCCCGACCCAGCCGGAAATCGAACGCGGGCCCAGAGGATTGACAATCCGTCACGCTGACCGTTCAGCTACTGTGGGCGGACATGGAGAATGAGTACCGGAGTATGTTAACCGATGTGTGTACCATGTTCAATGCTTTGATGGTCGATATGCCCATGCAACAATATACCTTCACACATCATAACACCTGAACCACCGAAACGATCATGTTCGGCAGTGTTCCTGGGTGGTTCAGGTGTTCCCACTTCTCGCCATATGAGACACATCGAGCACTGGCGAACATGGTCGTTTTGTGGGTGTAGGTGTCATGGTGTAGGGAAGCATAATGTTTCTTGGACGTACTGACCTCCAAATCTTTGAGCACGGTACACTCACTGGTCAATGTTATTGTGACATCGTGCTCCTTTGCCGCGTGCATCTTTTCAGGTATATATTCAACACTGGCCCCATTTTTACGGATACAATGCGCAACCCTGTCGAGCTGCGCAGGTGGAGGAACTCTTGGAAAGTGTGTGTTCGGCAAATGGATTTGTATCACCCCAGGCTGAAATTAGATCGAGCACATGTGGGATGCGGTGAAGAGGCGCATTGCAACAGGTCTACATGGACCAATGACCATAGAGTATTTATCGAGGGTGCTGGTGGAGGAACTCTTGGAACATGTATGTGTTCGGTAAATGGGTTTGTATCACCCCAGACTGAAATCAGATCGAGCACTTGTGGGATGCGGTGAAGAGGTGTATTGCAGCAGGTCTACATGCACCAACGACCATCGAGCATTTATCAGGGTGCTGGTGGAGGAATAGAACACCCCACCGCAAGAGGGGAGCACGTTGCAGAGTGTGGTTTGCCGTCCGTGGTGATGATACACCCTGTCAAGAAGAGTGTCCAGACTTTTTTAATGCCCATGTCTCCATCATGAATCGCGGTAACTTCAGCGTTTTTTATTGTCTATGCATAGAAGTGTCATTTATATCATCTATCAGTTACCTTACGTAATGTAATATACTGTATCACTTCTCTGTGTGTATGGTCCAAGTTTCATCGAGTAATGGTACTACGGCAGTGATGCATCATGGGAAAGTTTTGCACACCACCATTGTGTAATTAGTGGCGACATGGAGAGAGCGAGGGGATATGTTGCTGATTATCAGTGGTTAGCCAGGCTTGGTGACGTAGCCTGCTACGAATCAGGGACAAGCCTTTGGGGCCCGTGGTTCACTATTGTTGGTAGCGGTCGGACGAGACAGGTGTTCATGAATTGTTTGCTTGCCCCGTCGCGGCTGTGATCGGTGTAGCCGCTGCCATGCAATTACATGCGACCCGTCGTATGTAGATCCCTAGCAAACGGATGGCTGCAGCCGTCTTCCCAGTTGACGTTGTCATGCTGTATCAGGATTTCGATTGGCTCTTTTATATTTCGTGCGCGCATCCACAGCTGTCTTGACAGTACTCGTGGCGCTCATGCTGCGCTGTGCGGGTGCTATCAGGCCATTCAGCTTCCCCAATGTAGACATCACCGCAGTCACACTGTGTCTCGTACACACCTCCGTCATCGAGGGCTTTTGCTGCCCCTTCAGCGGACCTCACCAAATCCTTGATCCTGTGGCTACTCTGTAAGACTGATCCCTCGTCCAATAAGCGTCTTACGTAGGCCACTCGATTACCGATGCCGTCGACGGAAGGTGATCATACCGCAACAGTCGTAATAGCAACATCACATGGTTAAAATGGCTCTAAGCACTATGGGACTCAACATCTGAGGTCATCAGTGCTCTAGACTTAGAACTACTTAAACCTAACTAACCTAAGGACATGTGCGGCTGGTCCCCGCGGAGGTTCGAGTCCTCCCTTGGGCATGGGTGTGTGTGTTTGTCCTTAGGATAAATTAGGTTAAGTAGTGCGTAAGCTTAGGGACTGATGACCTTAGCAGTTAAGTTCCATAAGATTTCACACACATTTTTGAAACCTAACTAACCTAAGGATATCACACACATCCATGCCCGAGGCAGGATTCGAACCTGCGACTGTAGCAGCAGCGCGGTTCCGGATTGAAGCGCCCAGAACAGTTTGGGCACAGCGGCCGGCAAAATCAATATGAAACAAGAGATGAAAGAGCTACGCAACACCTTCCAAGCTAATGGACACGACGGCAAAACGATATGAAAAGCTACTAAGTTCATTAGGAAGCTATATACAGAAAATGAAAGAAAAGAACAACTCCAAATGGTGCGTGTACCTTACGTGAAGGGCAACAGCGATGGAGCAGACAAAGTACTACACCAAGCAGGCATCAAACCGGTCTTGCAGAGGGGCCGTAAGTTCCAGGATTTGGTAGGATCCGCTAAGGATATTATAACATGGCATGAAAATATGCCCAGAGTACTTTTAACGACACTTGAGGTTTTTGAAAGAGTATTGGAAAGGGTTGGTGAGAGAAAATGTCTGCTGAAGGTTGTAAGAGTAAGGAAAAAGAACTGGTTGGGACATTCATTGAGAAGGGAGTGCTTGCTAGTAGATGCTTTGGAAGGATTGGTTCGTGGGAGAAGACTGAGAGGAAGAAGGAGATACGAGGTGATAGACGAAATAAAGGGAAGAGGAAATTATGCAGACCTGAAGAGGATGGCAGAAGACCGGACAGCCTGGAGAACTACCATGTGAAAACCTGCCTTTAGGCAGAACACTGATGATGATGATGATGAAGTTTTGACAGGCCAAGTCATGTAAGTCACAAAAGAATTGGATAGTTTTCTTTTTTTGCGGAATACGTGGCCAGCAGCCATGTCACTGGCGTGAGAAAACATGAATGTCCCTGGAGTGAACCTTTAAATGGACAGGGAGTGAACAGGCCTCTTGTACACAAGACGCAAAACAACATAGAATAACTCAACACACAAACAGTGACCATACACAAGACACAACAGAGCAAGAAGCCATACACAAAGAAAATGGTACATAGTCAGCTACAGTAACAAAACAGTTCACAGAAGAAACTGGTACTTGAAATAGCACCGAAAAAGACATCACAATTAAGATAAAAATCAGAACACAGAAAACACCCACGCACAAATTCAACACATCAGGTATATGCGAACTTATATGTAACTCTTATAAGTCAGTATAAATACACTCCTGGAAATTGAAATAAGAACACCGTGAATTCATTGTCCCAGGAAGGGGAAACTTTATTGACACATTCCTGGGGTCAGATACATCACATGATCACACTGACAGAACCACCGGCACATAGACACAGGCAACAGAGCATGCACAATGTCGGCACTAGTACAGTGTATATCCACCTTTCGCAGCAATGCAGGCTGCTATTCTCCCCTGGAGACGATCGTAGAGATGCTGGATGTAGTCCTGTGGAACGGCTTGCCATGCCATTTCCACCTGGCGCCTCAGTTGGACCAGCGTTCGTTCTGGACGTGCAGACCGCGTGAGACGACGCTTCATCCAGTCCCAAACATGCTCAATGGGGGACAGATCCGGAGATCTTGCTGGCCAGGGTAGTTGACTTACACCTTCTAGAGCACGTTGGGTGGCACGGGATACATGCGGACGTGCACTGTCCTGTTGGAACAGCAAGTGCCCTTGCCGGTCTAGGAATGGTAGAACGATGGGTTCGATGACGGTTTGGATGTACCGTGCACTATTCAGTGTCCCCTCGACGATCACCAGTGGTTTACGGCCAGTGTAGGAGATCGCTCCCCACACCATGATGCAGGGTGTTGGCCCTGTGTGCCTCGGTCGTATGTAGTCCTGATTGTGGCGCTCACCTGCACGGCGCCAAACACGCATACGACCATCATTGGCACCAAGGCAGAAGCGACTCTCATCGCTGAAGACGACACGTCTCCATTCGTCCCTCCATTCACGCCTGTCGCGACACCACTGGAGGTGGGCTGCACGATGGTGGGGCATGAGCGGGAGACGGCCTAACGGTGTGCGGGACCGTAGCCCAGCTTCATGGAGACGGTTGCGAATGGTCCTCGCCGATACCCCAGGAGCAACAGTGTCCCTAATTTGTTGGGAAGTGGCGGTGCGGTCCCCTACGGCACTGCGTAGGATCCTACGGTCTTGGCGTGCATCCGTGCGTCGCTGAGGTCCGGTCCCAGGTCGACGGGCACGTGCACCTTCCGCCGACCACTGGCGACAACATCGATGTACTGTGGAGACCTCACGCCCCACGTGTTGAGCAATTCGGCGGTACGTCCACCCGGCCTCCCGCATGCCCACTATACGCCCTCGCTCAAAGTCCGTCAACTGCACATACGGTTCACGTCCACGCTGTCGCGGCATGCTACCAGTGTTAAAGACTGCGATGGAGCTCCGTATGCCACGGCAAACTGGCTGACACTGACGGGGGCGGTGCACAAATGCTGCGCAGCTAGCGCCATTCGACGGCCAACACCGCGGTTCCTGGTGTGTCCGCTGTGCCGTGCGTGTGATCATTGCTTGTACAGCCCTCTCGCAGTGTCCAGAGCAAGTATGGTGGGTCTGACACACCGGTGTCAATGTGTTCTTTTTTCCATTTCCAGGAGTGTAAGACAAACATGCAGTAACTTTAAAATAAGAAACACAGAATACCTCACAGCTCTAAAAAATTAGCACCCATAGCCCATTTGCTAACCGCTTTATAGCCCACAATGGTCACCAAACTAAAACAGAACATATTGAAACATATTAAAATGAAGCCACCGCATCTACTAGAAACTTAAAACGGAATCAAACTTCCACATGCATGTGGAAGGTATTAACAGAAGAAAAATGTTGAATTGCACATTGTTTACCACGTTAAAGAAGCTGTACATAAAAAACGGCACAAACAGATAAACAAATTCACACACACACACACACACACACACACACACACACACACACACACAGACGGACGGAGAGAGAGAAAGAGAGAGAGAGAGAGAATGTAAGCATGGTTCAAATTTGGGCCGGCCGGTGTGGCCGAGCGGTTCTAGGCGCTTCAGTTTGGAACCGCGTGACCGCTACGGTCGCAGTTCGAATCCTGCCTCGGGCATGGATGTGCGTGATGTCCTTAGGTTAGTTAAGTAGTTCTAAGTTCTAGGGGACTGATGACCTGAGATGTTAAGTCTCATAGTGCTCAGAGCCATTTTTTTTTCAAATTTGGCGTCAAACTAATATGTGACCAAATGAACATCAGCAGGGATTGGACATACAGCAGCAACAAAAACACTGTTTTGTAAAGAGAAAAAAATGTTACTTGCCAGAGACGTTCCACAGTAACAGTTGTGATTTTGTTTGAATTTGCCGGCCGCGGTGGCCGAGCGGTTCTAAGCGCTTCAGTCCGGAACCGCGCGACTGCTACGGTCGCAGGTTCGAATCCTGCCTCGGGCATGGATGTGTGTGATGTCCTTAGGTTAGTTAGGTTTAAGTAGTTCTAAGTTCTAGGGGACTGATGACCTCAGATGTTAAGTCCCATAGTGCTCAGAGCCATTTGAACCATTTTTTTTTGTTTGAATTTCAACAAATGAAGATGCAGATGGGAACGGATGTTTCGAAACTAAGTGAAAGTAATCGTAAAATATATTAGCAAAATACTTTCGCACAGCAAAATTACGTTTGTAGATGAAGTGTTAACTCATCTCGTCAACCAGACGTAATGTAACACCGTTTGATTGCAGATGACAAGCTTCCAATATACACTAATGTTCAGAGGGTCCTATATAACGCAACAGTGAAAAAAATTATTGAACTGACAATAGGCAAAAACTGTTTTTAGTTCCATTTTCGCTAGAATAATTATTACTTAAAATATGTTTTTATTTTACAGAACTGAATAAAGAGTACTCACTGACGATAGGAAGAAGGTTCTGAAACAAGTATGAAACGTATAAAAAACAGTTATATACATAACAGACGGACCTAAATACAATAATACTGAATAATTTAATTTCTGTGACTCCCCAAAGATAGCATTAACGTCGACTGTGATGGCTTTGCCGCGGAAAAGGCAGTAAGTAAACGTCACAGGACAACACTCTAGTTAAGCGTTAGCTTCGTGGTGTTCGTTGCTGTTGTGATTTAGTCAGTTGATTAAGTGGGCAGAATCTCAACAAAAATGATTCGTTCCAAACCAGTAAAAAGTCATATCTTATTATGTCGTGTGCTTTGCCTGGCTGTGCCTCTCCAGAAAACTTCATTCCGCGCGGGTTTTTGCTACAACCGTCGAGACAGGCCAAGAGAATATGTCATTTCAGCCCAGCCTTGTGCTTTGCTCTAGTAACATTTTGTCTAACATCTCTGGGGCGTCGACAGTTACGATGCCACAACGTAGGTGCACGCTCTCGTAAGTTGGCACTACGAGAGAAGACTAACTACGCCGACCTCTGGCCGACGCTGTGGGGCTCCGGGAGTGCCGTCTTGATTTCTGCCCATTTCATCAAGAGCAGACGGCCTGGAAATATCGCTTCTACTACAGAGTGGGCTAGCTTGCTATTCAAACTTTGTATTAGTTGCGTTCAGTTAAAGTTTGGACAGCAACGAGTATTTGTTCGTTTTGAGATTATACAGAACAGTCATCCTAACTTCACGGGATTAGACGTAGACTACTGCTTCACACCTACGCGCTCATCCTCGCCAAAGTTATGTAAGCATTTGATATTTACTTGCGTTTTTAACTCTATTAAAAGTGTTAAAGCTACATGCAGTACCGAAGTGCTTCACCTCTCCTGCTCCTAGTCGCTTCCTTCACTCTCGGCCTATATTACAAAAGCAGTCCACAGGAGCAGATCCACCCACCGCCTATCAAGGTGGAATACAAAAATCTGAATCAAGTACTTCCCTGCATTCTATAATTTTGATTCAGTTAATGTACAACGCTTCTTTACGTGCAGATAATTATGACTGGACGCTTGTACTGCAGATAACAGCACCTTTTTGCTACCTCAGTATAGTTTGCTGTTTGATGGAAGCTGGTAGTTTTAGTGATGCGACAACAGCTATTGCCCCGGATCGTGAATTTTCAGAAACATTTGTATCCATAATCCAAAGCTTCCTTAAAAGAACATTTACACAAGTTTAGTTGCTATTGTCCTAGTTATGTTTCATGCAATAGACTTAGGAAGCTGTGGAGTTAAAAGTTTGAGTATTAACTGTTAACTATATATGGCAAATTAATGTTCTATTCAAATATGATACACTTAAGACCCTCCCCCTCCCCCTCCTCAATAGGAAACTGGATATTGGGTCAAAAAAGTTTAAGAATAAAATACAAATCGAAGAAACAAATGCTGTACCATGATCTCACTTGATTCTCCAAAGAGTGTGGTTGTGGGTCAAACTAAGGCAGTTGTAATGCTTTTGTGTTAGAGCATCAAATACAAGAAGCATTTTTGTGAGAGCCATAAACCAGACAGGCGGCTGTGAGAGATTTAGGGATTTATGAAGCAATAAAGATTAGGCTGTGATCTATACTGTGACATTACTGCTCGTCATGTTAACTGTTATAATCCTAAACATTCGATAAAACTATATTACTGGAGAATATTTTTAAATTTGAACATATTAATTGTCGACGCAGTTTAAAATCTAATTTCATCAACTGTTATTTCATGAAAAATTTTGTCGTCGCTTCTAATATTCTGCTTCAAGTACTCCGTTTTGTCAATAATCATGAGGTGAAGTTATTAGCCGACCATTGTGGCCGAGCGGTTCTAGGCGCTTCAGTCTGAAACCGTGCGACCGCTACGATCGCAGGTTCGAATCCTGCCTCGGGCTTGGATGTGTGTGATGTCCTTAGGTTACTTAGGTTTAAGTACTTCTAAGTTCTAGGGGACTGATGACATCAGATGTTAAGTCCCATAGTGCTCAGAGCCATTTGAACCATTTTTTGAAGTTATTAACCGCTTACACGTAATTTTTGACTGTCATAAAATTTTCAACTTGATTCAGCTTGTGTACGATATAGCCCTTTTGTCCGAAATCAAGGAAGACGGACACGTCTACAAAGAATTGCAAAGCTTAGTTCCAATGGAATAAGGTTAAGAATAAACTAAGTTGTAAAGAGTAGTAAAATGTGCCTTGTTTAGTATCATATAGTTGAGGAAGACATAGTAGGTGACCAAGTGAGAGAATACTCATTGCCAGGGAGCAAGGTTACACAGAATGACCAACGCAAGTGAGACCTTAGCAGTAGATTTATTCAAGACTACCACTAATCCTATCGAATAAAACAAGTGCATGAAAGTTTAAATCGGAAGCTATGTATTGCATGGAGGTGTCATAGTAAATCTGGTAAAGATGAAACTGGAAAAATTGGAAATTTACTGGGTGTGAAATGTTAGTACAAAAAGATAACAAATAGTGTACAATGACTAGGAGAATGTACAATGACTTAAAAATCAATTTACACAGGTTACCTGGTACGAGTAGATGGTCAGATTTTAGAAAGGTGTTTACTAGAACGAAGTATACCTGAGCAAAGAGCTATGGGAATGCTAATAAGCGTAAGGAACGCATCTAATTGGAGTAAATGTAAGTAATTAGGTTATGACAAACGAATACAGCAGTGTAAGCAATTGACTGCCGAAACGGCCAACTAGGTTTATATAGACGGGTTTATATGCTAATGTTGCTTTACGTCTACATCTACACTCCGCAAGCTACCTTACGGTGTGTGCCAGAGGGTATTTTGTGTACCACTTTCACTTTCCACTTTTCCTGTTTTAGTCGTGTTAATTTTATGTGCATCGTCTTTTCGCGAGATATACATAACAAGAATCAATATATTGGTTGACCCTTCTAGGAAAGTACGCTGTCAGAGCTTTGACAGTAGACCACACTGTGATGCAGATCGCCTTTCTTGCTGCGTATGCCACTGGAATTGACTGAGGATATCCGTGACGCTTTCGCACTGACTAAATCAACCTGTAAAGAAACGTGCTACTGTTTTTTGGATCTTCTCCGTTTGCTTGTGTCAATGATATGTGGTACGGGTCCCGCACTGACGAGCAATATTCAAGCACTGTTCGAAAAAGTGTTTTGTAAGTTAATTCCTTTGTTGATGGGCTATATTCTCTGAGAATTCTTCCAGTGAATCTGGCATTTGCACTACCGCGATTAATTTTATGTGGTCGTTCCACATCACCTCGCTTCTTACGCGTACTCCCAGATATTTTATGGAAGTAACTGCCTCCCATGGTTCGTCTGCAATCGTGTAATCATAGAAGAAAGGGACCGTCTGTCTACATATTAGCAATATTTTACATTTGTTTACGTAAACAGTCAGTTGCCGCTCCCTGAGCGAAGCGTCGATCCACTTCAGGTCTTCTTGTATTTTGGTGCAATTTTCTAGCGTTGCTACATTTCTGTGTAAAGCAGCATAATCCGCGAAAAGCCTCAGGGATATTCCAACGTTATTTTCTAGGTTTTTTATATACACTGAGGTGACGAAAGTGATGGGATAGCGATTGCACATACGCAGATGGCGGTACCATCGCCCACGCAAGATGTAACAGGACCATACATTGGCAGCGATATCATTTGTACGAAGCCGATTCGTATGAAGAGGTTTCCGACGCTGTTATGGCCCAACGACGGGAATTAACAGACTTTGAACTCGGAATGGTAGTTGGAACTAGACATATGGGTCAATCCATTTCGGAAATCGTTAGCGAATTCAGTATTTAGAGATTCACAGTGTGGGCGGTGGCCTTAACTTACCGTTTGAGAGCAGCGGCGTTTGCTTAGAGTTGTCAGTGGTAACAGACAAGCAACGCCGCGTGTTATAACCGCAGAAATAAATGTGGGACGTATGACGAACGTATCCGTTAGGACAGTGCGGCGAAATTGGGAGTTAATGGGCTGTGGCAGCAGACGACCAACGTGAGTGCCTTTCCTAACAGCACGACGTCGACTGCAGTGCTTCTCCTGGGCTCGTGACCATATCGATTGGACCTTTTTTTTTTTTTTTTTTTGTCATCAGTCTACTGACTGGTTTGATGCGGCCCGCCACGAATTCCTTTCCTGTGCTAACCTCTTCATCTCAGAGTAGCACTTGCAACCTACGTCCTCAATTATTTGCTTGACGTATTCCAATCTCTGTCTTCCTCTACAGTTTTTGCCCTCTACAGCTCCCTCTAGTACCATGGAAGTCATTCCCTCATGTCTTAGCAGATGTCCTGTCATCCTGTCCCTTCTCCATATCAGTGTTTTCCACATATTCCTTTCCTCTCCAATTCTGCGTAGAACCTCCTCATTCCTTACCTTATCAGTCCACCTAATTTTCAACATTCGTCTGTAGCACCACATCTCAAATGCTTCGATTCTCTTCTGTTCCGGTTTTCCGACAGTCCATGTTTCACTACCATACAATGCTGTACTCCAGACGTACATCCTCAGAAATTTCTTCCTCAAATTAAGGCCGCTATTTGATAGACTTCTCTTAGCCAGAAATGCCTTTTTTGCCATAGCGAGTCTGCTTTTGATGTCCTACTTGCTCCGTCCGTCATTGGTTATTTTACTGCCTAGGTAGCAGAATTCTTTAACTTCGTTGACTTCGTGACCATCAATTCTGATGTTAAGTTTCTCGCTGTTCTCATTTCTACTACTTCTCATTACCTTCGTCTTTCTCCGATTTATTCTCAAACCATACTGTGTACTCATTAGACTGTTCATTCCGTTCAGCAGATCATTTAATTTTTCTTCACTTTCCCTCAGGATAGCAATGTCACCAGCGAATCGTACCATTGATATCCTTTCACCTTGTATTTTAATTCCACTCCTGAACATTTCTTTTATTTCCATCATTGCTTCCTCGATGTACATATTGAAGAGTAGGGGCGAAAGGCTACAGCCTTGTCTTACACCCTTCTTAATACGAGCACTTCGAGCCGGCCGAAGTGGCCGTGCGGTTAAAGGCGCTGCAGTCTGGAACCGCAAGACCGCTACGGTCGCAGGTTCGAATCCTGCCTCGGGCATGGATGTTTGTGATGTCCTTAGGTTAGTTAGGTTTAACTAGTTCTAAGTTCTAGGGGACTAATGACCTCAGCAGTTGAGTCCCATAGTGCTCAGAGCCATTTGAATACGAGCACTTCGTTCTTGATCGTCCACTCTTATTATTTCCTCTTGCTTGTTGTACATATTGTATATGACCCGTCTCTCCCTATAGCTTACCCTTAAGTTTTTCAGAATCTCGAACAGCTTGCACCATTTTATTTTGTCGAACGCTTTTTCCAGGTCGACAAATCCTATGAAAGTGTCTTGATTTTTCTTTAGCCTTGCTTCCATTATTAGCCGTAACGTCAGGATTGCCTCTCTCGTCCCTTTACTTTTCCTAAAGCCAAACTGATCGTCACCTAGCGCATTCTCAATTTTCTTTTCCATTCTTCTGTATATTATTGTTGTAAGCAGCATCGATGCATGAGCTATTAAGCTGATTGTGCGATAATTCTCGCACTTGCCAGCTCTCGCCGTCTTCGGAATTGTGTGGATGATGCTTTTCCGAAAGTCAGATGGTATATCGCCAGACTCATATTCTACAAACCAACGTGAATAGTCGTTTTGTTGCCACTTCCCCCAATGATTTTAGAAATTCTGATGGAATGTTATCTATCTCTTCTGCCTTATTTGACCGTAAGCCCTCCAAAGCTCTTTTAAATTCCGATTCTAATACTGGATTCCCTATCTCTTCTAAATCGACTCCTGTTTCTTCTTCTATCACATCAGACAAATCTTCACCCTCATAGAGGCTTTCAATGTATTCTTTCCACCTATCTGCTCTCTCCTCTGCATTTAACAGTGGAATTCCCGTTGCACTCTTAATGTTACCACCGTTGCTTTTAATGTCACCAAAGGTTGTTTTGACTTTCCTGTATGCTGAGTCTGTCCTTCCGACAATCATATCTTTTTCGATGTCTTCACATTTTTCCTGCAGCCATTTCGTCTTAGCTTCCCTGCACTTCCTATTTATTTCATTCCTCAGCGACTTGTATTTCTGTATTCCTGATTTTCCCGGAACATGTTTGTACTTCCTCCTTTCATCAACCAACTGAAGTATTTCTTCTGTTACCCATGGTTTCTTCGCAGCTACCTTCTTTGTACCTATGTTTTCTTTCCCAACTTCTGTGATGGCCATTTTTAGAGATGTCCATTCCTCTTCAACTGTACTGCCTACTGCGCTATTCATTATTGCTGTATCTATATCGTTAGAGAACTTCAAACGTATCTCGTCATTCCTTAGTACTTCCGTATCCCACTTCTTTGCGTATTGATTCTTCCTGACTAATGTCTTGAACTTCAGCCTACTCTTCATCACTACTATATTGTGATCTGAGTCTATATCTGCTCCTGGGTACGCCTTACAATCCAGTATCTGATTTCGGAATCTCTGTCTGACCATGATGTAATCTAATTGAAATCTTCCCGTATCTCCCGGCCTTTTCGAAGCATACCTCCTCCTCTTGTGATTCTTGAACAGGGTATTCGCTATTTCTAGCTGAAACTTGTTACAGAACGCAATTAGTCTTTCTCCACTTTCATTCCTTGTCCCAAGGCCATATTCTCCTGTAACCTTTTCTTCTACTCCTTCCCCTACAACTGCATTCCAGTCGCCCATAACTATTAGATTTTCGTCCCCCTTTACATACTGCATTACCCTTTCAATATCCTCATACACTTTCTCTATCTGTTCATCTTCAGCTTGCGACGTCGGCATGTATACCTGAACTATCGTTGTCGGTGTTGGTCTGCTGTCGATTCTGATTAGAACAACCCGGTCACTGAACTGTTCACAGTAACACACCATCTGCACTACCTTCCTATTCATAACGAATCCTACACCTGTTACACCATTTTCTGCTGCTGTTGATATTACCCGATACTCATCGGACCAGAAATCCTTGTCTTCCTTCCACTTAACTTCACTGGCCCCTACTATATCTAGATTGAGCCTTTGCATTTCCCTTTTCAGATTTTCTAGTTTCCCTTCCACGTTCAAGCTTCTGACATTCCACGCCCCGACTCGTAGAACGTTATCCTTTCGTTGATTATTCAATCTTTTTCTCATGGTAACCTCCCCCTTGGCAGTCCCCTCCCAGAGATCCGAATGGGGGACTATTCCGGAAAGTTTTGCCAATGGAGAGATCATCATGACACTTCTTCAATTACAGGCCACTTGTCCTGTGGATACACGTTAGGTGTCTTTAATGCAGTGGTTTCCATTGCCTTCTGCATCCTCATGTCGTTGATCCTTGCTGATTCTTCCGCCTTCAGGGGCAATTTCCCATCCCTAGGACAAGAGAGTGCCCTGAACCTCTATCCGCTCCTCCGCCCTCTTTGACAAGACCGTTGGCAGAATGAGGCTGACTTCTTATGCCGGAAGTCTTCGGCCGCCAATGCTGATTATTTATGAAAATTTAGGCAGTGGCGGGGACCGAAGACGTTTTGATTATGAATCAAAGACGCTACCCCTAGACCACGGCCACCCTAGACGACTGCAAAACCGTGGTCTGGTCAGATGAGTTCCGATTTAAGTTGGAAGGAGCTGATGGCAGGATTCGAGTGTGGCGCAGACCCCACGAAGCCCTGGACTCAAGTTGTCAATAAGACACTGTGCAAGGTGGTGCTGGCTCCGTAATTTTTTTTATATAGAGGTGGAGCCTCTCTACGCCCACACCGGTATGATGGCCAGCTGAAAAGGTCTACTGCCATCTCTGCATAATGGTTAGTCTTCACTAAAGTGAGGTGTCGCAGGATGTGGGTACTGCGATGTTTGCGTACGTCTGGTTAAGGTTAACCATTAATACGCGCTCATCTGGAGATAGATTGGGTCGAAGTCGAACGGAGGGTAGCGGTTTGAAGGGCAGAGGAAAAAAAAGTTCCAAGGCAAGAGCCAAGGGAAAAAACCTCTGCGATAGTTAGGTCGGGTGGTAAGAGCAGTAGTGGATGTCTTGCTGCCTGCGATAGGTCGTGCAAGGGTAGGCTTTGTTAGTAGTGGGTATCATGCATGTCGATACCTTGACGTTGTGCTGTGGTGTTGCTCGGCGGCTGCTGCTGGGTGCCGGTGTTGAGCTCTCGTTCAGCGTCAGCAACCTGCAACAGTTAGGACTATTATCGTTTTTGTGTCCCATAGGTAATATATCGGATGCACAGTGTAGGGTGATGTTGGCGAATTGTTTGTGCGTCAGTGGGAGAGCTCGTCGGTGTCCCTGCTGTGGCCTGTTGGTCGGCTCTAATAGCAGCTGGTAATTACCAGTCAGTGTTGATGATATGTAGGGGCTTGCCGACGTTTGTCGCTTGTTAGTGTATGTTAGTTTACCATAGGTGGCTATGCCCTAGCTAGTAGTGTCTTTGGCCTCTCGTGCTTCCACCTATGGTTGTGATTGTAGTTTCCCAGAGTGAGGATGAAAGGATTGTTCGAGTTTCTCGAGTTCCTGTATAGTCGCGTGGTGTGTTTTCTGAATACTTCCTTGAGGGTTTCAAGGCGGTATTAAGGCTCCGTAATGGTGTGGGCTGTGTTTATATAGAATGGACTTGATCCTCTTGTCCAAATGAACCAACTGAGACTATTTGAAGCCATTTATGGACTTCATGTTCCCAAACAACGATGGAATTTTTATGGATGACAATGCGCTATGTCACTATATCGCCACTGTTGGCGATGTGGTCAGTTAGAGCGAATGATTTGGCCACCCAGATCGTCCAAAATGAGTCTCATCGAACATTTATGGGACATAATCGAGAGGTCGGTTCCTGCACAAAAACCTGCATCGGCAACACTTTCGCGTTTATGGAAAGCATGGTCCAATATTTCTGCAAGAGACTTTCGATGACTTGTTGAGTCCACGTCACGTCGATTTGCTCCTTACGCCGGACACAAGGAGATCCTACACGATGTTAGTAGGTTTCCTATGACTTTTGTCACCTCAGTGTATATTGTGAAAAGTAATCGTCCTATAACAGATCCTTGGGGCACACCCCAAGATACTTTCATGTTTGAAGACTTCCCTTCGTTGAGAATGACATGTTGTGTTCTGTTTGCTAGAAACTATTCAGTCCAATCACACAGTGAGTCCGATATTCCGTACGCTCATATTTTGTTCCTTAGACCACAGCGTGAAACTAACTCTAACACCTTTCGGAAACAAACAGAGCGTCCTGGGTTTCACACGATCGTTGTTTTCGGAAAATGTTGATTCCTACAGAGGAAATTTCTTTTGATCTTGAGAAACGGCAAATGCTTTGCTGGGAAGTGAGACTGGGGACAGCAATGGAAATGAATAAGTCGCCAGTAACCTAAATGTTGCATAAAGTCAGATCTGGTATGTTTTCTTGTAGCTGGCAGAAGACAAAGAAGAAGAAGAAGAAGAAGAAGAAGAAGAAGTCATAAATGTTTTCCTCAAGGACTTGATTTAATTTAGTTGGTTCCTTTAGGTGTTTGGGGCATCCAAAAGAACTTGCCGTTCATATCTTTCTTTGGCTGTTTCCGCAGTTCCTTCAAGGCGTTTCCGGCTTCCTTCCCTTTCCTTCCCTCCCAGCGTCCTCCATGTACCTCTAGGACTGCCTCTCTTCCTTGTTTCTTGGAGAGTCCATTCCAATGCCTACTTCTCGATTGTTCCATCTGGATTTCTCAGCGTATGCCCCATCAATCTCTACTTTCTCTCCCATATCAGGCCTCATTTATCTGTCGGATTTGTTTTTCTCCAGACCTCCTCATCAATTACTTTTCTGGCAACTACAGATCCTTGATGCGCTAGAGACACCTATTTTTGCTATTTTTGAAACTCTATAACTCTAATGTTGCATTCTTGTCTACTTTTCAACTTTCACTGTCGTTTAGGTAGAGAGTTTTCACATTTGTATTAAAAATACAAATTTTTGGTTTGCACGAAGTATTTGTTTCGCCGTGTTGGATGCAATTGTATGAAGGTAGCGTCTGCCTTCTTTACGGCATTCTCCACATCTTCTGCAGCTGCACCATTTTCTGTCAGTGATTCCTACGAAATTAATTGTTTCACAAAGCCGTACGTGCATTATACACATGGGTGTCGAATAGAAGTTGGGACTCACGCAAGAAAACTTAGACTGATCATAGAATATGGAACGTTAACCAAAAGACTGCAAATTTCTCTTTTACTGTATACGTTGCTGACAATAGCAAAAACAAGAAACTGCAGGAGTGTGCAGACAGAAAGCGCCAGCTTTTCATGCACAGCTCGTACCCACGGCTCGGAGCGCAGATAGCTGCTGTCGGTGGAGGAAACTTTGTCGTCGCACTCTTTATCAGTACAGACATTGAGTCCAAAGAACGTGAAGTTTAACGATTTTCGAGTCGTTTACATCGGTCGTTAAAGCAGCGTTTTACGTCGGATCCACAACGCGAAACGTAATTTGCCAGAGGATTTTGCATTTATAGTTGTTTTCAAGCTACCTTAAACGGTGCAGTTAGGAAGAACGTAAAGCTGCAAGAACAAGATCGGGTTGTTAAGCACCATACAACGAAAAGCGCACTTGCAAATCCTACCTATTTAACCAGACGTAAAAGGTATTTTTTTGGAAATTCTATAAAGTACCTTTAATTTCTTTCCAATATAAGGCAAAAGAGAGAAACATATTTAGTTGTTCTTTACAGATGAGACATTACTAGCGTCTTTATCATTCCTCATTGGAGGTAGAATGCTCCGCCTCTTTATATTCCTGTAGTGATCAGTATTCAAGATATACTTTACTAACCTCGTACCATTTCTGTTCTCTTCCAGTACTCAGTTTCACAACACTAATCTTGCCTTTCACTGCTTCATGTTAGGTAAAACACTTTTATTGTGAATCAGATATGTATCCTCATCTTCCTCGGTTGGTTGCTAGATGCTAATCATCGTTAACGCTGCCCTTAACAATTATGCATCATGGCTATGTTCTAGCTGCCAGCATTGCTTGTTGTAAGCAGTTATTCTGGTGGTGATAGATCTCTACGAATATCTAGAGAAATAGTGTTCCTTTTTCTTCTCACACCTGTTGACGGGTACGTGACAGGATTATCGCAACAAACAAGGTGCTCGACCTTATCCACAGGTCTTCAGTTTATTCTGGGGAAATTTAATGGCGAATGAAGTCATTTCAAATATTGTTTGTATTTTTTTAGCCATACTCGGATAATTATAGTCAGAGAAACTGTATTGCGTAAGCATTCAATGTCATGGTTGCCACTGGACATACGTAACTGGCTTTGCTCATACAAGGTACTATTCAATAACTACATCTACATGACTACTCTATAATTCATACTTAAGTGCCTGTCAGAGGATTCATCGAACCGCCTTCAAGCTGTTTCTCTACCGTTCCACTCTCGGACAGTGCGTGAGAAAAATGAATACTTAAATCTTTCCGTACGAGATCTGATTTCTCTTATTATATAACAATTATCGTTTCTCTCTATCTGGATGGGCGTCAGTAATAAAAAAAATTCGCATTCAGAGGAAAACGTTGGATACTGAAGTTTCGCGAAAGGTCTCACCGCAACGAAAATCACCTTTGTTTTAAAACTGCCACTCCAGCTTGCATATGATATCCGTGACACTTTCTCCCGGGACGAGCTGCTCTTCTTGGGAAGTTTTCGATGCCCACAGCGAACCCTACCTGGTAGGGATCCCATACTGCGCAGCAGTACTCCAGAAGAGGGGGACAAGTGTAGTGTACGCAGTCTCTTTAGTAGATTTGTTGCAATCCGAAAACATTCTTCCAATAAAACGAGTATTTGATTCGCCTTCCCCACAACGCTGTCTATGTGATCGTTAAAATTTATGTTGCTTGTCATTGTAATTCTGGGTATTTAGTTGCACTGGCAGCCTATAGATTTGTGTGATTTATTGTGTAACCGAAATTTAAGGGATTCCGTTTAGCATCCATGTAGATGACCTCACACTTTTCTTTATTTAGGGTCAATTGCCACTTCGTGTACCGCACAGATATCTTGTCATAATGATTTTGCAGTTATTTTGATCTTTTCGCGACTTTCTTCGACAACAGTATCATCTGCAACAGTCTCCCAAGTCATTGATATAGATGAGAAACAGCCTATAACACTGTCTTGGGGAACGTCAGATATCACATAGGCACGCAGTTTCATTAGGTACAGCTTGTGAGGGACGATATCAAACTTGTTCTGGAAATCTAATGCTATGGTATTTCATAGTCACTTGTAGTAATCGAAGGCATAATGACAGATGTGGACTATGAACATTCTTTCGGATCAACCTCATCTCTTCATGCTTGATGCCTTCCCCGATCGTAATGGCATCTTCCAGCAGAATACGTACCCCTGTCACAGGGCCAGAATCCTGCTGCAGCGATTAGAGGAGGGTGTCAGTGAACTTATATTGACGTCTCACCACACAAATTCTCCTGGTCTGAACAAGATGGAGCACATCCGGGATGCTGTCGGTTACCAGCTTCACACCAGCCAGCAACTGTCCCGTAATTTAAGAGAACTGCGTGATCCGTGGGTAGATTTTTGATGCCACAGACCTCCAGAAACATACCAACAGCTTGTTGAATCCTCGTCACGCAGAAACGCTGCTATTTTGACTCCAGATGTGGACCAATACGCTATTAACCAGGTGGTCACAAAGTTCAAATAACTTGCAGCGGGGTGACGTCTTTAACAACCTTCGATATTTCGATAGGTGCACACTCTATCATTTTCAAGTACAAACGCAAACAAAGAGCGCTCTTCAAGGAATTCGGAAACCTTGGTATGCCGAAAGATAGCACACACATACATACGCGCATGCGCGAGCGTGCCCCGCGAACAATAGCGCCAACACACAACCAAACTTGGCCAACGCCAGAAGTTATCAGTAGTGAATATTAATAACCAACGCGTGAGGTACCATTAGTGCTGTCCGCTTCTTAACAAGGAGAGAAATGGTTTCGAAGCAGTACTTAAGTAAAAACCTCCACTGTATCTATAAGGCCACTTGACGGTTCAGTCTCAAACGATTTACTAACACTATCCCAATAGCTGTTAAGTCCATGCAAGAATTTAAATGTAGTATATTCCATAGCATGAATGGCGACAAGACAGTGTTCTGCAGTAGGAGATTTTCTCGATTGTTTTAGGCGTGTGTGACGCTTACGCTGAATACAACGGTACTCCGTGGTCTTGACAATCTGACCAATATACTCGTATGACATGCCACAACTACAAGGAATATGACAGACAGCCGCCTTATGCTAACCATGATCATCCTTTAGAGATCTGAAAGGGATTCAAACCTTAGATGGTGGTAGAAAAACATATTTCACAACACGTTTCTGCAGAATATGATGAGTTCTATTGGAAATTCCACCAACATAACGCAAAAAGTCCATAGACCCTGGTGACACTTCGTTGTTATCATCACTCACCCAGTTTACGGATTGTCGAAAGCGCAATACACGACTTATCTGTCTTTCACTACAACCATTCCGAAGAAAGGTAACCATGAGGTCAGCTATCTCAGCTGACAAAGTTATAGAACATGAGATGACCTGGATCCTATGAATCAAGTCACGAAGTTCCACTTCACGCTGGCTCCGATGGTGGCAACTATCAGCATGAAGATAAAAATCCAAGTGACTTGGCTTGCCAAAAACGATGTGCACCAACGTATCATCAGCTTTGCTCCTGATCAACACATCAAGGAAGGGAAGGCAGCTATCCATTTCAAGCTCCATCCCGGAGCAAATATTCGGGTGGGTTGAATTCAGATGCCGGCCGCAGTGGCCGAGCGGTTCTAGGCACTACAGTCTGGAACCGCGCGACAGCTACGGTCGCAGGTTCGAATCCTGCATCGGGCATGATTGTGTGTGATGTCCTTAGGTTAGTTAGGTTTAAGTAGTTCTACGTTCTAGAGGACTTATGACCTCAGAAGTTATGTCCCATAGTGCTCAGTCATTTGAACCATTTTTTTTTAAATCAGATATTATACACAAACAGCCGTTTAATTTCTCACTTCTGTGAGACCTAACTACGAAAGTATCGTCTATGTATATGAAAAGATAGGTCACATCAAAACTTACTAAATTATAAGTAATTCAAACACAATCCCTGAAACCGATCCAAGCAATTCACCAAGTTCTTAAAGTAATGTGTTGCACACAGACCTGCTAGTGGGCTCAGCGGAGTAGCAAGATGTTTTGCTATGTGAATGTCAAAGCACCAGTGCTACTGACAATAGGCCCCTGTGGATCTTCGGAAGGCCTTCATATAGTAGGGTGAATAGCACAATGATTCAGACACATGATAGTTGCTTGCGAGACGGATAAAGATTTTTGTTTAAATTCTACTTTAAATTCTGCTCACTCCCTGGTCAAACAACAGAGGGACAGAGGTAATCCTTGCTCACCGACTGGTTGTTAATATGTACCCCAGGAATTAGCATCAGCTTTACATCTGCACCTACATGGATACCCTGCAAATCACATTCAAGTACTTGGCAGAGGGTTCAGCGAACCACCTTCACAATTCTCTATTATTCCAATCCTATTATTTCCATCTCGTGCTGCACTTAGATAGGTGATAGGGAAGTTTGTTTTATGACGTTGGCCTATGCCACTTACCTGAATATTCAGGACCGACCCCTCCTTCCTACGTGGCGCTGTCCTTAGTGAATACGCCGAAATGTTTCAACACGTTATAAAGTTCGATTTTGGGGGACTGGGTGCTTGCTATTATACCGACTAACGTACCATAGTTATAGTAAAATCAGTTCTATTCTGAAATTTGTTCTTGCTCTGGACTGCGCTACGCACACTTTATTCTTGTAAAAAAATCTGATTCACTTTGTCAGTTAGATAAAACAGATCTAGAGGTCGCTTCTTCGTGAACAGTATTACCATCTTTCCACTTCAGTTAACGCTGCGCGGCAGACGTATACGCAAACTCGTATAAGTTTATAGCGCGCACGAATTGGCTTAAGTAGTGCACTCTACCTACCGATTCCAATATTACGCGGCACACACGTACACGCATCACGAACTATTTGCTGGCCTTCTCCCACTCAAATAGACTTTTTAACATCACATCTCGCTCCATTCTTCGACGAGTTTCTATCTCGGGGAATACCAACACTTTTTTCACGGAAACCGCTATCGGCGAATACGAACACTCTGTTTTTCACAGCAACCGCCACCGATATGGCGCCAAAGGAACATATGGGACGCTAAAGGCGAACTACCGTTAGGTACAATCCTATGCAGCTTACAAAGTCCTTTATTCAAAATCAGTGAATACATATGTCACATCTTCTGTCTCTCTCCCTCTCTCTCTCTCTCTCTCTCTCTCTCTCTCTCTCTCTCTCTCTCCCTCCATCTCTCTCTCTCTCCCTCTCTCTCTCTCTCTCTCTCTCTCCCTCCCTCTCTCTCTCCCTCCCTCTCTCTCTCTCTCTCCCTCCCTCCCTCTCTCTCTCTCTCCCTCGCTCTCTCTCTCTCTCCCTCCCTCTCTCTCTCTCTCCCTCTCCTTCTCTCTCCCTCTCTCTCTCTCTCTCTCTCTCTCTCTCTCTCCCTCTCCCTCTCTCTCTCTCTCTCTCCCTCTCTCTCTCTCTCCGTAAATAGCAAGCAACACCGGTGTCTTAAGTACTTTTACGTATATTCCTTAACATGCTGTGGTATTTAATATAAAAACGTCTTAGCTAAAGCAGTCGTCGTCCACTAAACAAACCGCTTCTTTTGTTCGTTTACCCCAGATGTGACTCGTTGCTCCATCTAGGCACTGTTACAACATTCACAGCTGTTTCATCTTCCGACAGAAGGCGTGCTGATCCGCCAGTTACCCAGGTAGCCGTATCAATTCGCCAGTCACACAATCAATACGGAAAACGAATATTAGTAAATATTCTCTTAGTGACATAAAAAATAAGACATCTTAATGTCACGACTGACTTGATATTTTACCAGAAGTAGTTATGCACCTCTGTGCTCATGCCATGGGCTCGTGCGTACTTCGTAATCCGGATGTGACCTCGAAAAACTGTCTGAAGCTCTAACTCACTGTTGCATCAGAATGGCATTATACGCACTTCCTCCCTTTTCAGCGCGCGTGGGTAGGTTCCATGGCTGCCCCGTAACGATTTATTGAACGAATGCCATAAAGTGTGAGTCTTAAAACTAATGACAAGCGTCCATAAGTTGGCCACGTTTGTTAACTTACTGATACTGTGTGTAAGAAAACCTTCGTCTCGTTAGAAAGCAATTCGGTTTGTTAACCCAGTTATTTTAGTGGCAGCACTACTGTGAGGTAAACTGGACATTAGCTTCGATTTGAGTAATGGGGAAAACGTGACACGCTTCTAAGCAACATGTCCTCATTGACATAGTGTACTTGCTACTAACTGTCTTTCGCCATCATCGTAAGACTTCGAACGTGGACTGTTCAGTCCTGTTTCGCGTATTGCTTCCGGCAGCATTAACTGTGTCTAAGCAGTGATAAGAGAATGGGTGGGATTGCGGATGTAGAGTTGTCCGATGTGCTCTTTGCGTAAGTGGCTGTGGGATGGGACGCTTGAGCGGCACAATGAAGGGCGATTAAAAATTTTTTCATCCCTACAACCATACTATTTCTACCGAACAGACCGACAAGAAAGCGAGACATCGTCATCCAGCTCTGAGCTACGTTTAAAATTTCAGATCACTAGCTCATCGGGAAGTTAGTCTGAAATCAATTGCAAGAATGTGCCAAATGGACATACAGACACGGGAGCGACTTTATAAAAACGCGGTAAAACTGGTTAAATGTGGCACCTGTCGGTTCAGGTAATGTGCTTGATGTGATTTACCAGTAGGGAATAAAATATATTAGCTACGTCAAAAATGAAGTGTTTCATTTTTGTATGACTTCCGACCCTGAAGTCTTTGAAATGTCAGCTGGGCACTTTTTATTTTCTGACATTTCCGAAGAGGTTAAAAGGAGCTATTTGGAGGTTAAATGTAGGCTTTTAGTGCTGTAAGTTTTCAGTCCACTGGTCAGATATTGGAAGCTTCCTGACACAACGAAAGTCATGAATTCTACTTTTGTCTCCCATGTTTTTCGGCTACGCCGCGTAATTGTTTCGCTGTTGCCATACGACTGTGGAGTCACATCAGTTTTCTGCATTATTTTTACATCAGTGGAACAGTCTGCAATACGAGCCATCAGCGACACCGCGCAGTTAAAGAGGAGAAGTTGAGGACTCCTTTAGGGTACATTTTAGCTGAAGAAAGAGTGTAATACCCATTCCTAGCAAAACTTTTACTGCACACGAACAGCAGAAAAAGTGCCACTCATATTATTGTCCAATTCCCGAATCATCGATAAGGTCACATACCATCACTCGGTGAGATTATATCTGATAAACATAACATAGGAAACCAAATAAGAAATGGTTCAAATGGCTCTGAGCACTATGGGACTTAACATCTATGGTCATAAGTCCTCTAGAACTTAGGACTACTTAAACCTAACTAACCTAAGGACATCACACAACACCCAGTCATCACGAGGCAGAGAAAATCCCTGACCCCGCCGGGAATCGAGCCCGGGAACCCGGGCGCGGGAAAATTAGAAATGGAAAATCTCTAAGCTATTTTTTGTCAGACCTTCGAAATAGTTTTATCACCTATACGTCTCGTCGACAATGTTATGGAGCAGAATGAACTACAACGTTCCATTCAAAAACAACAACTTTAACCGCTGTGTATTACCCATTTTTTTCGGAAAACGGTTTACTTGTAGCATAAAAAATAAAACACCTCATATTTTGGATTAACGTGTTTGTTCGCCATGCAATTGTTCTCAGACGATTGAAGATAAACTATTGGTTAAAAATATTTGTTTATTTCAAGTTTTCAGTCTCATACCACGGCCTCATGATGAGGTGATCTTTTCGTTATAGGTCATGTTTACTAGGATTCTTCGACGTTGAGTAACTCAGCGCCCATTGTTCGCAGAATTTGCAGCAAATTGAGAGTACAAACTGCAACTGATAATCCGAGGGAAGTAGAAACTCGTAGTCTGAAATTACTGCTAGGTTGAGAGGCAGAGTGGAAAAAAGTAACTCAGTCAGGATTAGATCCCACAATCTTTCGGTTTCTAGCATACAGCCCATCGTTTTTTTCCCAAAATCTTTTATTTTGCTAAAATACATTGAATTACAATTTTATACAAAAGTTGCTAGGCATTTAATCAAACTGTTGAAATTGTTACATTAATTAAGGAATTGATTTTTAAAGAAATAGATAAACAAAAAAATTAAATTAGGGACAATATCGGTCAATATTCGTACCCTTAGCAAGAGCTGATTTTAACTTTTTCTTGCAGAACATTTTCACTAAGCTATGTTGATGTGTTGCTTGAATTACAGATGTAAATTAAAGAGATGAATTTTAACAAGTGCCACATTTGTCACATAATGCTGTTTTTTTCTATAATGCCCGTCGTCATCCTACGCCCATTCTTTCAGAAACTATTTTAAGGATTTTTCCTTGCTTTTTTTTTTTGTAGCCTGAATACTTGACAATTTTATGAAGTCGCACATCATATGCGTTGTCAGCTCCCAGATCGTTAATGACGTAGCTCACGAACTGCCACATTAACCAATAAGTGTCATTTCTTCTTAATATGAGAAAGTATCAAACCTGCTGCCTACAGATCATTGTTGGTACAAAACGGTTTATCGAAGATCTTGCAAGAAAAAGTAGCTGATCTCTGACCCGTTTCCAGTTTTCTATATTGCCAGCACACGTAAATCAGTTTACCACTGTTTCCAGAATGAAATTTTCACTCTGCAGCGGAGTGTGCGCTGATATGAAACTTCCTGGCAGATTAAAACTGTGTGCCCGACCGAGACTCGAACTCGGGACCTTTGCCTTTCGCGGGCAAGTGCTCTACCAACTGAGCTACCGAAGCACGACTCACGCCCGGTACTCACAGCTTCACTTCTGCCAGTATCTCGTCTCCTACCTTCCAAACTTTACAGAAGCTCTCCTGCGAAACTTGCAGAACTAGTTTGGAAGGTAGGAGACGAGATACTGGCAGAAGTGAAGCTGTGAGTACCGGGCGTGAGTCGTGCTTCGGTAGCTCAGTTGGTAGAGCACTTGCCCGCGAAAGGCAAAGGTCCCGAGTTCGAGTCTCGATCGGGCACACAGTTTTAATCTGCCAGGAAGTTTCATAGTTTACCACTGTATTCACAAGATAATTTCTGACTAAGGTTTGTTTGGCTAATGCCTCTTGCATTCAGCCTTTCATTTGTCCTGAAGTTTTATACTATGCTGTAAGTACATCATATGGAAGTCCACCCATGTTGATATTTTTTCATACAACATCCCATTTGATATTTGAATATTTCCTTTGTATTTCGTTTCTCCCGTCATGTTTCTTTCGGCGAAGTATAGTATCTCTGGCCGTTATCTTCTGCGAAGTAGTGGTATCATTGTTGAGCTAACTTAGTTCCCCAAAATATCTCTTTACATGCTGGAGCCGTCGATTTACGTTTTGCACAGCTACGTGTACTTGGGGACTTACGGACCTGAGAACTGCAAATAATTTAGATATAATGCTGTCTGCATTGCGGTAGCAGCGTTCCTCTTGATTAAAAATCATAGGCCTAGGTTTTTACGTCATCTAAACTTGAATTTCCATTTTTTGGAAACTAGAGTGGCTGTTCTGTGTACTCTCAATAGTTCTCAACTTTCAGAGGTAGCTGCTGACTGTTGACGTATTCTTCTGGGCTATCATTTTGGGTAATGGTAATAGTTGCGCCGTGTAGTAAGGTTCAGAGAAACGCAGTTATTGACTAATTTTAATCTGTAAACCTGGCTTACAGTGTAGATACTCTCCTGCGATTTCTTGAATTTACTTTGATGCATTTCTTCAGTCAGTAGCTGTCACATTCATTGAACAAGTAGTGAGAGTTCTTCCAAGTACTTTACCTTCAACATGCATCTGTGTATCTATTAAATAAAATAGGATCAAAATCTCTACACTAGTTCCTGAAATTAGCCTCCAGATACAGACCGAGGAGAGAGCGAATGATTCAATTTATATGTATAGAGGTAATACAATCTAGGGAATAGAAAGAAGTCGCCGGCCGCGGTGGCCGAGCGGTTCTAGGCCCTCTAGTCCGGAACCGCGCTGCTGCTGCGCAGGTCCGAATCCTGCCTCGGGCATGGATGTGTGTTATGTCCTTAGGTTTAAGTAGTTTTAAGTCTAGGGGACTGATGACCTCCGATGTTAAGTCCCATAGTGCTCAGAGCCATTTGAATTTGAACAAAAGGTAAATGTTCTTACGAAAAATCTAGAAAAATTCTTGACCAATTTGCTTCAGATTTTTACGTGATACACTAACAAACATTCGGACCGACATAGAGTTTATAATTTTTAAACATCGGTGTAGAAGTATTCCACTAAAAGCGACTGCGAGGAAGAAAATGCTGTGCTGCTCTCTGTTATTCTGTGAAAATTTGCGATTTCGTTTTGTTTCGCGCAGTCTGGTTTAATTACGCATATTAATTATTTGTGTACAACGCTATCTGAAACATCGTAAACTCTGTAATACTGCTTATTCGCAGACAAAACTACGCGAAAAATGTCATTTAAGTTACTATTCTTGGATATCCAGCAGCTGGAGCCGTTTCTCCGATCCCAGTCGATTTACCAATCAATTTTAGCGCATAAAGTGTTCGTTTGCAGTAATAATAAAGAAGTCAAAGATCGGACATTAACATACGTTGGAACTGATTTACGATCAGAGTATTTTAACCATGGTTAATTGTGAGCATATCTAACTCTAATGACACCACGTCCCAAAAACTAAAATAATACTCTGTACTATTAGGATATAGGATATACACTTTAACCACAATTGCGCGCACACACACGTACGCGCACACACAAGTACAGGCACACACACGCACGCGCACACACACACACACGCACGCGCACACACACACACACACGCACGCACGCGCACACACACACACACACACACACACACACACACACACACGCACGCACGCGCGCGCGCACACACACACACACACACACACACACACACACACATGCACGCGCACACATACACACGCACACGCACGCGCACACACACATGCACACACACGTGCAGACAAAGACACACACACACACACACACACACGCGCGCGCACGCACACACACACACACACACACACACACACACACACACACACACACACACACACACACGCACGCTCGCGCACGGGCACGCGCACACGCACGCACGGACGCGCACACGGACGCACGCACGCGCACATACATATACACACGTACTAGCAACCTGGCCTTCGCTAAGCAATGGTAGCACTGCAACTTGTGTAGTGTACTATATTTCATTCATTGGCCACTGCATAGAGTTATGAATAACTTCCAGAGACCATCGTTAAGTAAATGAACATCATCACTTTCATATAAGTTACATGATGCAAACAACATGTGGCAGGAAAGTTGTCTGAAGGCTTCAAGGTTGTGTGTTCGATGTTGCAATGGCGTCTGGAGTGATATATCATGGCTGTGATGGGAGAACATCGCGATGTAAAAATTACGTTTACTACCAATATATGTGAATTGTGGGTGTATGCACGTGTGTGAGAGTGGTTAGATATGTATCGGAGACTTACAGTGATGGCACAAATAAAAGAAAAAATAACAAAAAAAGACAAATGATGTACATATGTAACTCGTATTTCAACACTCCTCTAGTGAAGTACAGTGCGCACTGTGATAAATTGTTGTGACTCATTGCAGTCATTATTTGTCGTGGACACTTCATAGAAAACGTCATCGCCATGCCACGCAAAGAATCGCGTCCATACCTAGGATTGAATCAAGGAATGCTGCCAGCTGAAAGTGAAGTCATCTGCCTGTTGAAACAACATAGTGTACCTAAATGAAACAAAGCTGCTGAAGTAATTTTTCGGGAAATGTTTTACTTGTAGCACAAAAAATAAAACTTCAAATATTTTAGATTTTCATATTTTGTCGGTATGCCGCTGCTCTTGCGCCTGCTAGTAGGCATGAAAAATCGAAGGAGTGTCAAAGGGTTGACTATCTGCAGACGCCAATTACCCTCATAAGAGTCTGTCTCTATACAGGTACATTTTCAAAGTACTCAACAGAGGAAGGCTGGTGCCACCGAGAGTTTCGCCAAATTAGGGTGTCCTAGATGGATGCTTTACAATTTTACTCTCGCATGCGACGGTGTCACGCCCCTCCTTGATCACACCATGGGAGAGGGCTAGACAGGACGGCTGAAAAAGCGTAAGATCCTTTTGCTGCTTCAGATCGCGTTCGAATTTCGTTGAATGGTTTTGGGTGGTGCCTAATGATTCCAACCTGTACAGCAGACCAAAAACGTTCAATGGGTTACTGGTCCATGATGTTTTCTCTTTTTCTTTTTATTTAGTAGGGTTGAATTGTCAGGGAAGAGGCGGGGACGGATTGTGAGCGGTGTCAAAAGTTGCCAACAGGGTCGTCCCCTGTTGCTCATCACGCGGAAAACTAGTTTTCGACCACGAAATGTGCGGGGATCAACGCTCCAAGGAAACGGTTGGATTCAATGGTGCCATTTATGCCATCCCCTGAAGCCTTTTCGTATCAGTTCTGAGCGGCGGTGTGTCTTAAATGTCTTCCTGCGCCACCCACAAGAAAACAGAGTGATTTTAACGCTGGGCGTTGCGGTTCTCATCTGTCACAGACGTATCAAAAGAAGGGGTGAAATGTGTATAAGAGGTCTGTGACGACCTTCCCATCGTGTGGCACAACAGTGAGGTTTGACGGAATTGTGGTGAAATGTGGTGCTAATGTGACATTATTATTCCACTTTTCAACTCACACGAACTTCTGAGCTCTGGCTTTTTTTTTTCCACATGTGTCGACGCCTTGCTGCTGGAAGCGTCGCCGAATCTGAGGGTGACATCGCAGGCGCCATGCTTTTGTACCATTATAGAGGAAGGTTGTAGGCACCAAAAAACGGCTCTGAGCACTATGCGACTTAACTTCTGAGGTCATCAGTCGCCTAGAACTTAGAACTAATTAAACCTAACTAACCTAAGGACATCACCCATATCCATGCCCGAGGCAGGATTCGAACCTGCGACCGTAGCGGTCACGCGGTTCCAGACTGAAGCGTTGTAGGCACCTTTGAAACTTATAACTTCTTCGGTGCAATGAGAGACAATTAAGGCGTTTCGAAGAAGTGATCCTCTGTGTTGTCCAGAGTAGTTAAGTTCATGAAAAAATTCAGAAGGCATGGTAGTTTGTAATGTCAGCACTTCTTACATTTATATCAATCTGTTTTGCTACTTAATTTGAAGAACGAAGTTTGTAGTCTTGTGACATTACCGGTGTGCGTAATCTTGCACTGTGTACTAACCATGGTATTCATGTAACAGCTCGTCGATAGTCTGATTTGTATGAACGCCCATGCTGACGTTCAAGACTCTTCTATCTTGTTCATACAGTTCTATGCCATTTCTTGTCAGTTTTCATTTATTTATGATAGTTTGTGGTTTAATAATGTATCACTTAAAGAATATGTGGCTACATACATGTTTGTAGCCTTTAGCTACTGACCACATGGGTTAAAATTAGTGATGTACGTTAGGCCCCCATTATCCTTGCTTTCTGGTGGTACATGTCAAAATTTACAAAAGCCACTGGTGGTAGACCTTTGTAACCCACGTGTAATATTCCTCACTACCCCTCCACTGCTCCTAAGTTGACACTTAGCAACACATCCCGGTTATGATGCATTTAAATAGTACATACTCCTTTTGCATTTCAGGTTTCAAGGCAACTTTCGCAACAGACGCATTCTACGTGATACAAAGCAGATCCATAGATGGTCTATCTTAAGCTGATGATTACTGTGGACGGATTAATCGTGTTACGTTAGTCAGCGGCGTGATGAGACGGTTTAAGTTCAGCTTCTTATTTGACACTTTCGGATCAGACAATTACAGGGCGGCCAGACTGAGCACACCCATGTTCATAGCACAGACTGTTAAATGTCACACTTAAAGCCTACACAAGCAAAGGAACATTTTTTACGAAGTCAGAAATTACAATTATGTAATATTTTCTATGTTTATTGCAAGAAAAGCGCTCATTTTGTAGTAGCAACTGTCTTAGTGCAATTCAAGTAAAGGTTTTCATTGTTTTTTTTATCTTTGAGTCGTCTATGTGCTAGACATTGAAGCGTATATTCATTCCGTAATTTGTTGGACCGTAACACGCAGTAAGCGTTTCACCAAACCTCGCCGACAAGAAAAAAGTACGTGTAACGTATGTAGTCATAAAAAAACAAAAAACAAGCTTGATTAATAGATTAACAGCTAATGACGAAACACGTCATGCTGCAGTAGAAATCGCTGTTAAATGTGGCTGTGTTGTTTATGAGATTAATATTTGTTTCCTTCTACGTCAGTTTTCGTACTGATGTGAAGACCAGGCGGTATCAGCCAAAAAGACCACTGGTTACTGCACTTTTTGTTTTTCTCTCTAGAAGAATAATTCCATACTCTAAGATTGTGGTAGACAAATTTCTTTCCATACTCAAGAGAAAAGAAATTTAGGCTGCCAAGTCTTATGAAATTTTAGTTTTTCTTAAAAGTGAAGACTGATAGGATTTAAAAAGAAGAAATTTGTTTACACTGGATTAGCTGTTTGATTTCAAAGTTACTAAGTTCCTAAACGCGTAATAAAATGACAGACGAAGCCAGGACCAAAAAGGCAAAATCCAAATTTGAGTTCCAACCTGGTAAAAATATTGAGTTGTCTCTATACATTTATTTTATTTCTAATGGCCGGCCGCGGTGGCCGTGCGGTTCTAGGCGCTGCAGTCCGGAACCGCGGGACTGCTACGGTCGCAGGTTCGAATCCTGCCTCGGGCATGGATGTATGTGATGTCCTTAGGTTAGTTAGGTTTAAGTAGTTCTAAGTTCTAGGGGACTGATGACCTAAGATGTTAGGTCCCATAGTGCTCAGAGCCATTTGAACCATATTTCTAATGGGAGTGAAACCAATTATGAATAAATTTTTGTTCCTTATCATTGATTGTTTAAGTAGTATCTTACGCTACACTGATTGCATGGGGTGTTCTATATGTCACTATGTCCAGTACCTCATGGTTCCATTCAAATATACAGGCTGGGCCCGAACCCCACTGATGAAATTTCGAACACTGTTCAGGATCAATAATACTAAACAGATAATCCAGTTCATGGCGCATGGTCCAGGTTCAGGATGTCTAACTAATGGCTTCCAAGGGCAGCAAAATTTTGATTTTAAGTATTTCACATAATTATTGAGCGAATTTAAAAACTTAAAATTCTGTCTACTAATTGAGAGGAATGATATTATGTTAAGAAAATAAATTATTACTGTGAACAAACTGTGTACACCTCCTGAGGCAGTGTTAACTCACCATGAGTAAATACGCTCGCTATATGCAACCAGTATTTGAGAATGGGAGCACTTAGCGACTTGGCAACAAACCTTACACATAATTTGCTAAAGTTAAGCTTGCTGATACGTCCCACAAAACAATGGAAGGAAAAAGTTTACCGCTTACTAGATTTTCGCTGTTGACACAGTCTAACTTCAGCGTCAGGCGTTTGTTTTAATTTACTAATGTACCTGCAAAATTATAACATTTTATGGCACCTAGTTCAGGAGCTATGGCACAGTAAACATTGAGATGCATAAAAAGTAGGTTTTACTTGAAACAGATCACAAGTTAGCCAGATTATACTCTTTTAGTGTTTGATAGTGAGTGCACTTAGCGATTTCCAACAGACGTTAAACATAATTGCAAATCTTTTCTAAGCTTTTTCTCGGTTACATAATAGAATTGTATAACACATTAACTCATTTTTGAAGTAATAAGATGTTTTGAAGTTGTTTTATGAGTAGGAGTTCTTTATAGAATCGGAAATGGGTTGTTTACTGTAATTTTCTATTTTGGTATATGTGACCCGTCTTCTCAGGTGGCTCGTTACAAAGTAATGACATTACGTTTCATTCTTTTATCCAATTTGACTTTGGTATCCCTACTGCAAAGAAAATTCGGTACAGTGCAATTAGCGACTATATGTGCTGTGTGTCTTGTTCGGAAACAAACTTGATCCGTCCATTCACCGTATTTGCTCTCTAAAACACTAAAGCTCTCGAGCTGGGATTCAGTAAGGCTCGACTCTAACTCGGGATACTTCTTCCGTTAGAATTAGTTGTACGTTAACTGTGATTCACAGCGACATGGGTAGGTTTACAGATGAAATGTACCTCATGTATAGGTTCACTGAAACCAGCGTAAGAGCGACACAACCAAATTATAATGCGCCGTTCTCGCAGCGACAGCAACCATATAACAGTATTTCTGTATTGTTGGGTTACTCCGAATTTTGTGTTGGATGTTTTGTTGCCTGAATATTACAGGCATTTTCACAGGAACAGAGGTATCTGGGGCAACAACAAAGCGAGTTGTTGCTCTGTAACGAGCCACAGAAAACCACGGCTATCTAATACTAAAATAGAGGAAGCTCCCGAATATCCGGGTTAAGGCTGACCGAGGCTGCGCGGAAAACTGAAAAATACAGATAATCCAAATCCCATGCGTTGTTAACAGAAAGCGATCTATACTGCAGTTACAAAACATGCATATGTCATGCGTGGAAGCCGAATGCATTACTTTTTTTCCTCTCTCTTTATTCGGTCTTTGGCAGCTAACGGCTTTCTACCCAACTAAAAGGTAAAGAAATGTGACACAGTACAAAACATAAACTGATGACGTAACTTAGATCATGAAGATACAATATGAACAAAGGACTTTAGATACCCCCTGCTGATGTACATGCTTGCAGTAAATTTTACAACAGATTTGGTAATTAAAAGGAAAAATAGAACTCATTTACATGCTTGTAGTAGATTTTGGTAATTCAAAAGAAAAGTAGAAAAACAGTATAACTATATTAGCGAATGGAAATGGTATTGCGGCACATTATATATATGAAAACGACATATCACGAAGGAATTATCTGAATAGGACGGATATCTGTTCATGTGATGTACATGAACAGACAAACAAATGATTACAATTTCAGAAAAATTGGATGTTTTATTCAAGAGAAAGAGGTCACAGGTTCAGCAGGTCGACAACACGTTTGTCCACTTCTGACCCTTATGCAACAGTTATTCAGCTTGCCGTTGATTGGTACAGTTGTTGGATGACCTGCTGACGGATATCCTGGCAAATTCTCTCCAATTGGCTCGTTATACACGTGTAATAAAGGTGATTGACAGGCTGTGTTCTGGCACTCAAATTTAAGGAATAAAACAAAAACGTGAAGAGCAACGGAAAGAAAATGTTCAGATCCTAAATTCAAATAACTGCACATATATATTACATACTAAAATGAAACGACAGTTAACGTACTTCCCAGTGCTGCGTATCTTGACAATTTGCAAAAATTTAAAAAAGATCTATAAAATATGCCGAATTACCCAGAGAGCAAACAACATAACTGTTGCAAAACCGATTGTACCTCTTCCATTTTGAACGTGCGAAGAGTAGTGCTAGTGGAGAACAGAAAGGAATTGAAGTAATTATAATTTACTTCGGAAACCTTCCGTGCTTGAAGCTTGTTTGGACACTATATTACTTACGTGTTACTCGCCGGAACCTGATACTTATTTACAAAACTGCACTTAAAACACACCGTATGTCTTACCACATCCTATGAGTAAGTAAAGTTTACCGAAATAATCGATCATTTTTTTCTGTTTCTGTTCCTGTTCACATTTCGCTGACTGCGGTTCCTGGTTTTTCGGACAGTCAAAACATCGGTGTCGTCAAAGGAATTGTGTCCTGAATACTTACTCTAATAACGGATCGACACATGTCATTTCCCCCGTCTGCGTGATAACGGGTTCCTTGTTCACCCCTTACTCTACCGAACACATTATTTTTCCTTATATACGTTCTAATAACGCAAACTCTTTCCGCGAGGGGACTTCAGAAACGTAAATTACACTTATTAAGGCAGGAGAAGTAAGTTTCACCGAAAGCAGCACTACACTTCAAAAAATGGGTCAAATGGCTCTGAGCACTATAGAGCTTAACTGCTGTGGTCATCAGTCCCCTAGAACTTAAAACTACTTAAACCTAACTAACCTAAGGACATCACACACATCCATGCCCGAGGCAGGATTCGAACCTGCGACTGAAGCGGTCGCGCGGTTCCAGACTGTAGCCCCTAGAACCGCTCGGCCACTCCGGCCGGCTACACTTCAAAGTGACAGATAAATGACACTATTTGTCAACATCCAAATTAAAAATATAAGTGTAGACCAGATGTGGCTCGAATTCAAAGAAATAGTATCGCCAGTAATCGACAGATTTTTACGAAATAAATTAACAAACGACGGAGATGATCCTCCTTGGTATACAGAACGGGTCAGGACACTGTTGCGGAAGCAACGAAACAAACATGCCAAATTCAAACAGATGCAAAGTGTCCAAGAGTGGACAACTTTTACAGAAGCTCGAAATTTAGCGCCGACTTCACTGCGAGCTGCTTATAATAGTTTCCACAACGAAACGTTGTCTCGAAACCTGGCAGAAAATCCAAAGAGATTCTGGTCGTAAGCAAAGTACGCTAGCGGCAAGACACAACCAATGCCTTCTATGCGCGGTAGCAATGGAGATAGTATCAAAGAAAGTGCTGCCAGAGCAGAGTTACTAAACACAGCCTTCTGAAATGCCTTCTCAAAAGAAGACGAAGTAAATATTCTAGAATTCGAATCAAGAACAGCTGCCAACATGAGTAACGCAGAAGTAAATATTCTCGGAGTAGTGAAGCAACTCCAACCAGTTAATGAAAGCAAGTCTTCTTTTCCAGACTGTATATCAATAAGGTTCCTTTCAGAGCATGCTAACGCAATAGTTCCGTACTTAACAACCATGTGCAACCGTTCTGTCGGCGAAAGATCTATATCCAAAAACTGGAAAGTTGCACAGGTCACGCCAGTATTCAAGAAAGATGGCAGGAGTAATTCACTGAATTACAAGCCCATATCATTAACGTCGACATGCAGCATGATTTTGGAATATATATAGTGTTCGAACATTATGAATTACCTCGAAGTAAAGAGTATATTCACACACAGTCAACTTGGGTTTAGAAAACGTCGTTCCTGTGAAACACAACTAGCTCTTTACTCATATGAAGTGTTGAGTGCTATTGACAAGGGATTTCAGATCGATTCTGTATTTCTTGATTTCCGGAAGGTAGTTGACACTTTACCAAACAAGCGGCTCGTAGCGAAATTGCTTGCTTATAAAATACCGTCTCAGTTATGTGACTGGATTTGTGACTTCCTGTCAGGGTGGTCACAGTTCGTAGTAATTGACGGAAAGTCAGCGAGTAAAGCAGAAGTAATTTCTGGCGTTCCCCAAGGAAGTGTTACAGGCCCTTTGCTGTTCCTTATCTATATAAACGATTTGGCATGAAGGCATAAAAGGGCAGTGTATTGGCGGAGCTGTCATTTGTAGTCAGGCGGTACACGTGAAACGGTTTTCGACGTGATTATGACCGCACGACGGGAATTAAGAGTTTGGACGTGAAATAGTAGTTAGACCGAGACACGTCAATCCATATTGGAAATTGTTAGGGAATTCAATATTCCAAGATACACAGTGTGAAGAGTGCGCCGTGAATACCACATTTTAGGCTTTATGTCTCACTACGGACAATTCTGAGGCCGACGGTCTTCAGTTAACGACCAAGAGCAGTGGCATTTGCGTAGAGTCGTCAGTGATAACCGACAAGCAGCACTGCGTGAAATAACAGCAGAAATCAATGTAAGACGTAAGCGAAATCTGGGATTAATGGGCTACGTCAGCAGACGACCGACCGAGAGCCTTTTCTAACAGCATGAAACCGCCTGCAACGCCTATCCTGGGCTCGTGACCATGTCGACTGGATCATGGAAAACCGTGAAACCGTCGACTAGTCTGATGAGCCCCGATTTAAATTCTTAAAGGCTGATGGTAGGGCTCGAGTGTCGCACATATCCCACGAAGCCATGGACCTGAGTTGTTGACAAGGCTCTGTGCAAGTTGGTGGTGGCTTCACATTGGTGAAGGCTGTGTTTACATGGAATGGACGGAATTTCCTGGTGAAACTGAATCGGTCATTGGCTGGAAATGGTTACGTTTGGCTGCCTGGAGACCATCTGCAGCCATTCATGTACTTCAAGTGCCCAATTAATGATGGCATTTTTGTGGATGACAATGCGTCATTCGACCATGCCACAGTCGTTCACGACTACGTTGAAGAACGTTCTGGACAATTCGCCCGAGCCGGCCGCGGTGGCCATGCGGTTCTAGGAGCTGTAGTCCGGAACCGCGCGACTGCTACGGTCGCAGGTTCGAATCCTGCCTCGGGCATGGATGTGTGTGATGTCCTTAGGTTAGTTAGGTTTAAGTAGTTCTAAGTTCTAGGGGACTGATGACCTCAGAAGTTAAGTCCCATAGTGCTCAGAGCCATTTGAACCAATTAGCCCGAAATGAATCCCATCGAGCATTCAGGGGACGTAGCCTAGAGGTCGGTTCGTATACAAAATTCTGCATCTGCAATACTTTCGCAATTATGGGCAGCTTCGCTCAATTTTTCTGCAGGGAACTTCCAACGAATTGTTTAGTGCATGCCACGTCCAGTTGCTGCGCTATCCCTGCAGAAGGAGGTCAGACACGATATTAGGAGGTATCCCACGAATTTTGTCAGCTTGAAATTTGGAGTACATTTCCAGTTGCTGCGCCATTTTGTTAGTATGCTGTGGTGCGTCAGTTAATCGTTCAGCAGCAGAACTGTGTGTGCAAGGTACGCAGAACGTGTACTCTCTTCTGAAAATTTGCTTCTCGTTGCGCGATTGTCGTAGCATGGGAGGACAGGTCTGACTTATTTTTTCATGTCTTCTCTTATACGAAGCTATTGCCTGTATTGTAATGGAATCGCGAAATTTTATCTTCGACAGAATAAAGACGTAATTAATCGTGTCATAGGAATTAAAGGTATTTAAAATACGTCAACAATGATTACCGGGCATTTAGAAGGAGACGAATTAGAATGAGGGCTTTTCTGTATGCATCCTCTATTTTCTTGTCTTCATTGAACCAAGTAATATGCCAGGGGTGATCAACAAGTAATGTAACTCATTTTCTTTCTTATCCGGTTTTGGCTGAAAAAATACGAGATTTGTTGAGGGACATCGTGGAATATTCTCGCTTCAGCCCCTATAGTTTCATGAAGTTCCGATGTGTGGCGAAGCCATACGTAGCGCAGAACTTGTTCATGGGTGTATTCTGTGTTCTGAGTTTTTTCTTATTTGTGATGTCTTTTCTGAGTGCTATTTCTACGTAGCCCTCAAAACGTCGTCTATAATGGGTAATGCGTTCCAAGCATACAGCTGTCATTGCTTTTATTTTGGCGGAAAATCAGAGCATCACAGATATTCATAGGCGCTTGCAGAACGTCTACGGAGTATGGATGGTGGGTGACCTGTTAACTTAAAGATGTCCTCGAAAGGCTCATGAAAACGGTGAATCGAGTGAGAGCGGATATGGCAGACAAGTGGACGTTACATCATGATAAAGACCCGTGTCACACAGCCACTCCCATCACGGAATTTTTAACATCAAAATTCATTCTCGTTGTTCCACAACCCTCCAGTTCACCTGATCTGAGTCCTTGTGACTCTCTTCTTTTTCTGCAATTGGAAAATGTCTTAAAAGGATGCAATTTTGGGACTTGGTCAACATTCAGAAGAATGTGACCGACACGTTAGGGGAAGACCCTACCAGTTGCAGCGTTCCAGTGCTGCTACCAAGCCTGGGAACAACTACTCCACCGGTGTCTTGATGCCGAAGGGAGCCACTCTGAAGGGGACAATATTGTTGTTTGAAAAAGAAAGTAAAAACTTCGGTGGATAAAAGATCGGTCTCACTACTTTTCTCACACATCACATATTACAATTGTGTATCGTATATGGTCAATTCCAGGAAACAAGTGCACAAAATTATACGAAAAGGAGTTGTGAGCTGCTTTACGCATACCGACTTAGTTTCTGATTACGTGGCCGCAGTAAATTTTGCTGTGCCTCTGGGAAAGCTCGTCCCTCATATCTATGCAGGCAAGTCCAAACTTCGGGCGGAAGTCCTCCGAGTCAACTTGGACGTTCTGCGTTTCCCGCGCGCCGCGGCGCACTTGTTGACGGTCAGCGGCGGCGGCAATCGATCTCCACCCCCGCGAACCCCCCCCCCCCTCTCCGCACCCCCACTCCACCTGGCACCCGTGGGGGTTCAAGAGGGGCTGGTCGACCGGCGGGTGTTCAGAGGGCGGGAGAAAGGAGGGGGGAGGCGTCGGTGCATGGCGGAGGGTGCGAAGCGCACGCGCGCGGGCGACTGCACCTGCGGCGGTGGCGGCCGTGGGAGCTCAGTCGGCGTCGCGGCGGCAGTGGAGGCGGTGGGGGCGGCGTCGTAGCGCCGGTGAGTAGCCGACGGCGTGCGCCAGCGCAAGTTGGCGGCGCGCTCGCTACTGCTCTACTGGCTTCCATTTTCAATAAGGCACTTCATTCTGAGTTTTAAGCTCTAAACAGATGAACCTAGTCTCCCCTGGACCCGGAGAACAAGTTTCCCGATTTGTTATGCTGAAAGTAGACTCTTCCGGTAGTCCTCAAGGGGCTCTTCATCAAAGTTGAAAAATCACAGACATATGATTTTATGTAAATTTTTAATGTTACCTGATTATATTTCATACTCAGTGAAAGTCAGAACATACGCCAAATTATTTTTTACTTGTCGCTCCAAAATTCTGTGAAGATCCGTGGTCGTTGCTGAAACGCATTCCAAGTCGCAATTTTGTTTTCAACCATAGTTACTGCACTATGGTTGGTGCAGGAACACATTTGTATTTTGTTTTTTTGTATGTTATTTTTTAACGTCGGTGGTAGAGAAACGAGTCTTTCAATTATAAAAAGATTTCTCACTTAATGAGAAATTATTCTTTTTCCTTTTATCACGCTAGAAGGAGTATCTACTGATAGCCCTCGTGAGATCCTTAACAGAATTGGAAATTGACGGACGTACTTCCTAGGCTGTTTTTAATGATTTCTTGTCTACTTCTACACTCAGGGACAGTCAAAATACATGTAACTTCATTTCCTATTCCTACATTCCAAATTTCTGCTTGGATTCTTGCTCGTTGGTAAAATCTGTGTAACTACATTTCTCCTAAGTCGCTTGTCGTAGTGTTTTATTTAATGACCAGTGAACGCTCGATTCTATAAGGAATCCAGCTCTCACATATAAAACAACTTCAAACTGCTGATTACAAATGAGTTAATTCGTCAAATATTTGCTTTAAGCATGTAAGCAAGAAAAATTTAGGGAAGGTTTGAAATTATGCTTGAAGTTTATCAGTCGCTAAGTGCTATCATTATGAAACAATGGGTGAAAAGAAATTGGGTAATCTGCGCTGCATTTTAAGCAAAAAATTGTTTCTAAATGTTTATGACGTCATATCTCCTGAAGTATGTGTCGTACAATGATATAATTTTGCAGGCACATTCGGCGGTATTTTCTGATACTGTCTGAAAATTGTGTTGCAAATATAATAGTAGCTTCCGTTTTACAGTATGAAAAGCGCCTTTTACTTTCATCTTTTTTCTCATTTTTTTGAGTGTATATTAGCAACCAAAAGTTTTGTTAAGGTTAAAATTAGGTGCAAAGTTTGTTGGAAGTCGGTAAGTACACTCATTCTCAGATAATGGATGAATAAAGTACAGGAATTTGCGTGCTGCATCGACGCAAACAAACAGTTTCTAGCTGTAATAATGGTCTTATTATGTTAAACCTTTAACATAAGAATATACCTCTTAATGATTATATTGTGGCAGAATTTTAAATTTTTAAATTCGGTCGGTAATTACACGAAATATTGTAAATCAAATGTTTTTGTCCATTGAAGCCCGTACGTAAGTAACTGTTTTTCCAAACAGATACACATACCAGAGACAATAGTCATCAACAATACGGTCTATTTCAATGTTTAAAACTGTCTGCCAAAGCAAGGACATGATTTCGACCGAAATCACGTGGTTTTGAGACGAAGAATTCGTTGAGCCATTTTCACCCGGAAAGGAAGTTCCTTGAAGATTGTTCGATAGAGAGAGGAAAAGGTGAAAATCTGAAGGGGCAAGATCAACTGAATAAAGTGGGTGTGGAATGACTTTCAAAACCAATTCCTGTATAGTGTGTTTTGTCAGTCTACTAGATTGCGGGCGAACGTTATCGTGCAGTTGCATCGCCTCACACATCCGCCCCCGGTAGCTGAGTGGTCAGCCGGCACGGTAGCTCAGCGTGTTCGGTCAGAGGGCTGTGTACTCTCTGTCAAGGTTCAAATGGCTCTGAGCACTATGGGACTTAACTACTGTGGTCATCAGTCCCTTAGAACTTAGAACTACTTAAACCTAACTAACCTAAGGACATCACACACATCCATGCCCGAGGCAGGATTCGAACCTGCGACCGTAGCAGTCGCGCGGTTCCGGACTGCGCACCTAGAACCGCTAGACCTCCGCGGCCGGCTCTCTGTCACGGAATCAATGATCAACTTGAACGGATGTCTCGTGACGCCCACTTAGACCAAACACAATGAACTGTACCGAAAAAAAAACAAAAAACAAAAATTGGTCAGCGCGACAGACTGTTAATCCTAAGGGCCTGGGTTCGATTCCCGGCTGGGTCTGAGATTTTCTCCTCTCGGGGACTGGGTGTTGTTTGTCCTAATCATCATCATTTCATCCCCATCGACGCGCAAGTCGCCGAAGTGGCGTCAAATCGAAGGACTTGCACGCGGCCAACGGTCTACCCGACGGGAGGCCCTAGTCACAGGACATTCGTTCATCACTTCACACAGTTTTCCTCGTTGATGTTATTGGTTTGTGCCTGCTAGAGGTCTCAGATGTTGATAATAAACGTCAACAGCGACGGCTACACCCCAGGGAAGCAATTCGTAGTTCACTGCACCGCCTCTGTTCCCCCAGACGCACAAAATTATCTTTTGTAGATGGGCGCACATCTTGTACGAGGAGTTGATGCTCTGTTTGGGCTCAACCGTTCCTTCTTTTCCTTTTTCATCTCGTCATCAGTAATGATCAGGATAGAAATGGTCGGTGTTGTTCAAATGGTTCAAATGGCTCTGAGCACTATGGGACTTAACATCTGTGGTCATCAGTCCCCTAGAACTTAGAACTACTTAAACCTAACTAACCTAAGGACAGCACACACATCCATGCCCGAGGCAGGATTCGAACCTGCGACCGTAGCAGTCCCGCGGTACCGGACTGAGCGCTCGGTGTTGTTCACGAGGCAATTGATGACCAAGCAGAGATGCACAAATGGCCACCTACTGATATTTTTGATTTTGGCTTAGAGCATGCAGTACCCATACACTCCATTCTTGAACCTTCCCGTTGCATGCTAATGTCGCACTACGGTGTAACGATCACAGATCATAACACTGGCCCGGTCTCGAGTACCCTGTCGCGGGTAATTGTGGGTTAATTCGTTTAAACGATCATCATCAAACCGTAAGGTCTTCCTGAACGTGGAGAGTCACTAATGTGTTAAAACGAGAAAATCATTTTCTAACCGTGGTAAATCAGGTAGCATTATCCCCATACAGGGCGGAAATGTCTCTGGCTGTCTCTGCTGCTGTCGTCCCACTCTGTAACTCAAACAGAAGAATACGTCGGAAATGCTCCAATTTCTCCACTTACCACTCAATTTTCTAGTGTCCACAGCTCAACTCAGTATCCCCAAACGACAAAATGACAATATGCTAACTACAGCTGCAACAGTGAACAACAAATAAAAAATAACAATCGATAAATAAACCCATAGTAACCGGAATACCAACATTCAAAACAGAAACGCTAGGACAGCAACATATTAGAAATGGGGCAGAAGCCGTGTCCCGGTCTCCGGGACAGTCGTTAATAATATAAATTGTAGTGAGTTCCTCTTCATCGTAGCACAAAACAAAAACAGAACTTTGCAATTTTCACTCTCCGGTATTGTTACAACAAATCTCCAAGTATCATCTTTCAGGCTTTCTCTGCTTTCTGGGTTGGCAGTTGAGTTGTCATTTTATCTTTGCACGATATTTCGAAAACTTACACAGTTGTCTTCATCTGCTCAAAATGGCTCTAAGCACTATGAGACTTAACATCTGAGGTCATCAGTCCCCTAGACTTAGAACTAGCTAAACCTAACTTAACCCAAGGACATCACACACACGCATGCCTGAGGCAGGCTTCGAACCTGTGGCCGTAGCTGCCGCGTGGTTCCGGACTGAAGCGCCTCGAACCGCTTGGTCACAGCGGCCGGCTGCCTTCAACTGCTGCTCTTTGTTTGGACCCCAAACAGACTGAACAGTACACACGTTCGCCCATCTAGAGGTTGTTTCTCGGGCGTGCTGTTAAACAGTAAAACAGTCAACAGAAATTCGGAACCAACAGAATGCCATGGAAAAATTTTAAAAAACTATATAAGTACGGAAAGACAGAAAAACACACACACACACACACACACACACACACACACACAGAGAGAGAGAGAGAGAGAGAGAGAGAGAGAGAGAGAGAGCAAAGGCAGTCGTATAGATAGTAAAGTCTGATTAGTTTCACAGGCAAGTTCTCTGATCGCTGTAACAACAGTTGAGCCGATGGGCTTCCAGCGCACAGGTAAACACACGAACCGTACCTGAGTTAAGTGCTTGCGTACATTTGCTGCAGCAGGACAGTCATTTACGTTTCGGCGTTTGGCCATTTCCCTCTGACTATTCCGGCAGCGGGTCGTGTATGGGAAGAACGATTGTCGACACCCGTCTGTTGACGGCAGGACGTTTCTGATTTCATCCTCGTGATCACAGCGTAGACGTATATTGATGGAACTAAGGAGCTCCTACATTCGCCAAACTTTGCAAAGTAAAACTCACCGTGGTGCTCCCTCTTTTGGCGTCTCCGCCTTATGTGGTTGAGTACAGCTGTAACTCTCACTAGTGTGAGAAAAATATACTTCTGCCCAATCAAGAAGCTCTTCATTGCAGTTTCTCCATCTGCTTCTTTTATTCAGTTTCCTAAGGACCCCAAATCACTGGTTAACACTCAAGAACTGGTAGAACGTTTGTTTTGTACACGACTTACTTCGCGGAAGATTTACGCCTTCTGCGGACTCTTCTGATTTATATCAGTCCGCCATCCAGTTTCCCCAGAAACTGTATCTCAGATTCTGTAGAACGATGTGATCCAAAGCTACTCGGTGATGGTGTACCTCACTACGTGAAAGAGTTCTGCATGTCCACTTCTCGTAATAAATGATGTGTGTGTTCAGTGATGGGTTAGTCGCTGGTATTTTCAAGACATCGAGTGTGGGCATGGTGACTGTTTGTAAACAGATGGCTGTGATTCTTTTTTCCCGAACGGAGGAAATCTTTTCTCATTTTCGGTACTAGAAGTGACCTATAATGGTACCCCTTGTGGTGTTATTCGGTAATGTCAGTTGTGCTCCAGACCCACTTGACGCTGGATCTCTTACAGCACACGAATGTCTTCTGGCTGATGTCAAACTTAATCATGCTTTGTACATCTATCACTATAAAAAGTGTAGAGTATATGTCCTTCGCTTATAATTCGCGAATGGGACGTCAGAGGACTAATTTCGTATATGCCTCTGTGATTATTGTAATTATTTAATTTGATTTTCATGGCTTCTGATAGGTCGCTGGGAACCAAAAAATTGTTTGCGGTTTTGTAAGTAGCTTTTCGTTGACTGGAATACTCTCTTTAAAATTCTGAAGGTGGGGGGCAAAACACAGGGAGCGAAAGACTATTTACAAATTACATAGAAACCAGATGGCAGTTATGATAGTAGAGATGCATGAAAGGGAAGCAGTGGTTGGGAAGGGAGTGAGACAGGGTTGTAGCCTATCCCTGATGTTATTCAATCTGCATATTGAGCAAGCAGTAAAGGAAACGAAAGAAAAATTCGGAGCAGTAATTAAAATCCATGGAGAAGAAATAAATAGTCTGAGGTTTGCCGATGACATTGTAATTCTGTCAGAGACAGCAAAGGACGTGGAAGAGCAGTTGAAGGGAATGGATAGTGAGTTGAAAGGAACATGTAAGATGAACCTCAACAAAAGCAAAACGAGGATAATGGAATGAAGCCGAATGAAGTCAGCTGATGCTGAGGTGATTAGATTAGGAAATGAGACACTTAAATTAGTAAATGACTTTTGGTGTTTGGGAAGCAAAATAACATGATGGTCGAAGTAGAGAAGATATAAAATGTAGGCTGGCTACGGCAAGGAAAGGGTTTTTAAAAAAGAGATATCTATTAACATCGAGTATAGATATAAGTGTCAGGAAGTCTTTTCTGAAAGTATTGGAGTGTAGCCATGTATGGAAGTGAAACATGGACGATAAATAGTTTAGACAAGAAGAGAATCTAAGCTTTAAAAATGTAGGTGTTACAGAATAATGCTGAAGATTAGATGGGTAGATTACGTAAGTAAAGAGGAGGTAGTGAATATAACTCGGGAGAAGAGGAATTTGTCACACAACCTGACTAAGATGGGACCGATTGATAGGACACGTTCCAAGGCATCAAGGGATCACCAATTTAGTATTGAAGGGTATCGTGGAGGGTAAAAATCGTAGAGGTAGACCAAGAGATGAGTACACTAAACTGATACAGAAGGATGCAGGTTGTTCAGAGATGAAGAAGCTTGCATAGGATAGAGCAGCATGGAGAGCAGCGTCCAACCAGTCTCTGGATTGAAGAACACAACAACAAACAAGAAGCAGCTTTTCACGAGAAATTCGATTGTTGCTTAGTGCGTTCGGTAACTGTGATTTCTAAACCTCTCTGTTAAATTCCGCTTCGATGGGATCTTTCTTGTGACCAGAATTAATATTTCATTCGGCAGCTCAGTTCACACTTTCGTGTGACTTACCGAAAGAATGAAGCTGTGTACTGGATCGTGGTTCGAAAATGTTACTAACACCCCCCCTCCCCGCTCCCCCGTCCCGCTCCCCCCCCCCCCCCCCCCCCCCCCCCCTGGGGCAAAGTTGACAAGAGGTACGCAACATAGGAATTGGGTCCCGAGTATGGCTGGCTGGCTTAGCTAAGAATATTTCCTAGTGTTGAACGAGTAACCATTTGTCTTTTCCTGCTTGGAGCAGAGTCGGCAAGCCCTGTTAATTGAACGTAGTACAGGCCACTCTATGTAAGAAATAACACAGGAAATGTTACACAGTTATTTTAAACGCATATTTTCTATCGTTTTTATGGGAATACCAGCTACACTCTACAGTTGTTTATAAAGAAAGGTGAATGCCGAAAATCACCATCGATGCACACGCGCTAGCCACTAGCAAACCGCGTGACAGATACCAATTTTTTAGACGATGGGAGGAGCCGATAGAGTACTGGTACACGTCGCTCACAACCTATTCGTTTATTTAAGGAAAAAAAATTTACACGATCGAGTAGCGAATTAAAACATGTCAGGAAAGGGAATAAGTAATTTCTCGACTGTTAGCGACATGCCTAGCACGGAAAAAGATCATAATTGTCCTGGTGTTTATGGAGAGCGAGAAATCTACTGTAATACGTTCACCATCCCACTGGAAAAGTGAATTTTTTCGGAATAAAATGTAACCCTTGCGTTCATTCAGGGTATAGGCGATCTCCATTCCAGATTTCATCCACGTCCGTCTAGCCACTTCATAGCGAAGGAGTAAGAAACATACTACCTCGACGAAGAAGCAAAATAAGCATTTTCTAGTTCCGTGCAGCGCAAGATTTATAATATTTGTACGTGCAGCAACGTCACCTGCCCTCAGGCGTGTGCCTGTTACCAGCTTATACGCTGGCATGTCACAATCAAATACAGTCTCACCAAAAGCCTACCACGTTCTACACGCAAAGGCACGATGTCTCCCTGTCGCACAGGATTTAAATGACTCCGTCATTGTGAGTCTTCAAGCGTCCAGAAGCTATAAGAGACGCCTAACGCTGGCCGGCCGGGTTGGCCGAGCGGTTCTAGGCGCTACAGTCTGGAACCGCGTGACCGCTACGGTCGCAGCTTCGAATCCTGCCTCGGGCATGGATGTGTGTGATGTCCTTAGGTTAGTTAGGTTTAAGTAGTTCTAAGTTCTAGGGGACTGATGACCTCAGAAGTTATGTCCCATATTGCTCAGAGCCATTTAACCATTTTGCAGCTGACTCCACTCTGTTCGAAGCTCTCAACTAACGTGCCGCAGATTACCTGTTCGATGTTTTCTGTGACGCTGTTACAAGTTCTGACAGCCGCAGCAAACGTCAAAGCAGAGTGCCAGTTACAGGTTCAAATGGTTCAAATGGCTCTGAGCACTATGAGACTTAACATCTATGGTCATCAGTCCCCTAGAACTTAGAACTACTTAAACCTAACTAACCTAAGGACAGCACACAACACCCAGTCATCACGAGGCAGAGAAAATCCCTCACCCCGCCGGGAATCGAACCCGGGAACCAGTTACAGGTTCGTGGAGTGTAAGTAGTGGAACGGAGTAATCAAACTCCACAGAATTTAAGTCAAACAGAAACAGGCGCTCACTAACAGAAATTCAGTGAAGATCTCATGGAACTAGTAAAAAAGTCAAGGTTTAAAAAGTACACATTCTTCTGTTATAAAAGTTAGTTACTTATTAAATGGGTGCCTGCTAAGGAAGAAAAAAGATTAGAGTTTAATGTCCCGTAGACCCTGCTAAGGAAAGATCATTAATACTACAACTTACTAACGATTCATTTAAATATGAAGGTGAATTAATCGTTTGTGGAATTGTGCTATCCATACGGTACTAGGAAAGAATAAGACGAAAACGGAAACCAAAATTTCATAAACCTACGTGTGTAATGGAACACTACTACCTTTTGTAATCCCAGGTATATATATTTGATTTATTTGTTTTTTATTTTATTTTATATGACAAGATAAGGACCATCAAGCCCTGTCTTACATCTAACTAGGCATTTTACATTAACATTGTGCTTCTGGGTGTTCTGATGACTGGTTGTTTTCATTTTCTACGCAATATTTCGATGACCGACCCATCCGTCTTCTTCAGGTGCTGCAAGATTCGGTGTTGTGAATACCCGCGGCCAGCACTCCAACCAGACGGTGAACTATTGTCGGTCTCGTGCCGCTATTTATAGCCAAGTTCGATTCCCGATGCCCACTACGCCCTTTGATCCTCTGTTTTTACAGACCTCCCACTGGTATCTCGTGAAGCGCGCATTCTCTCAGTGTTTTCTAGCTATAGTGGGTGTGATGGCCAGCGACATTTTATAACGCTTGGGGTCCGGCACTCAGCTTTTTTTAAACTTCGCCGGCCATCACATCCACCAGAGATGGAAGATACTGAGAGAATTCGCATTTCACGGAATATCAGTGCGAGCTCTGTAAAACAAAACAGAATCAAAGGGCATAGTCGGCGTCGGGAATCGAGCTCGGCAATAAACAGCGGCTTCAGACCGACAAAAGTTCGCAGTATGGTTGGAGTACTTCCTGACCACGATGACATGACACTTGGCTCCCCGTGGCAGCTTCCGGAAACACGCGATTACGCTACGGTATAGAAGTACAGTGATGACCAAGGAAAACGCATGGCACTGTGCATGATCTCAAGAAAGCTGAGTATACACTGTCATGTGGTTCAGTGTGTCCTCGTGAAATATCAAGATGAAAACTAATGATAAGCAGACCGAAGCGGTACTACTTTCAGATGCAATAATATTGCGGTCGACTAATACACATAAAAGCGGAACTCGCAACAACTGAAAGAGACACCTGTGTCTGTCATAGAAATGTTGTGCAGAAATTGGAACCAGCAAGTCGGCTGAACAGCCAGATGCACGATATTGATCAACCTCACCGAGAAAACCTGAGAGATCAGGCATTCTACATGTTTTGTATTACATAATTACGATAAGAATGTTATAAGTTTCCAGAAAGAGATTTTCACTCTGCAGCGGAGTGTGCGCTGATATGAAACTTCCTAGCAGATTAAAACTGTGTGCCGGACCGAGACTCGAACTCGGGACCTTGCCCTTTCGCGGGCAAGTGCTCTACCAACTGAGCTACCCAAGCACGACTCACGGCCCCTCACACCTTTACTTCTGCGAGTACCTCGTCTCCTACCTTCCAATCTTTCGCAGGAGAGCTTCTGTAACATTTGGAAGGTAGGAGACGAGGTACTGGCAGAAGTAAAGGTGTGAGGACGGGGCGTGAGTCGTGTTTGGGTAGCTCAGTTGGTATAGCACTTGGCCGCGAAAGGCGAAGGTCCCGAGTTTGAGTCTCGGTACGGCACACAGTTTTAATCTGCCAGGAAGTTTCATGTTATAAGTTCTATCTGATACAGAATACTCCATTCAGAAAACGCAGTAGTGCAGTTAAAAATACGCAGCTTACATTCTTTCAGGATAAGTACAATAATAAATAGAAATAATGGGAAGAACGGTTTAAACTATAAAACCTAGTAGTAATGAAGTTGAGAGAAGGAGATGGCAGGGGGAGAGAAAGAGGAACGCAGAAACACAAAATTAATGAAGGTAAGGAGAAGAAAGTGACGTGGGTCGTTGAGAAGGGGAAAGAGACAGAAGCGTAACTGCGAGGAGATGGGAACATTGATTTATTGTTTGACAGAAGGAAAACTGGTCACTAGCGTTTTTGGAAAAAGAAGTGTTTCCAGCTTCTTCTTAAAAGCATCATGGCACTGTGTCGTGTGCAGAGAGGAGCGTGGCTTGGTCCAAAGGCAGACGGCAGCAACAGAGACGTTTTTCGCTATTGTTTTCGTATTACGAGCAGCACCTGCTAGGATGCTACACAAGCTAGACCATGTGTTTCCATTATGATGACTCGACAGTTATTTGATCTTTGATATGAGGAGCCGATGCAGTAGCTGTAGCGTATGCCAGTGACGTCTCTCATATAGCCGCGAGCAAAGTAACTGGGCGTATTATGCACTAACATACTCAAACAGACGTATGAAATGTGATCAAAAGTAACGGAAATTTTTGTTTCTGTTAAATAATCTTTATTTCTTCATCAACATAATCCTTGTCTCCTTCAGCGTAATTCCTCTCAGATATAACACACTTGTGCCAGCGTTATTTACAATCTTGGAGGCTCTTCTGGAACTCGCTTTTGTTTACTGTATTCAGTTCCTTCAGATATTCTGCTTTTATCTCACCAGTAGTGGAAAAACGATATCATTTCATGGTTCTCTTCAATCTAGGGACAAGAAAGAAGTCATAGGGGGTCATTTCCGGCGAATACCATGGCTGAGGCAACATTAATGTATTGTTTTTCACGAACAAGCATTGAGGGATGAGCGGGAGCATTACCGTGATGCAATTGCTACAACGTCTACAGTTCGTGGTTGTTTTCTTCGGATTGCTTCGTGCAAACGGCGCCTAACTCCCAGGTAGTATTCCTTATTCAACATGCATAAGGTAGGAATTCATGAGGCTCTATCGCATTGTAATCAAAGAAATCAGAAGAATCTTCAGATGTGGTTGAACTTGACGAAATTTTTTCGGTCTTGGTTCGTCAGGCAGTTTCCATTGCAACGATTGGACCTTGGTTTCGACATCATACACGTAAGTAGTAGGGAGATGGGGATCCTGGCGCAATTTTGATATCAAATTGATATGCCAATGAATTAAATTAATCAATTAATTACTCCAACCACCAGCAGATGACGTCATGTGTTTCCGTCAGCCTGCATACCTCCCCCCTCCTCACCCCTCTCCCTTCCCCTCCCTCTCCCTCAGTCCCACCGATGCTGGTGTGAATTTCCAATTTTGGCTTGAACTTCGAATTTTGGTGGGAATTTCTTTGTCCCAGTACTGTGCTGACCCCAGCCCCACCCCATCCCGGGAATCGGGGGAAAATTAAAAATGGCAATGCCTTTTCTGGGACTCGAATACTGGTCCTTCTGGATGGAAAGGCCAAGTGTATCCTCCTAATGCATGGACTCTCTCCAGATGTAGGAGACAAATATTAGGTAAGTGTATTTTATTTCTAGTTGGGAAGCTGAAGTAATGATCGGTCCTAATTACATAATTAATCATTCAGATCGGCCCTAATTGCACAACTATATGCATAGTGTTAGACAAAGACTGCCTAAAATCGCAATACAGCTCAAAAATTTAATGGTGTTATCCTGTTGGGAAAAAATTTCACAATACCACTCGAAACTACTGGCATATACACTCAAACTCTATCCTTCATCTACGAGCTGGCAGGAAAAAAGCCTGGGATTTAAGATACTATCTTTATTTATTTTTTTATTTTTTTTACAGTAAACATATTCAACTGACTAGATGAGGGCGTTAGGCAAAGAGGTGTTTAGTAAGTGTATCATCTGTAAGCATACAGCTGAGGACTGTATCTATCGCTGTTTGACATCAGAGTTCGCTACAGATACCTGCTCGACAATCACCCTGCAGCCCAGATAATCGAGGCCAATATACAATACCAAACCTGATGGAATTACACTTCGAAATTATCATAAAAAATCAATACTCACAATGAATGGGTCATAATACAACACATGTAATGGGGAAAATAGTTGTACTAAAAGATTGCAGAGAGAGTAGTTTAATGTGCATTCTCCTCGATGTACGATAACAAGGTGCCGAAAATTGGAGGCCCTCTTACCTCACCTCATCCCTCCCCCTCCCTTCCTCCCCCTCCACCTACAGGGGGAAACAGGCTTTTCCAAATGGCCAGCTGTTACCACCGAGCGCCTCACAGTATTTCTGTGGCCTGGCACCATTATGCTGGCACACGAGTGACACCCAGTCCTGCCTTGAGGGAACACTCCTTCGCCAACACAAAAACTTGTAAACCCAACTAAATAATAGGAGGTAAATGAATCCCACACTGCCCCACACGCCACCTCCTGGTCGAAGCACAGCTGCCTAGAGCAACCACCTGCCCACATGCACACACAATCTGGAGCATCATCCACACTGCCCCAATGCAGAGTGCCTGAGGTTCTGTGATGGAGACGACTTTTATGTAACGTGCATGCATGTCCTATAATCGAGCATGCATTGAAAAGAAAAAGACAATTGGGAGGATAATAAAGGTCCTCTTTCGACGAAAACAGGTGCAGTCCATTTTCTTTTAGTTTTATGAGCAAATTCGGTACAGTTTTTACATTCAACTGCAGGATACAATTTGCATCTCTTTATTTTGCGACATCCAACGAAGTGTACCACCACCGATTACATATGACCAAAGTTTAAAGGTCAGGATATAGACCCTCTATACATGTTCACCCTGCATAAAATTGGGAAAGAAAACTTACGCTAGTTTGCTGTAAACACTACTGATCATTGCAGAATGGAATGTCCTTGTTATTCCTAAACTGCCACTGGAATAAAGAAAAAGCGAGAATTTCAACTCTGAAGACAGAAAAGTCTATATTAAGCAATTTGTTTCAGCTTGATGGACAGATTACACGAACTGAGAGCATCAATCACATTCAAATCAGTGTCTGTAAATAAATGTCATGCACATGTGTATTAAAAACATTTCAGACACGTGAAATAATATTAGGGAAAACGAACTCTCACGCTATTATCTCGCATGTCGGAAAAAACACGAGACTTTACGAATGCATGGTTTCGCGGTGATACGAATTAATAGAATTTTCTCGGGCTTCCAGCCCCCTCAGGTGGTTAAAAACCCACGAGCTTTCGACCGAGCTCTCCCTGGTCATTGTCAAGTGGTAAGACTGAGTGCTGTGACGCCGTGGCCGCGTCGTTTTATAGCCGCACTGCTGGCTGTGACGTCACTGGTGCTCTCTTCCTCGCCATATATGGTAATGTTTTCATCCCGCGTCCGTCGGGCCCGTTTTAACATCGTGATAGCCGGGTCCCGGGCTATGCTGAGCTGCAAACCTCTGTCCTTGTTGATAGTGTTTTCAGAGGTTTTTATTTCAATAGCATCTTTTATGAATCTATCCCAAAATCCCTTCGTCTTCATAACGACAGATGTTTCGTCGAATAGAATTCGGTGTCCATTTTCTGAGGCGTGTTCTGCCACGGATGATTTTTCTGGATAGCGTAGGCGTTAGCACCTCTCGTGTTCCGTCCGGCGTTGCTCCACCGTGCGTACTGCTTGGCCGAAGTAGTAACAGCCATACTGACATGGTACCTTGTACACTCCAGGCGTTCTAGCCCTAGATCGTCCTTCACAGGCTCATGAGCTGACGAATTTTTGCTGGAGACCTGAACAGCGATGAAATGTTATATCTCTTCAGGAGCCGACCAATCTTTTCCGACACTGTACCACAGAAAAGCAAAAACACAAGTTCCTTGCTTTCTTCTTCGGTGGTGTTCTCTTCTCTGTTGGTGTATTTTTTGCCTGTCACACCGTTTCGGTCTCGAATAGTACGAGGGAAAAATGAACACCTGAGTCTTTACGGGCGAGCTCTGATTTCTCTTACTTTGCCTTTCTACATTGGTGGGAATGAATGAAATATTTTCTGTCCTGAGAAGAAGACTGGCGACCGAAATTTCATGAAAAGAACTCGCCGCAACGAAAATCACCTTTTTTCTAATGATTGGCATCCCAATTCAGTATCATATCCATGCCACTCTCTCCCCTGTTTCGCAGTAATACAAAACGAGTTGGGTTTCTTTGAACTTTTCCGAAGTCCTCCGTCAGTTCTATCTGGTAAGGTCCTCATGATGCCCAGCAGGATATCAGAAGAGGACGGACACGCATACCGTCAGCCGTCTCTTTAGTACATCTGTTGCATCTTCAAAGTGTTCTACCGAGAAAACGCAGTCTTTGGTTTGCTTTCCCCACAGTATTTTCTGTGTTATGGCTCCTATCTAAATTAATACCTAGGTATCCAGTTGAATCGGCAATATTTATTTCTGTGATCCATCGTATAACCGAAATTTAGCTGACTTTTTAGCACTCACGTGGAAGACCTGACGCTTTTTATTGCTCAGTGTTGAGTAGCGACCCTTCCCGGCTTCGCACAGGTAAGAATACTATGGCTGGGCGACTTACCTCGCGTGTTTTGTGCAACTATTGCAACGCGAATAACTGAAACGATTCTTCCGTCGAAAAGGTATGTAACACGCTGAATTGTTGACCGATATCATTGATTTCGATGTGTAGTAGAATTTTCTAACATGTACTGTGTTCGAACAGTATGGAATACTTCGAAGAAAATGGTCTAGTAACACATAATCAGCACGGATTCAAAAAATATCGTTGTTGTGAAGCACAACCAGCTCTTTAAAAGTAGTGAGTGAAATATACGGGGGGTTCTCCAGCTGATTCCATATTTCTAGATTTTCCGCACAGGTGGCTTCCAATCAAATTATTTGTGTATCGCGTATCGTCACAGCTGTAAGACTGGATTTGCGATTTCCTTTCAGAAAAGTTAGTAATCGACGCGAAGGTATCTAGTGAAACAGAAATGAAAGATGTGTTTTTCGAGGGAACGGTTATAGGTTCTCTGTTGGTCTTAACCTATATAAACGATTAGGAGACAATCTGAGCAGCGGTCTTATGTTGTTTGCATATGATGGTGTTGTTTTGCATCAAAAGATCAAAACAGATTACAAAATCGTTTAGAAGATATCTTTATGGTGAATCGCGACAATCTACACATATTACTAATTTAAAGCCCCCCTCCCCCGCATTTTTCTGTCTGTTGTGTGAATACTACGCTCGGAAGCTACTGTAGGAATTTTGATATGGTTTTCAGCAACAGACAGAGTGATTCATGCGGGAGGTTTCTGTATGTAATTTGCTATTATAGTAGTGATGAGTGTGTAATATAGTTTTTTTTTTCATCTGTTCCATACTTAACTGGTATTTGGAGTGGCATCAACTGGTAGTAATAACAGTTAGGAGCTTGTAAGTCACAGAAGAAGCCGTATATGATCGAAAAAGCAATAAAGTAAAGAGGTGCGAACACACCAGAGAGCAGCGAAGCTTGATCAGAATCTATACGTATCTATACATGTTATTCCCCCAACCTCCCCCCGCTCTTCTGTTTCTGTATGTGAATGCTAATCTCAGGAACTACTGTTGGGATATTGATACATTTTTCAATAACAGATGACTGATTCACGAGTACTGTTTGTGTAGTAGGTAATTTTATTCGAAGTGTTCCATGGTGTTCGAGCACTGTACATGCTCCAAAATTCTGCTGCGAATGGATGCCAATGACATGGGTCTACAATTCAGCGAATTACATACTCTTCGGAAGAAAAGACCGTTCTGATAATTCATCTTGTAATAACTCCACGAAACATTCTCGTTCTGACATAACGCAGAGCTCTCGAGACAACTGATCAGGATTCTTCTGCAAGTTCACGTACACAAGCGGCGTCCAGCTTGATGCTGTGTTCCTTCGCTTCCGGAAGGTGCTCGACACAGTTCCGCACTAGCCGGCCGGAGTGGCCGTGCGGTTCTAGGCGCTACAGTCTGGAACCGAGCGACCGCTACGGTCGCAGGTTCGCATCCTGCCTCGGGCATGGGTGTGTGTGATCTCCTTAGTTTGGTTAGGTTTAAGTAGTTCTAAGTTATAGGGGACTGATGACCTCAGAAGTTAGGTCTCATAGTGCTCAGAGCCATTTGAAGCAATTCTTCAGAGGGCTGCGTGGGGTAGCCGTGCGGTCTCAGGTGCATTGTCACGGTCCGCGTGGCTCCCCCCGTCAGAGGTTCGAGTCCTCCCCTGGGCATGTGTGTGTGTGAGCGTGTGTGTGTGTGTGTGTGTGTGTGTGTGTGTGTGTGTGTGTGTGTGTGTTGTCCTTAGCGTATGTTAGTTTAAGTTAGATCAAGTAGTATATAAGGTAAGGGACCGATGACCTCAGCAAATGGTTCAAATGGCTCTGAGCACTATGGGACTCAACTTCTGAGGTCATTAGTCCCCTAGAACTTAGAACTAGTTAAACCTAACTAACCTAAGGGCAGCACACACATCCATGCCCGAGGCAGGATTCGAACCTGCGACCGTAGTGGTCTCGCGGTTCCAGACTGCAGCGCCTATAACCGCACGGCCACTTCGGGCGGCTGACCTCAGCAGTTTGGTCCCATAAGACCGTACCACAAATTTCCAAATAAATCTTCAGACGTAAAAATAACTCCCAAGGGTGTGTTATAGTGCAATTACATTTCTTTAATATACATAACTGACGTCGTGGATGTTCCATAAGGCTTTTGGCAGGTGATGCAGTTGTGCGTAGAGGAGACACTATGTAAGCAAAATGTAGCGAAATGCAGGGAGACCTGCAGAAGATCGACATTTGGTGCAGGCATTAGCAATTAAGCAATGACGTAAACGGATTTAACCTATTGAGCATAAAAAGGCATAATAAATCTTTATGGTATAGTTACATTATTGCTAAATCACTGGAAGCAATTACTTCCACAAAATATTTAGGAATATACGTACGAAGCAATATGAAGTGTAAAGGCCACATAAAACCACTTGCAAATCAGGCAGATGCCAGGCTGATATTCATTGGAAGTATCCTCAGAAAATTCACTCTACCCGCAATGAAGGTACCTTACAAAATCCTCGTGTGAGCAGTACTTCAATATTACACGTCAGTTTGGGATGCGCAACATATAGAGTTGTTAGAGAAAATAGAGAAGATCAAAAGAAGAGCAGCACGTTTCGTTACATATTCATTTAGTAAGCACAAATGCGTCACGGAGATGCTGTGCGAGCTCCAGTGGCAGACGCTGCAAGAGAGGTGTGTTGCATCACAGTGCAGTTTACTGTTAAAGTTCCGAGAGCCTAGAGCGTAGGTTCCTAGAAGAGTCAAGCAATAATTTGCACCCTCCTACACGTGTCTCGCGAAAATCCGTGAAGATAGAATTAGAGTGCAAAGATTTACCAACAATTGTTTTTCCTGCGAACCGTTCGCGACTGTAACAGCAATGGCGGCAAGTGAAAGTGATACAGAAAGAAGCTGGCTAATGTAGTATAGATGTTGTAACGTCCCACCGGTTAGTGAGTAGTTAAAAATGGTTTAAATACCCGTGAATATCTTGCCTTCGGTGTCCCTCTCTGACTGCATACATGAGCTAAAATACGCTTGTTCAATACATACAGGATACCATAATGGATTTCACTACTGTGATGTAGGCCACAATTGAAGTAAAGTAAGTACGTAGATTTATTCATTTCAAACCCTGTATCTTATGAGGTCATGATCAATCTTCAGTGTAATAAGCCACGTTGTTACTACTACAGCTAACTGATGGTAGCACATACTACACTGGCGATATTAAATAGTCCAGATGCAGTAATTTGATGGAAATGCGTATGTGAAATCCATTGCATTGTTCAACACTAATACTCAATAAAGTACGAGTCTAAAGTGACATATTATTCTGCCTTTTGCGATATTAAATCAAACTGTTTAACACTCCGAAATAGTCAGTCACTGCACTGTTCTAATATGCTGTTTTAGAAAATGTCCACCACACGAGTTGCTATACTGTAAATCCAAACCTGAACAATGCACCAAGAACTTATCTCAACTGTACGCACAGATCTATCTTCTGGTGGGTACAACACTAATCTGCCCTAACAATACTCGAGGCCGAGTATTTATACTCTTCCTACAATTTACTACTGGTTATAATAATGCAAAACATAATTTATAATATGAAATAGTTTAACAACATTATCAAACACTCTATAGTATTCCCTACTTTGCTAGAACAAGTTTAACGCATTGATATTGAAATTGCAGAAATAAGCATTCTAACAACGCTAAACGATCGATTATCTATATTTTGTTAATTAGGCTCGAGATTTAATTCCTACCATTTACAGATTATGAGGACGAAATATATTATTCTTTTATCTAAACATTTTCCATATATCAATTTCCTGAATCTGATTTTGACTGTTTGTGGTACAAAGGGTATTGTAACTACTATTGTTTAGTATTGCTATTATTCTTCTTCTAAAAGCCTTTTTTCTATTATCGAAAAGTAATTAAACTTAATTATAGCTGAAGATGTAAGAGTATTGATCTAGTAATGCATAATGCAGGTGTGGTACCCATAAGCCTGGAATGTTACAATGTACATACCGATAAATGCCGTCATGCCTAAAAAAAGAAAATTAAGACAATTTTTGGAACATCTCTTCATCATGACTGCAGCAGCTAATTGTATTACTGACATCGAGCAGCAGTACATTGAAACTGGTAAGGTAGTGTGCTGTCGTCCGCTTCCAAGGCCACTTGGAAACATGTTTGGGACTTTTTTTTTCCTCGGTTAAAACCAATACTCCACCTGCCACACAGTCTGAACAATGGATGGTAGCCCATTCGACGATCTAATCCTGAAGGGTACGGTATTTGTTGCTACCTCACGCCAGGAGCAGTGCTGGAGTCGTACTTGAAACTACCAGTAAAAATTAAATGAAGCACAGCTAGCAAAACAACCTGCAAAACACAGGAAATGGAGTAACTAGAGGAGATGCCCATAGAAAACACTGCAGAACTCATTTGTAACATAATGGAGGAAAAAGAAATTTGCATCTTCTACTTCATTGGTCTTCATTGAACTGGGGGCCTAGAAACGACGAAGAGGTTTCGTCCCCGCCGTAACCCTCAGTGGTTCACAACCTCACAACAGGCTCCAGCAGTCCACTCACCCTGCCGCCGCCCCACGCCGAACCCAGGATTATTGTGCGGTTCGGCTCCCAGTGCCCCTCCCCCTTCCTACCCCTCCGGGAACGTCTCATACCAGACGAGTGTAGCCCCAGATGTTTGCATCGTAGATTAATTATGGTGTACGCGTACGTGGAGACAGTGTTTGTGCAACAATCGCCGATGCACTATAAATGAGGCGAAATAAGGGGAACCAGCCCGCATTCGACGAGGCAGATGGAAAACCACCTTAAAAACCATACACAGGCTGGCCGTCACACCGAATCTCGACACTAACCCGCCTGGAGGATTCGTGCTGCGGACCGGCACGCCTTCCCGCTCGGGAAGCAGCGCATTACACCGCGCGGCAAGCGAGGCAAGCAATTTACATCTACTTCAATATTCTGCAAGCGGAGGATAGTTCTAGTACCATAAACTGCACTCCGCTTCCCTGTTCCATTCGTTAATGGCGAGTGGGAAGAATGACTGTCGATAAGCTCTAATTTCTTAAATTTTCTTATTGTGGCCACTAAGAGAGAAACATGTGGGAGGATGTAATATGTAGTCCGACATTCCCGGAAAGTACACTCGTGAAATTTCAGTAGTTAATCTCTTCATGATGGAACAGTAAACATCTTCGTGGTGCAATAGTAAACCTCTTCGTGGTGCACAACGCCTCACTAATAATGTCTGCCACTGAAGATTGATGAGCATATCTGTAACGCTCTCGCGCCGACCAAACGCCCCCGTTGCAAAATGCGCCGCTATTCGTTGGATCTTCAAAAAATGGTTCAAATGGCTCAGAGCAGTATGGGACTTAATATCTGAGGTCATCAGTCCCCTAGAACTTAGAACTACTTAAACGTAACTAACCTAAAGACATCACACACATCCATGCCCGAGGCAGGATTCGAACCTGCGACCGTAGCGGTAGCGCGGTTCCAGACTGAAGCGCCTAGAACCGCTCGGCTACACCGGCGGGCGATGGATCTTCCCTGTACTTCTTATCAGATCTTCCCGTTAATGGACGCAGGTTGATTAACAACACACAACAATCTGTAGAACTAGTACTTCGTAATCCACTTCTTTAATGGATGAATTTCCTTTCCCTAAGATTCTTTCTAGAAATCCCAGTCTCGCATTTGCTTTTCCTACTATTTATTTTATGTGCTCATTGCGTTTTAGGCTGCTCCAGATAGATACTACTAGATGTTCGACGATAGATACTGTTTTAAGCAAATTGTTCGAAAAATGGTTTAAGTGGCTCTGAGCACTATGGGACTTAACATCTGAGGTCAACAGTCTCCTAGAACTTAGAACTAGTTAAATGTAACTAATCTAAGGACGTCAGACACATCCATGCCCGAGGCAGGATTCCAACCTGCGAAGGTAGCGGTCCCACGGTTCCAGACTGAAACGCCTAGAACAGCTCGGCCACACCGGCGGACGTTGGATCTTTTCTGTCTCTTCTTATCAGATCTTCCTGTTAATGGACCCAGGCTGAGGAACAACACACAACAATCTGTAGAACTAGTACTTCGTAAGCCACTTCTTTAATGGATGAATTTCAGTTCCCTAAAATTCTTTCTACAAATCCCAGTCTCGCATTTGCTTTTCCTACTATTTATTTTGTGTGGTCATGTCATTTTAGGCTGCTCCAGATAGATACTACTAGATGTTCGACGATAGACACTGTTTTAAGCAAATTGTTCGAAAAATGGTTCAAGTGGCTCTGAGCACTATGGGACTTAGCATCTGAGGTCACCAGTCCCCTAGAACTTAGAACTACTTAAACGTAACTAACCTAAGGAAATCACACACATCCATCCCCGAGGCCGGATTCGAACCTGCGACCGTAGCGGTTGCGCGGTTCCAGACTGAAGCAAATTGTCATCAATGGTGTAGTTGTACAGTAGTCGACTTGTTTTCCTATGTATGCACAATATGCTACATTGACTTACGTACAGAGACAACTGTCAGTCCCTGCACGATTCATGAATACTCTGTAGATCCTCCTGCAAGTCATTATTGTCTTCTGGCGTTGCTACTTTCCTATAGACAGCAGTATCATCTACGAACAGCCTTAAAGAGCTTCTCATACATTCTGCTAGATTACTCCTAGTTGTTGTTGTCCAAAGACTGGTTTGATGCATCCCTCCATACCACTCTATCCTGTGCAAGCCTCTTTATCTGAGAGTAACTATTGCAACATATCCTTCTCAATCTGCTTAGTGTAGTCATCTCTTGGTCTCCCTCTACTATTTGTACCCTCCTCGCATCCCTCCAGTACTAAATTAGTGATCCGTTAATGCCTCGTAACGTGTCCTACCAAGCGATATCTTCTTGTGGTCTAGTTGTGCCACAAATTCCTCTTCTCCCCAATTCTGCTCAGTATCTCCACATTAGTTACGTGATCTACCCACCTAATCTTCAGCATTATTCTGTAGCACCACATTTCAAAAGCTTCTGTTCTCTTCTTGTCTAAGCTGTTTATCTTAAATATTTCACAACCATACATGGCTACACTTCATACAAATACTTTCAGAAATACGTCCTGACACTTAAATCTATGCTCGAGTCTACAAATTTCTTTTCTTCACAAATGTTTTCCTTACCATCGCCAGTCTACATTCTATATCCTCTCTATTTCGACCATATTCAGTTATTTTGCTCCCCAAATAGCAAAACGCGTCTACTACTTTGTGTCTGATTTCCTAATCTAACTCCCTTAGCATCACCTGATTTAATTCGACTACATTCCATTATCCTCTTTTCGCTTTTGTTGATGTTTATCTTACATCTTCGTTTCAAGACACTGTCCATTCCGTTCTGCTGTTCTTCCGAGTCCTTTGCTGTATCTGACAGAATTACGATGTCATCGGCAAACCTCAAGGTTTTTTTTTAATTTTTTCTCCCTGGATTTTAATTCCAAATATTTCTTTGGTTTCCGTTATTGCCTGTTCAATGTACAGACTGAACAACATTGGGGATAGGCTACAACCCTATCTCACTCCCCTCTCAACCACTGCTTCCCTTTCGTACCCCTCGACTCTTATAACTGCCTTCTGGTTTCTGTACAAATTGTAAATAGCCTTTCGCTCCCTATATTTTACCCCTGTCACCTTCAGAATTTGAAAGAGACTATTCCAGCCAACATTGTCAAAAGCTATCTCTAAGTCTACAAATTCTATAAACGTAGGTTTGCCTATCCTTAACCTATCCTTTATGAGAAGTCGTAGGGTCGGTGTTGCCTCGCGTGATCCTAAATTTCTCCGGAATCCAAACCGTTCCCGACGTCGGCTTCTACCAGTGTTTCCATTCTTCTGTAAAGGATTCGTGTTAGTATTTTGCAGCCGTGACTCATTAAACTGATAGGTCGCTAATTTTCACACCTGTCACACTTGTTTTGTTTTGAATAGGAATTATTATATTTTTCTTAATGTCTGATAGTATTTCGCCTGTCTCCTACATCTTGCCCACTAGGTGGAAGAGGTTGATCATGGCAGGCTCTCCCAATGTTATCAGTGGTTCTAACGGAATGTCGTCTACGCCCGGGGCCTTGTTTCTACACAGTTCTTTCAGTGATCTGTCAAATTCTTCACGCAGTATCATATCTCCCATCCCATCTTCGTCTATGTTTTGGCATTATCAAATATTACTTTCGTCTCTGTAGTCCCCTGTATAAATAATGTTGCCCTTTGGAGACAAAACCAGTGGTCGAATAGTTTAAAATTCATTAGCTACATGGCCACGGCCATAAATCATATATAATCGTTACACTACCTATCATATATGGTAATGAGTCGTTACAGGCTGACGTATCGTAAGTCGCTGTAACAGTTGAACGTCTATCACAACTCACAACAGAACATACCTGTCTTCCACGAATAGAAGTTCTCTAAGTACACCCAAAGCGATTAGCGGACAGTTCGTCTCTTATCTTCCAAGGATTCCCACTGAGTTTCTCGAGAATCTCACGGGTTCATCTACATCTACATACATACTCCGCAGTCCACCATACGGTGCGTGGCGGGGGGTACCTCGTACCACAACTAGCATCTTCTCTCCGTGTTCCACTCCCAAACAGAACGAGGGAAAAATGACTGCCTATATGCCTCCGGACGAGCCCTAGTCTCTCTTATCTTATCTTTGTGGTCTTTCCGCGAAATGTAAGTTGGCGGCAGTAAAATTGTAGTGCAGTCAGCCTCAAATGCTGGTTCTCTAAATTTCCTCAGTAGCGATTCACGAAAAGAACGCCTCCTTTACGTAACACTCGCGTAATGATCAAACCCACCAGTAACAAATCTAGCATCCCGCCTCTGAATTGCTTCTATGTCCTCCCTCAATCCGACCTCATAGGGATCCCAAGCGCTCGAGCAGTACTCAAGAATAGGTCGTATTAGTGTTTTATAAGCGGTCTCCTTTACAGATGAACCACATCTTCCCAAAATTCTACCAAAGAACCGAAAACGACTATCCGCCTTCCCCACAACTGCCATTACATGCTTGTCCACGTCATATCGCTCTGCAATGTTACGCCCAAATATTTAATGGAGTTGACTGTGTCACGCGCTACACTACTAATGGAGTATTCAAACATTACAGGATTCTTTTTCCTATTCACCTACATTTATTTACATTTATCTATATTTACAGTTAGCTGCCATTCTTTACACCAATCACAGATCCTGTCCAAGTCATCTTGTATCCTCCTACAGTCACTGAACGACGACACCTTCCCGTACACCACAACGTCATCAGCGAACAGCCGCATATTGCTATCCACCCTATCTAAAAGATCATTTATATAGATAGAAAACAACAGCGGACCTACCACACTTCCCTGAGGCACTCCAGATGATACCCTCACCTCCGATGAACACTCACCATCGAGGACAACGTACTGGGTTCTATTCCTTAAGAAGTCTTCGAGCCACTCACATAATTGGGAACCAATCCCATATGCTCATACCTTAGTTAGGAGTCTGCAGTGGGGCATCGAGTCAAACGCTTTCCGGAAGTCAAGGAATATGGCATCCGTCTGATACCCTTCATCCATGGTTCGCAAGATATCATGTGAAAAAAGGGCGAGTTGCGTTTCGCAGGAGCGATGCTTTCTAAAGCCGTGCTGATGCGTGGACAGCAACTTCTCTGTCTCAAGGAAATTCATTATATTCGAACTGAGAATATGTTCGAGAATCCTGCAACAAACCGATGTTAAGGATATTGGTCTGTAATTTTGAGGATTCGTCCTTCTGCCCTTCTTATATACAGGCGTCACCTGTACTTTTTTCCAGTCGCTCGGGACTTTACGCTGGGCAAGAGATTCGCGATAAATGCAAGCTAAGTAAGGAGCCAATGCAGTATACTCTCTGTAAAACCGGAATGGAGTCCCACCAGGACCTGGCGATTTATTTATTTTCAACCCATTCAGCTGCTTCACAACGACTGCGAGCAATCTTACAATGTTGCTGATCCTATCTGATGACTAGTTTGTAGTTATACATTCAGAAATTTGGTTGTTCTATTAGGTTTCCTTGGACCACGTCATATGTTTCTTTTTTTCCGCTGAGTCTTTGCTTTTCAGTATAGCATGCTGGATTCTAGTAGTCAAATATTTCTCGAGCAAGTCACTTTTTGCAGTGGTGCTCCACGTGACCGTGTATTGCTTGGTAGCTGACGATGTGGCACAGCGACGAATGCCGATTGGAAACCGCTGAAACTGGAATCTACCTGGTACTCTATTGTTTGTAAAACGTTATGTGCCAATAAAGAAAATATGAGATTCCTGAATTCTTACTGACTTTTTGAGGGAAGACTCTTTTCTCCAGTAACGTCATAATGTTTGAATCTAGAACATGGTCTAGGATCCTACAATGGATGGACGTCTGCCATACTGGTCTGTAATTCTGTGCGCTCGGTCTCTTAACCTGTTTGCATACACGAGTAATCTGCATTCTTATATAATGAAGCGCCAAAGAAACTGGTATAGGCAAGCATATTCAAATACAGGGATATGTAAATAGCTACAATACGGCGCTGCGGTCCGCAACGCCTATATAAGACAACGAACCATTCAACGAAACATCATCGATGTGGGCTGTCGGAGCAGAAGATCGGCTAGTTACCCTTGGTGACTGCACAACACAAAGCTTTACGCCTCGCCTGTGCTCATAAACACAGACACTGGATTAATGATGACTGAAAACACGTTGCCTGGTCGAACGAGTCTCGCTTCAAAATGTATTAAGCGGATGGAAGCCTACGGGTATAGAGACAACCTTATGAAACCATGGACCCTGCTTGTCAGCAGGAGACTGTTCATGCTGTTGGGGGCTATGTAATGGTGTGGGTCGTGTGCAGTTGGAGTGTTATGGGACCCCTGATACGTCTAGATACGACTCTGACAGGTGACACGTACGCGAGGATCCTGTCTGATCGCCTGAAACCATTTATGTCCATTTTGCATTCTGACGGACTTAAGCAATTCCAGCAGGGCAATGCGTCACCCCACACGTTCAGAATTGCAACAGAGTGGCTAAAGGAACATTCTTCTGAGTTTAAACACTTCCGCTCGCCACCAAACTACCCAGACACGAACTTCACTTAGCATACCCAGGATGCCTTGCAACGTGCTGTTCAAAAGGAACCTCCACCCCATCGTACTCTTACGAATTTATGGACAGCCCTGGACGATTAATGGTGTCAGTTCCGTTCAGCACTATTTCAGACTTTAGCCGAGACCATGCCAAGTCGTGCTGCGGCACTTCTGCGGGCTGGCGGGAGCCCTACACGATATTGGGCAGGTGTACCAATTTCTTTGACTCTTCAGTGTATGTAACATGATGATAATTTGATCTATTAGGGAGATATTTAGTCCCTGCAAAAAGGCAGATCTGATTTCATTTACGTGTAGAAGCTGCAATGACAACAGTCGCTTTAAAACTCAAAATGCACTTAGGTATGAGAAGTGTTCATTAGGTCTGCGGATCGGATTCAAAATCTAATTCCGAATGACTGTCCCGTTTCCTTCTTACGTAATATCAGACGAATTTTCAGACACTACTTTGAATCATTTGAATGTCGGAATTTATTTATTAGTTGGGAAACGGAAAATTCAATTGTCGATGTTCTTAGAGCACTACTTCAGTAGTGGATTAGCGAATAAAAATCAGACTTAAAAATTATTAATGGATCTATTTTGTTAATCCATGCTATGATTAATCTAAAGTGTGTCACTAGATTTTCATGCAATTGTACAAATATGAAAATAGTGGAAGGCGGTGCAGTATTGTGCAGGACATATGCCGTATAAGGACGACCCGTCTGGGTAGACAGCACCGCTTCCGTTGTTCAGGTGGGCTCGCCGGGCCAGGATTGAATCCGCCCAGGGGATTAACAACAAGGGACGGCGTTTCGGCCAGCTCGAATGTAGTTTTCAGGCGGTTTTCCACATCTGACTAGGTGAATACTGGGATGGTGACCACGTTCAGCCTCATCCAATCGTTAATCACGCAGATGATAAACGGGTATTCATTGGACAAATATATTATACTAGAACTGACAGGAGATTACATTTTCACACAATTTGGGTGCACAGATCCTGAGAAATCAGTACCCAGAACAACCACCTTTGGCCGTAATAACGACCTTGATACGCCTGGGCATTGAGTCAGAGCTTACATGGCGTGTACAGGTACAGCTGCCCATGCAGCTTCAGCACGATACCACAGTTCGTCAAGAGTAGTGACTGGCGTATTGTGACGAGCCAGTTGATCTGCCACCATTGACCAGACGTTTTCAATTGGTGAGAGATCTGGAGAATGTGCTAGCCAGGGCAGCAGTCGAACATTTTCTGTATCCAGAAAGACCCGTACAGAACCTGCAACATGCGGTAGTGCATTATCCTGCTGAAATGTAGGGTTTTACAGGGATCGAATGAAGGGTAGAGCCACAGGTCGTAACACATCTGAAATGCAACGTCCACTATTCAAAGTGTCGTCAATGCGAACAAGAGGCGACCGAGACATGTAACCAATGGTACCCCATACCATCACGCCGGGTGATACGGCAGTATGGCGATGACGAATACACGCTTCCAAGTGCGTTCACCGCGATGTCGCCAAACACGGGTGCGACAATCATGATGCTGTAAACAGAACCTGGATTCATCCGGAAAAATGATGTTTTGCCATTCGTGCACCAAGGTTCGTCGTTGAGTACACTATGACAGGCGCTCCTGTCTGTGATGCAGCGTCAAGGGTAACCGCAGCCATGGTCTCCGAACTGATAGTCTATGCTGCTGCAAACGTCGTCGAACTGTTCGTGCAAATGGTTGTTGTCTTGCAAACGTCCCCATCTGTTGACGCAGGGATCGAGACGTGGCTGCACGATCCGTTACAGCCATGTGGATAAGATGCCTGTTATCTCCACTGTTAGTGATACGAGGCCGTTGGGATCCAGCACTGCGTTCCGTATTACCCTCCTGAACCCACAGATTCCATATTCTGCTAACAGTCATTGGATCTCGACCAACGCGAGCGGCAATGTCGCGATACGATAAACTCCAATCGCGATAGGCTACAATCCGACCTTTATCAAAGCCGGAAACGTGGCGGTACGCATTTCTCCTCCTTAGACGAGGCATCACAACAACGTTTCACCAGGCAACGCCGGTCAACTGCTGTTTGTGTATGAGAAATCGGTTGGAAACTTTCCTCATGTCAGCACGTTGTAGGTCTCGCCACCGGCGCCAACCCTGTGTGAATGTTCTGAAAAGCTAATCATTTTCGTATCACAGCATCTTCTTCCTGTCGGTTAAATTTCGCGTCTGTAGCACGTCATCTTCGTGGTGAAGCAATTTTAATGGCCAGTAGTGTATATCTCCTTATTTTGTTGTTTTATCATCATCCTACTGGCTGAACAGCAGGTTATTTGTATCACTGCAAGCCCCCCTCTCCCCAGCCCGCAAGAGGCGAGGTGGAATGAAATAACAATACAGAAAAAAAACATTCATATAATTCCCAGCTCAAATTCTGTAACTCCTTTCAGATCCTGAAACGCCACGCTGTATGCCTCGCTGTCCGAATCAGTTTCCCTTACCTCATAAGGATACTTTACCAACTCATCAAATTACCGCCTCTCCCCACTTACGTTGAATACCTCCGAACAATCTACGCCATCTGCAAACTCGACTCCAATAATGCCACAGATTTCCCTGTTCTTTCCAAACCTCGTATGCCGCCGCGCCTTTACCAACACATCGCACCAATCCCACACCTGCACACTCTCCAGATACTCTCCCAAAGAAACTTCAACCATATCCCACTCACAGATCATGAGCTATGCCTCGACATTTACCCATCCTATCGGCTATAAATCCACCCCACCTACTCCACCTCACCATGGCTACCACTCCCTTTCTTCCCGACATTTCCTTACCCATTTTTCATGCCTTTCTTCCTGCCCCCTTTCCCCATCAACTATTAGCCTCACCAATACCCACTCTACTCCAGCCTCTCTTCTGTCCCAGCTGTCACTCCTACACCATCGATACTATGCATCAGTCCTCCATCCTTGTGCCATTACATTCCTACCTATCCTTCTAACCAGCCAACCTTCTCCTCTTCAGCAACAGACTACCTATCCCAGGGCCCATCCTTCTAGTTTTAGTGCCAAGAAAGTGCTTCTTTTAAATATCAGTGTTTGAGCATCAAGTTTTACATGTTATTAAATGTGATATTTTTGTGTATCTATTACTGTTTTTTTAAACTACATTGCAAGAAGTCATATCTCTTGTGTGTATAAAAGTTTCCATTTTATTTTTGCCTTTAAATGTTATAAATTCATTGTAAATACCTGGCATTTCTGTTTCTTGTTGCTCTTCTCATTTTGGTTTTGTTGTGTTTTGGCTGGAGAACGGGTTGACTATTCCGCTCTTATGGGACATGATGGGGTAAAATAACAATAAAGAAAAAAAATCGTATAGTTAGGAGTGCTTTTGTACATTAGGCTACTATTATCTACTTATATTTTTCTAGATCTGAAAACGGTCATTATCGACCGAAATTAATTACATTATTAGATAAAAACATTGTGATCCAACTCTGGAATTACAGTAAATCAAACTAACGCAAATACAGCACCAACATTTCGACCGCCTTTGCAGCGGTCTTCTTTTGGACCTTTAAGAGGACAGCTGCAAAAACGGTCGATTAACGACGCGGCGTAATTCCCAAAATTATTTTCTTCGGTTTATGTTTAATCATGAACAAATGTATGTTAAAAGAGCCTTACTTTTCAGGCATGTATATGGCAGATCGCACAGAAACGATATCAAGTATGCACCTCACCCTCCTAGCCACCATCGTAGCCCTTTACCAGGACTACAGCCTGTCTACCATACGTAAGAGGATCATGAGACGAAGGATTAATCTACCACTTTCAGTCGTCTCAGTCACATTCTGTTGCCTTAAAGGGAAGCTCTTTATGTTTCACGTACCAGCTGCAAGCGTCTTCTCGAAACAGGAAGAAGGGAATGTAGAAATTACAATCCCGTCAGCGGCGAGATAATTAGATCTGTCTCCGTCAGCTATATCTTATCCTGCATCTTCCAGCCGTTCGTAGGCCGCAAGGATCGGATATGTATGCACTCCTCTATCTCCTCTACACGGCTTATTACGCCTCAGCCACCTGATCCCATCCATCTGCTCTTCTGTGCCGACGACACTACATTTCTTGTCCTAAAACCTCTCTCCAGGCATCCAGTGATCTCTCCAGATCTACTACAATAACATAATTATTTGTTGTAATCATTGGTTCGACTAACCTACCGCGACAAACCAATCTGACACATGCATAGAAAGAAGAAGACCATTAAAATTTCTAAATCTACTAACAGGCCGAATATGGGAATTAAATTCTTCTACAACGTCCGTATCAACAAATGCCTTATCTGAAACTGGTTCATCGTCTTAAAGGTGGTCTGGATCTCCGAATTCCAAAAACATTTACCAGTCTTTATCTGTCTTCAAACCACTAGAAACACATCGTTTACCAGATAATAAAGTTCGCCATGTCCTCAAATTACTAGAACATCTTTTCAAATGCTATACACCATGTAAACTCGAAGATCAAAATCCAATTGTCTTCCCAATCAGCGCTGGGCAGCTCAAACCAACATCCCCCCCTCTTGCCCTCCCTCTCTGTAAACCTTAAAACCATACATACCACATCCAAAGGAAATATCAACAGGATTCTTTTCCCCAAGCCAGAACTCTGTCCTGAAATTTAGACATCCTACCAGCTATATTGCTACCAGACACAGTCTATTCTCTGATTAAGGCACCAATAACACCCGCGCTCCTCCCCCAATGTCGTGACTACCACATTTTCACTCTTCCTTGCTTGGGCACCTCTTATGAATTAAATACATGGAATCCCAAAAGGCACCTTACAACTTCAGTGTCATATAACTGTTGTGACTGACAATTTGCAATTTTTCACAAACACCACTTTTATTGATGTAAGTTCTCAAGGTTTATGACTGAACAACAAACGAAAGGTAACAATAACAATGCTAGTAAAAGTCTCCTAATTGAGGCAAACAAAAGTCCACTTCTAATTTTCCACAAATGTTCATGGTAACACACACACACACACACACACACACACACACACACACACACACACACACACATACTAGTAACAGTCCAATTCAGAGACGAAGACGTAATCATCAACGGTCGCAGTACATAAGGTCGGCATCCAGTGTGAACTGAACTTCGGGGCTGGTTCTAAATAGCTGTCTCCAGCCAATCAGGTTTTGGCGTAGTGATACTTCCTGCAGGCCGTGGCTCGAGCTCCCCGTGAAGGAAATAGTGCTCGGAATGTCTGTTTCCATTAACTTGTATGTAAATTGCCGGTGTTTACCATGGTGCTTTTAGTACGCCTTGGACATGGACAACCTCGTCCGCTAGGTGTAATATGGGTTGCCGGCTACCTTGGTTCCGGTATAGAAATAACTCTATTTCTAATTAATTTAGAGTAAAAACGTAAAGTTTGTCTGATTCTCAGACTCGAATGCTTTTTTATGTGCGGTAGTGAATAAGTGTTGTCTTTCCAATGACAAGAGCACCATAATTGAAAGCAATTTTTGTTGTTGTTGCGTGACGGTATGAGCATTGTAAATGAATCGAAGAATGGAGTCTGCAACGGAAAAGGTGGCTGAAAAGAAGTCAGACACCCACGTTCAGAGAAATTTCAGTATGCGAGACAGGAAACTGCCACCCTCTTGGCGATGTACAAGAGAATGGCACACGAACTTCAGTGGTACAGGGAGATTAAATCTGAAGCACCATGAAGGCAGGCCAAGTAGGAGTGATGAAAATACAGAGAGAATTCCACAGGTTTTTAAGTGTTTGCCCTAGAGGACTGTTCATACGGCATCAAAAGAACTGCGAATCGTTCACACGATAGTGTACCTGGTACACCGAAAATGTCTTCATCCCCTTCCGTACAGACTGCAATTGATACAGGAAATTAAATCAGATGACAAGCCAAAACATGCTGCATTTACTCTGGAAATTATTGCACTTATAGACAGGGAAATATTAGAACGGGTTTGGACCAAATTGGAATCTTGAGTAGACACTGCATGTGCCACAAGGGGAGTACATGCAGGATCTGAATAAAGAACAGGAAAACTTTAATGTATTGGTGCATCTCTAAGTTAATTACAAGCCGAGTTATAAGGGACTGAGGTTCTAACGTACCTTTTATGACATTCTTTAATTTGCAACCTTAATCCCTCCCCTTTGCTCCAGGAGAAAGTGATCTCTCCGTACTGCACCTCATTGTTCCGCTCCCTCTTTCTACTTATTGGGAATTGACCTTCACGAATATGCCAGAATAAACTGTATTTTCCATGTCATAACATCAAAAACGCTAAATAAATTAGTATAGTGATCGCTATCAGCCTCTTTCAATCCTTTTTATTTGATGATAGTTCCAACTTGCGTGTAAATTTCGCTGCTCATTTCCCATTACGGGGATGATTGGATACTGCGCCCTCGTCATTCGACAACAGGAAAAGCTGACGTGGATGCCGGGCATCAGACTAAGCGTCTCAGACATGGCGAACTCCAAAAATGTTGACGCTGAAGAGCAATGCCCTCCAGAACTCGAATGGACGCTTGAGATCTTATTATGTACCCAACATCTCGATGTGTCGCTTCGGTTTTGCTCTGCTTGTCCATCACAGAAAGAGTAATTCAGAATATTCTGCACGGCTGTCATAATGAAGACCTTTCATTAGTCGGGGCTGGACGATACATTGCCCAAATTTCGTAGGTTTGCTCATGAGAATTATTTAGCTGCCCTTTTACGACAAGAGAACTTCAATTGACAGCCATATTGTTTAACTACACGGCCGACAGACTGTATTTGAGAACGAAATACAGGTGGGAATATGATATTCCCTTCGTGAGAGACTACAGTCATATAGAATTTTTTGAAACAAAATCCAGCCATGTGGCTGTTAATCGTACATTTATTTTGTACAGTCATAATTTCGCTTTGGAGCCATTCCCAGGTAATGTCGAAATGTTAAAATATGTCTGACTTTTTTGTAACATGTTATTTTCGAAAAATCATACTTCTGGTCTTACAGACGACAACTTGTCTTATAAACCCAAAAATATGTTTTCCCGACGATGACATGTTACAGTCGCGTCAGACATATCCCAACATTTCAGTGTGAACTTTAGAATGGCTACAAAGCCAAAACCGTGACTGTGTAAAATAAATCAACAATTAACAGTCAAACGGCGGAAATTCGGTTAAAAACATTAAAAGGAAGAGGGGTTCATCTGATACCTTCCAGTTTTGTCAACACTGTTATTCCTTGTTCGTTCGTTGACAGAATGGAATATTTTTTGTGTTGTATCTCTTTCTTTATTTTCTTTAAGAAGTGTGCTAATTTGAACTATAACGAACCAGATACGTCAAACATCCGTTTGACACACCTTCCTTCTTTGCATTCTTCCTCGTTCCAAGAGAAGAGATCGACGCTCTTCTGGTTTTAAATGTTACTCACGTCAGTCAACTCAAGAGATTGACTCGAGACAAACGCAGGATAATGTGTAAATCGTATCTATTATAATAGATAACCGTAATGGTTGGGCAGCACTTGTAGTCTGTCTCTACTATCAGTCTAAATACCAATGTTCTGATTGGTAAATCCGCCTCTGAAATCACTACAAGTGCCCATTTAAGAAAATTTGGACTGCTTCCGAAATGAACGCGAAGTTTTGTAATTTAACACTTCACAAGTAAGGAAGGTCTATCATTTGGGATAGTCTGGAAGATTTACAGTTTTGATCCAGAAATTTCCGGAGAACAAACATTTTCAAAAGTGTGTGTGTGTGTGTGTGTGTGTGTGTGTGTGTGTGTGTGTGTGTGTGTGTGTGTGTGTTACAGAGAGAGAGAGAGAGAGAGAGAGAGAGAGAGACATGGGCAGAAGATGGAGTAGGTACATACAAGGTCAGGCAGCTAAGTAACAATTAGTAAACATGTAATGTTTTTGCCAAGTTGTAGCGGCCAGTTTTATGACCTACGCAAATAATTTTTAATGAGTAGAGCTGCTGAATTATGAGGCCAACATGTTTTTTAATATAACTGTACAAATTTTTGTGGTGTTGGAAAGAACCTTCTTTGTGGATTTCATTCTCATGAAATATGTAGGACTTGATCAAAAAATAAGAATTGAAAGTGGCGAAAACTTGTTTGTGAAATTATCCTGATTTACACCATGTACATGACAACCAAAAAGTAATTGTAGTTTTTATTTATGGCGAATATCTTGAAACTGTCGCAGCGTCGTTGAAAAGTATGGATCTCGTGAACTGTCTTTACAAACATTATAAATAAAAAAAAAATTCGAGAAATTGAAAGTGTGAAGAATAAAACACGCCAACGAGAAAGAACAACAGAACAGCAACTGATAAGTGAAATGCAACGAACATTTTAATAATAAAAATTAAAAATGAAAAAAAAACGACTTAAGGTGTGTGTGAATATTATGCCGCAAACCGTACCTTAACACCTGTAACCATTCCTCAAATACATTTGATAAAATTTGTGAGGATCATTTTGGAACACGCTATAGTTACAATCCTCCTGAGCGACCATAGTTTCGAGAGGTGGTAGTCAGGTGAATGTTGGAAGTGGTAATCCACTCTCATTTATTGCAAACTGAGAACTCTTCTATCCCATTAGCAGCTTGCCTGGTAATCGGATGAATGGCCTGCACGGTCAGCAGATTTAAATCTGGAGTTTTACCAGTAGGGAAAATTTAAACGATAGGCCCACGAAGAAGCATAGACGACTCCTGAAGACATGAGAGGCCTTTTAACGTGGTCCTGTTCTGCGATACGAAGTGTGAGGAAAAAGTAAAGTGATTTTTTTTTTCTTAAAGGAATCCTCATTTATTCATCAATACCAACTTTGTCCCTGTCAAAGTAATTCCACTCATATAATAAACTTGTTCCAGCCCTTTTTCCAATCTTTGAGGCACTGCTGGAACTCACTTTTCATTATGCAGTTCAGCTCCTTCAGCGATTCTGTTTTTATCTCACCAGCAGTGGCAAAGCGACGTCGTTCCATAGTTCTCTTCAACTTCTGGAATAGAAAGAAGTCACAGGCGACCATGTCCGGCGGATACGGTGGCTGAGGTAACATAAAAGTTTTGCTTTTCACGAACAAGGATAGAGGTGTGAGTGGGAGCATTATCATAATGCAATTGCTGTAATTCTTGGTCATTTTATTCGGAGTACTTCACGCAGATGGCGCATAGCTTGCAGGTAGTATCCCTTACTGAACATACCACCGTAAGGCAGGAATACATGATGCACTATTGCATTGTAATTGAATAAAATAGTGAGCAGAAGCTTCACATGTAATCGAACTTATTCGAACTTTTTTCGGTATTGGTTCTTCAGGCAGTTTCCATTGGGACAATTGGACGGTCATTTCGACGTCATACCGGTATAGTCATGTTTCGTCACCTGTTATAACTTTCTTCAGTTCTCGAGCGTTGCCCACTTCATTCCGCAATTCCTGAGCTACATCTACGCGACGTCATTTTGGTTGAAATTCAAAAATTTGGGAACAAACTTTGCTGCTGCTCGTTTCGTACCCAAAACATCTGGAAAAACTGCTTTGCACAAACCAAAGGATATTCTGGCATCATCAGCAACTTCTGTGGTGGTGATTCGACGATTTTCCTGAGCCATTTTCTTCACTTCTTCCACATAGTCTTCAGATTCTTCTCGACCCTCCTTGAATCGTTTATACCACACGTAAATACTTGTATTATTCAAAGCAGATTCGCGAAAAGTCACAATCAATATTTTGAATGCGGTGGTGCACTTTATTTTTCAAGGAAAATTTAATGCAAATTCTTTGATCCATCTTTTTCGAAAGTAAAATTTCGCCGAGCACTTGAAAAAGCGTATAAGCTTTTTGATTGTCAAAATTTCGCGTTACTTATTGATAGTACCTGGCCAATTCATACGAAATTCAATGTACTGTTCTGCAGGGGCGCTTTTAGCACGTAGCAAGTTGCCCAAAGTCATTATTTTAAGCTCTTGATGTGAAACTCAAAGCGTGATTCGTGTCTGAGATACAGGTCTGCAGCGTCTCGTTAATATCGTTATTATTTGACCGATTTTCACTCTGTTATATGAATGAAGTCCTCTGGGTAAGCTACAAGGAAGGTATATAGCTCCAGGAAAAATACGCGTGAAGTGCCCCAACGTGCACGAAAATCGACATATCTCTCTTTTGCAGTTTGTCCACTTCAGGGCATATGTTGGTTTTATTGTAGGCTAATTTATGAGGCTCCGCGGCAAAAACAGAGTCACTTCACCGTTGCTGCTTCCAGGTCTGCAAGGGTTATGAGGTAAGTGGAATGTAGTTTTTAATGTTATTGATTATTACAACGTCTGTGTTTATACAGTGTCTGTATCTTCCATTAAATTTTCCTTCACACATGTATGCATGTCTGAAGGAACATACGCTGTTCTAACGTTTACAATATTTCTAAATTGCGTGCGCTGTACTGTACAAGAAAAAGTAGACGTCTTTGGTACAGAGAAATTTAGTATTGAATCCATTTTCTTTGCGGAAAGTGTTCCTACACTACATAAGCCCATTTATGATTCTATATTTTTTATGAATTACAATTTTACATTTTTTTTCTCTAATAGAACAATTTGAACTTCTTACCTGATGGAGCTTCGAATATCGTATAATATTACAGTAAGTAAAACACACGCGCAAAACACACACACACACACACACACACACACACACACACACACACACATGATCTTAACAAAAACAAAATAGTTTTTAGAAACTAAAAAAAACTGACACCACTCAAAGAATTAATTAATAATTACCTGATAACACCTAATATTCGACAAATAAAGAACCAAGTGTCCATATTATTCTTGTGTAGACTAAAATTTCGCATTTGAATATACTGGCGAAGTTACTTACTGGAAATTTAAAAGACACTTCTATTATTTCAATATAAGTTTCACAGAATTCGTTTAGTGGATTCCTCTCAAGTCTTACAATTTTGAGTTATGTCACTTGTGGAATCCTGCCCACTTGTCTTGAATAGAGTGCCTAAATGATGCTGCATTCTCGTAGTGCTATACAACAGTTCAAACAAATAACATTAATAATTATATATATATATATATATATATATATATATATATATATATATATATATATATAGTTGAGACTCACCAGCCACTTGACCATCTTCTTCTGTGCAGATGCACAAACGGTCAGAGGGTTTAGCTACCCTCTGTAAAAAAAGAAACTGAGTGAACGGCTCAACGATCAACCTGAATGGGTGTCATAGGACGTGCGCCACGAACAAATTCAGCGAACAATATAGAACAAAATGAGATAAAAGAAAAGATGGATGGAGCGTCTGCCATGTAAGCAGGAGATCTCCGGGTTCGAGTCCCAGTCGGGGCACACATTTTCAATTGTCCCCGCTGACTTACATCAACGTCTGTATGCAGACAGGGGTATTCATTTCATTGTAGCATTAATAGTTTTATTTCAATAAAGCAGAATTGACAATACTTAACTTGAATTACAGCAGGTGTCTCAAGCCATGGGCGACATCCAAACAGTAAATGATGTTCGCTATAGACAAAGTCCAAGAAAGCACTCTTAGTTTGCCTGCAAGTACTCTGCGAATGTCCGCTAATGTCCGACCGAGGCTGGCAGGAGCGGTGCTTACATTCACTTTTTGCAGGTGTCGCTCCTGTCGTGGCGGGGCCCTAACCAGCGCACCATTGGCCGACGTCGTTTCAGCGCCTTCTCTTGTCTTGCGTTCTTCCTGTTCGTTCCGCCACTAGTGGTTACGCCAAAACATCAACCTTCTTGCTGAGGTGCGATATATTTACTTTTTCTGGACATGTTTAGAGTGTCTTCGCTTTGCTGCCTCCTCATTGTGTGCATGTGTGTGTGTGTGTGTGTGTGTGTGTGTGTGTGTGTGTGTGTGTCACTGCTTAGTATCGCAAGAAGCAAAACGACAAAAACACTTTCGAAATACTTTATTGGGAAACAAGTGTCACAGAAAAAATGATAATTAATGCAAATTAAGACACTGTTGACGCATTCAGTTGCCCTACTACAGCGATGACCAACAGGATAGGAGTAGGCTTTTTGAACAGTCAGAGCATCAGTTGAATCTGATTCTTGCAGCTGATATTTGTTTTGACGCACAGGAGTTGTTTTAAGCCTGTGCGATTAACAAGCTACAATATGAATAGCTAAAGCACAGAAGTGAGCATAAATCACTCATACATTATTAACTGAAAACAGCTTGAAATGGATTGACACGTTTGTAAAATTCGTGGCAGCAGCATTATTGGAATGTCTTGTTGCTGCTTTAAATTACCATAAAAGACATTTCGATGACGCTTAACAGTACTATCGTAATGAATGTTAGTCTCAGGTTTACACCCCGGAAAGACAGAAAGGGAACTTCTTTCATCTTTATATAAACCGTTATACAACACACGATGTTCATCTGGAATAATGCTGCCAAGTGAATACAAGAAGTTTATTGATATTAGGAATATTTGTTTTCATTGTACGCTTAGCTTCAGAAGTGGGCGTCTTGTGTGGAAGTTTTTTTTCCTTTATTGTTATTTTAATACCTAAACAATCGTAATTAATGGGAAGGGTGAAAGTTTGGAGCTTGAAGAGGAGACCAGAATGCCATACGCGGTCATAAGCACGTTCGAGGTCCAGGGAGAGGAAGATTGCAGAGCGACGGGAATTAAGCTGTTCAGAAAGGAGATGAGTGAGGTGAAGGAGAAGGTCGTCGGAAGAGAAGGATGGCCGAAAGCCACATTGGGTAACGGGAAGGAGGCGGTGCTGGCGGAGATGCTGGTGGATGCAGCGAGTGAGGATAGATTCCAGGACCTTGCTGAAGACCGAGGTAAGGCTGATGGGACGGTAGGAAGAGACGGCGGACGGCGGTTGACCAGGTTTAAGGAACATCAGGATATGGGAGGTTTTCCACAGGTCGGGGGTAGTAACCGGTGGACAGGACTACATTGTAGAGCCTGGCCAGGGTGGAGAGGAAAGAGACAGGAGCTTCACGAAGGTGACGGTAGGTGACACGATCGTGACCAGGAGTGGTGTTCATTTCGTGCGGAGTCTAGCAATGAGATCCTGTGTAGTGATAGGGACATTGAGTTCCATGTGTGCAATGTTGTCCAAGTACTGGAAACCAGGTGCGATTGGAGGGACAGAGGTGTCAGTTCGATTGCGGACATCCGGGAAGAGAGAGTAATCGAACTGGGGATCATCAGGGAGGGAAAAGACATCAGAGAGGTAAGAGGCAAAGTGATTGGCCTTACTAAGGGTATCAGGGAAGGGGTGATCATCATGGAGAAGAGGATAGTAGGGGGAGGGTTTAGTTTCGGTAAGGTGACGGAAGGCTGACCAGAACTTGGACGAGTTTATAGGCAGGGTAGCATTTAAACAGGTGCATGTCTGTCGCCAGTCCCGGCGTTTCTTAGCCGCGAGCAAATTTCGAATGTGTCGCTGGAGTTTCCAGTGGCATCGGAGTGTGTCCGGGTCACGCGTGTGGAGGAAGGCACGGTAGAGACGGTAGGATCACGAAGGAGGAGGACGGCCTGTGGGGGTAAGGTATGACAGTGGGGGTGGATGGCGACAGTAGGGACGTGGGCCTCCACGGCCTCAGACAAGGTCTGCTGGAGAAAGGAGGCGGCATGGGTTACATCATCAGGGTGGTGGTAGGTGAAGGGGTGGCTATCGACCTGGATGGAGAGGGTATCCTGGTAGGCATTCCAGTTGGCACGGGAATAGTCATGCACGTACTTTGGGGAAGGGTCATTACAAGGGTCGATGCGAGGGCGACGACCGCCTGAAATGGTGAGGAGGACAGGGAGATGGTCGCTACCATTAGGCTCCAGGACATCCACCGTTATGCGGCCAAGGAGGTTAGGGGAGGAAAGGATAACATCGGGAGTGGAGTTGGATTCGGGACGGGTGTGCTGGGGGATGGGGGCGAGGTCGCCTTGAAGGGAGGAGAGGAACTGATGCCACCGACGTAACTTGGCGGCGGAACGGCTATGGATGTTGAGGTCGGCGGCGATCACGTAGGAAGAGAAGGTACAGTCAACGTGGGAGAGGAAGTCGAAGGGAATAGGGACGTTAGGGCGGACATAGACGGTGGCGCAGGTGACGGTAAGGCCGGGCAAGAAGAGACTAAGGATCAGGTGTTCGGTGGGGTCGGGAAGGAGAGGTTGGAGCCGAACTAGGATCTGGCGGTGGCGACCAATGGCAACTCCGCCACGCGCAATCGGGAGGGGATTATCGGAGCGGTAAAGGAGGTAGGGCGACGTGTGGATGGTGTGGTGGGGTTGGAGGAAAGTTTCATTGAGGAGGAAGGCATCCACGCAGTGGGTGGCAAGGGTGTGCAGGAAGAGGTTCTTGATGGTGGGAAGGGAGCAGATGTTGTTGAAAAGGATACGGTGCTGTCGCGCCACGACAGGGATTTAGACAAGGGTGTCAAGATGGGAGAAGGTGAAATGGGCCTGGTTGTTGGAGTAGGTTGCATACATTTTTAAGTGGAAAATGGAACGGGCGGCGAGGGAGACCTGTTTGAGGGCGTGAGGGCGCTGGAAAGGGTGGACGTTTTGTAGGACAATGGTGAGGAACCTGATGATGTCCTCAGCGGTGGGGGGGGGGGGGGACGAAGGGAATTGCCAGGAGGGGTGGGGGCGTCCAGAGGACGGACAGGTATGGTGAGTTCAGGAGTGGTCAGAGGGGGTCGGGCTTTACACTTTTGGGAGTAGGTGGGATGGGGGAGATTGCAGGTATTGCAGGAAGGAGGGGATAGAAGGTTAGGGCACTGCCAGAGGAAGTGCGCTTGTCTACAATGCGGGCAGGTGGGGGCCTCGTGGCACTCAGCTGTTGGGTGTGCGTTATAGCGCAGACACCTCTGGCAGCGCAGGGATTGAGGAGGGGAACGGGAGGGGTCGACCTCATAGCGCTGGTTGAAGAGGAGGGCAGCCTCCTTCAGGAGACGGTCAATGGAGGGAGCGTCCTCAGAGAAAACCCGCATGAGGCGGGTGGGGCCGGCCGAGTTGAAAATGCAGCAGACCGCCCACACCTCCAGCGTGGGATGCGCGTTGAGCTCCGCCAACACCTCCTCCTCCGTGATCGTCGGACTGAGCCGAGTGATCACGGCGGTGAGGGTCGGCGGGCGACGCGGGGGTTGGAGTTGGCGGGTAGGAGATGGAGAAGGAGCAGGGGTAAGGGAGGCGTTGGGGCCAAAACGGGTGATGGGGAGGCGGGACAGGGTGTCAGTATGGAGGGTTGGGCTGGGGGAGGAGATGAGAACCTTGTGTGGAAGTTGACGCTGTCGATCTTAAAGCATGTAACACAATAAACTCGTGCGTCTTAACTTTCTAACTTAACCATATTTCAGTGGGCTATTGTGAACTGCGACCTACAGGTAATAAAACTAAGTAAATGAAACTGAATTTCTCTTACTACTATCAACATCCGTTGTGATGGTAATTCGCTGGAGGCCAAAACATCAGAAATGCAAGGTCCATGTTAAGACATTGAAACAGAGGCCGACATTAGCGCTCCGAGTGGCTTGGCAGGGAACTTCGAATTCAGAAAAAATATGGCGTGATAATCTGTATCCTTGCTTTGCGAAATACGAGAACTAGTAGATAATATTTTTCGTTTATACTTTATGGGCGGGTTTAGTAGTCTGATGGTAAAGTAAAACCCAATATTGCAGTTTCGAACGTGTGGCTGCTGTCAAATGTAAATTATCCACTCTTTGAATTGCGTTGTAAATATGTCGCTCGTAATCTGCTTAAGTTTTGCTCACACCCGCAAATGCTGTGTGCGGTAATTGATTCTATATTTGTTTTTCTTTCATATGAAACAGAAACTGGTTTGTCGCATGGTATTTTGTGAATTCATGTCTATTTGTTACTGCTTACGAATCCCTGTGTGAACTGCATTGTAAGTACATTGTTCGATTTCTGCGTTATTTTTTTCCCATCCGTTTTTCATACTTTCTCATTTAACGGAGGTCCCCGAAATTTTCATTCACTGTTTGTAGTAACTGATGATAACTTGTGAAAAAATTTGGGTTGCAGTTTTAGAATTTACAAGGAAGAATGATCTAGTCACCAAGACTACAAAACACCTACATCTATATCTAATTCTGTACTCTCCAAGAAACTGTGAAATGCGTGGCACTCAATGGCAAGAAGCAACGGCATTCATAGCAGAATTATATGCTCGTACCATAACAAGTTGTAATAGAGTTGGACACGGAACAAATACCGTAAGAATCTGCTAACATGGAGTTTTCCATTAAATGCGAGAAAGTACGGACAACGGATGAAAACAAAAATAAAGTAGAATAAAATGCAATATATTTAGAATGTATTTAAATCGAACAGTTCGCACTTACGAAACTTCCTGGCAGATTAAAACTGTGAGCGGGACCGAGACTCGAACTCGGAACCTGTGCCTTTCGCGGGCAAGTGCTCTACCATCTCGGGGCGGACGTCGCAAGACACCCGTTTCAATTCGTCGTTGATCCATTAACTCAGTTTTTTTTACTACAGAGCGTAGCTAACCCTCTGACCGAACACGCTGACCTACTGTGCCGGCGTCCATCTGAGCTACCCAAGCACGACTCACGCCGCGTCCTCACAATTTTACTTCCGCCAGTACCTCGTCTCCTACTTTCCAAACTTTCCAGCTCTCCTGCGAAACTTGCAGAACTAGCACTCCTGGAAGAAAGGATATTGCGGAGACATGGCTTAGCCACAGCCTGGGGGATGTTTCCTGTTTCAATGTTCCAGGAAGTTACATATCAACGCACACTCCGCTGCAGAGTGAAAATCTCATTCTAGTTTGTACTTACGTTAGTAAGCAATAAAAAATACACAAAGGTTCACACAACTCCATGCAACGAAAGCGGCTTGTGTTTTACACGAAACAAAACAAATATGGTATCATGTACCCCACCCAATATTACGGATGCAAGGAGAATGCAACCAGAATACGAGCCACATATTTACAATGCAGTTCAAAAAGTGCAGTTACACACGAGAGGTCGCATTACAAGCACAAAAAAACTTCTGTGACGAAACGAAAATGAACGTGGATGACAAGAAGTCTGCCAATAAGAAATCGAGATGACGGCTTGATAAGCTCGCAGCGCTCCAAGTGGTTTAGCAGCGAACAAAGATCCTGTTACCGAAAGTAACGAGTTTCAGGGTCCACAGGATTGTTCGATACAAGTTGTCGACTTTGGCCAGTACGTAATATTAATGGCTGCTGTCAAGTCGCCTTTTGGTGCATATATTCACAGTTTTGCTATTAGTTGGCGAAGCCAATCAATTTGAAAGCAATTAAAAAATATAAAAAAATAAAACTGGTTTTCGTGACAAAATGATCTGCAGCTTCGGCCGAAGTCTAGGTTAGGTTAGAAGGTGACAGTTTGGTTGTGAGTTGGCGAAGCCAAGGAATGTGATACTAAAAAAACGTGGTTGTGGTTGCACACTAGTCTGTTCTTTAGCCCATTTGGAAAAAAATTGTCAATAACGTCACGTTATAGTCGCCATATTGTTTATGGCATCTGTCACGTGTTTCCCAGGTCGCTGGTCACCGCTGACGACTCACATCGAACACTCTTTCTCTATCCCGAGTTTCACCCACATGAGGGAATTAGTTTAGTGCAAAAAGGATGTTTGACTAGCAACAATCTTAAACACCTGTGTCTGTTTGCGGTTGCAAAAGGTTTTCAAATAATTGTTTCAGGAAAGTGTTACAGTTCGTGGACTTGGTTGTGTTATAGTCTAATTCGCAAGAATTACTGGAGTGTAATTCGTTTTAGCACAGAGGATACGATTCCTGTGTACTCGAGTTAAATAGGGCTGCCTGGTCGGCATGGCGAGCTTCGCAAACGGTTACAGCGCGGTGCTACAGTCAGTTGTCAACACCGTAGCTACGAAAGTGCGCGGAAATGGCCCCACTAATGAAAACTCCACGTCTGAATCGTCTCAGCGAACATCGGCTGCTCTAGCAAAATTACAATCCTCTGTTTCTTCCGAAAATGTGATTTGACCAGAAAAAGCTGTCGTCGCCGCCAATGTTCCCTGCACCGCAACAGATGATACGTAAAGTTGGGAAGTGATATAATTCCGGCCATCACTATTACACCTTGCTCACACAATCTGAAGATAATATTTGAATCTTAACAAGAACTGTTGAAAACATGTATCGATTACTACAAGAGAGTAATTTGTATGTTAAAGAGATAATGACGCCAGTAAAGCGTTTTAAAAGTGCCAGTACACGAGCTGTTTTTAGTGTTCCGCACATCAGTCGGTAAAAACGGAACTCTTATTGAATAACTTCGTTTTCATTCTGCCGCTGTATCTTTTAAAACCCTTTTTCTCAGGAACGGGTAGATGTGTCAAGGTGAATTTTATGCCACACTCTAAAGCCTACAGCCTCGCGGCAATGTGAAGAATTGAAGCTTCTAAGTAACTGCAATCAAACGTTACGGCAATTTAAGTCACATATTTTGATATTCGAAAACTTCATCACAGCTATACGGTACTTCCCGTTGAGTTAGAATAATGAAATCTGGCAAGGAGCAAGGTATCACAGTACAAATAAAAGGAAAAAATAAGGAAACTGTTAAGATGCAATTATATCTCAGGAAAAACTTTTTTGTCATTAGTTATATTGCTGCCCGTCCGTCTGTTAACACCTCTTTTTCTCAGAGACTTTTGGACGTAACAAGTTGACATTTATCTCGCCATACTAAGGTCTATATTTCCTTGGCGGTATCAAAACCTATAAGATACTTCCCTTTGGCCTACAATCATGAAATTTAGCCAGAAGAAAGGTTTCACAGAACAAGTACAGGAAAAAATCCGAAAATTATTCATTTGTAATTATATAACACGAAAAAATATATATTTTTTATCATTCATTGCCCGACTGTCTGTCTGTCCGTTCGTCGGTTGAGACCAGTTTCTCTCAGGAGCGGATAGACGCAATAACTAAAAAATAATGTCACTTGCTACTGTCTACTGTCCGTTGGCGCTGTAAAAATGTGAAACTTCTAAGTCATTGCAATCAAAAGATACGGCCATTTATGTCACATATTGTGATACTCGAAAACACACTCATCAAAACCTATGGCGTATTCCCTATCGACCTAATATCATGAGGTTTGGCATGAACCAACATTTCACAGTACAAGTAAAGGAAAGATTTCTAAAGTTGTGAATTTGTATTTACATTATGCAAAAGTATTTCTTCTGTCATTTCTCAGTCGACTTCTAACTTAAAATTACAACGTTCTCCGACGTCTCGGAATTCCCGAGACCGATGTCTTGTCAGTATCAATGTCGAAACAGGCAAAACATATGGAGATTCTCGATTCCTGGGATGGAATTAAGTTTGTACGGAACCCCCAGAGAGCGATTCGTACTTCCACTTATTACTACTGCTGTAATAGTTAACAAAATGTGTAAATGGAGACGTATTCTAGAACAAGTCACAGATATTCCAGTTGGCTCCAGGGTTCAGGGATGCTCTCATGTAAAATAATTTTGTCGCATTGCCGAGCACATATGCGCGATTTAAGCGAAGTACTATCCACGACACAGGTTCCCTATGAAGAAAATTATTTCAGTGTGTACATTACCATGAATGACGTTGTACGTATATCATCACTCCAAAAATGTTGGGCATATCAAGAAACATATCTCTAAGTTACTGACTATTCGGAATGGTGAAAGCGAATTTCCTGCTCTCGTACATAATGCTGCTACACAAAAGTCCATACCATTGGTACAAGAAGCTACTCTTAAAATTCCTCAGCCACCCACACAATCTGGAAAAGAGCAACACAGACCTGACTGCTCGCATTAAGTACTAGAAATATAAACATAAGTATAAGAAGTAGCTCCTAAAATTCCTCTTCCTCCGGCACGCTCTGGAAAATAACGATATAAACTTAACTCTGGCGCTCCTGTTCAAGAAATATGAGCTAAACAAACTAAAAGACTTCGACCTGATTTAGATTTTAACAAGGATAATTTTAACAGTTCCTTCGTCACTAATAAAAATATTTCTTCGAATGAACACTAAATTACAAATCTGTGAAATTAAACTGGCAAAGTGATTCCTTAGGAAACTGACGACTTATGTGAATTTTGCGAGACTGACGAATCTAATACTACAGCTCACATAGCGTCAGATGCAGCAATTGCTGATGGTACACTACCTGCCTCTGGTGCTACACAACAGAACGATGACATGATAGATATGGGATCGTTAGTATCACGTTTCATTTGAGCGATACGCTAATGGTGGAAGATATCCCTAAAGATTACCTCATGTCTTCAAAAGGATTGAAAGCTTTTCTGGAAACGTCAAGAAATTAGAAAATAATACTTACCATTGCGAAACAGTACTCTAAAGATTTTATAGCTCTGTGACAATTATTTGATAAATAACTTACAAAAACCAAAGCGCTCGGCGAACGTCGTCCCAACAGTGATTGTTAAGTGCGATTAGCAAAGAAACGGCTGCTAAATGTTCAAATGTGTGTGAATTCCTAACGGACCAAACTGCTGAGGTCATCGGTCCCTAGACGTACACACTATTTAAACTAACTTATGCTAAGAACAACACACACACTCATGCCTGAGGGAGGACTCGTACCTCCAGCGGGAGGGGCTAAATGATATACGCGTTCGTCACATCTATGTTCGGGCAATGCAGTAGCGTGGATCTGTCCGAAGTAAACGGTACGCAACGCAAACAGAACATTGATTATCACTAATGGCAACACCAAATACGAGAAAAAAAACTTTGTTTAAAAAAAAAGTTCAACTGGATATAAGCTCTATAGGACTTAACATCTGAGGTTATGAGTCCCCTAGACTTAGAACTACTTAAACCTAACAAACCTAAGGACATCACACACATCCATACCCGAGGCGGGATTCGAACCTGCGAACGGAGGAGCGCCTAGAACCGCTCGGCCACAGCAGCCGGCTGAACTTTGTTTCTTCAAAAACAAATCATGTACATACAAAGAAGTCCACAACGCTCTAGAGCTGCAACAACTCTCTTAATACATCTTATTGTGCAATATCAGATTGACAATACTTTCACCCAAGAAGCATATTATTATCAAGAAAAAGTAGTTGGAGTCGTTAGAGGCAACACGATATTTAGAACAAAAGGCACAAGGCTCAAATGATTCAAATGGCTCTGAGCTCTATGGGACTTAACTTCTGTGGTCATCAGTCCCCTAGAACTTAGAACTACTTAAACCTAACTAACCTAAGGACATCACACACATCCATGCCCGAGGCAGGATTCGAACCTGCGACCGTAGCAGTCCCGCGGTTCCGGACTGCGCGCCTAGAACCACTAGAAAGGCACAAGGAAAAGGGCAGTAATACTGATTACCAAATAAGATATTGATACCGTAATAATCAGATTTGTAGAAATAATAAAAGAAAATTTGCTATTTCCCATATCTGGCCTGTAAATATCGCAGAACACATCAAAGATGACGTGAGAAAAACTGACGACATGATAGCCTACAATAAAGAAGTTGGTTTAGTAATTGCTATGGGCAGAAGTGCAAAATCTAGCATGTGGCATGATACAGTAACAAACTTCAGAGTAAAGGAAATGTGAGAATTTCTGGCTTCTACTAATCTATACCCACTCAACGGGGGCAATCATGGATCAACCATTGAAAACAGTGAAGGAGAGAGCAGTATTGATTTAAATATGACCACCTCTCGTCTATTGACGATGCTAAGTCAATAGACGTGTGGTGAAGAAGAGACCACAAGATTATTACTTTCAGCATAGGATTGTGCCCAACGCTGTAAGCATAAATCAAAACTTAGAAAATCATTGTAAGAGACCAAAATTTGAGAGAGTTTGAAGAGTACGTACTGATATTTACCAAACACGGACTTACACACCTTAAAAGAAAGAGACCAGAATTTGCAAGAAAAAGTTCAAGCGGAAACAAGTGCTGGAACTCATATCACAAAATCTGAAGAAGTTCTAGATACCTCATGCAACAAGCGTTCAAGACACAAAACCAGATGAAGTTCAGAACTGGGAGAAAATCTGTCCTCTGATTAACATCTAAATTAACTGAAAAAAACAACGAATTAAACAGAATTTTTATCACAGGAGGGAGCTACGAAGGCAGCGATATTGTAAAGAGAAGAAGGAATTCGGCACAGCTATTCAGAAAGCAAAAACACTGCCATGGAAGCAATACTGCAGTTTGACTAAAACAGATAACTGTTGGAACGCAGTCTACAGAATTGAAGTAGAAATAATAGTTCAATGAAAACTCGTCTCTGTTAATTCATCGAGAACAGTGGGGCAGCACCATACATGAAGCACTTGAATAGTATTAATTAAAACCAACAGCTTTATTGTAATTCAAAGTCGTCTATTCAAAACATGCTGCCAGTTTCAACCCCAAAAGCGTCATCTTCAGGGCCCAAGGGTGATCTGCCATCAACGTTCGAACCGCAAGGACAGAAACCAACGAAGTCCCGAAATGAAAACTGTACAACCAATTAAACATGTACGCCACTATATGCGACCAACAAAGTCGTGTGAAGTGGGGCCAAAATCAACTGGATCCTCGTTGCAGTAACAAACCCACCAATGGTCAGACGAAGACGTAACGACGAGAACGCGAGGATCCACCAGCACCGCGATACACATTACGAGATCTGGATCCAGGAGTGCTGTAGCCAGGTATTATGAGGACTTCCGTTATAGGGGTCGCTTTTTCTGCAACAGAGGGAGTAGTGGCACGAACTGTGGTTCATGTAGCGTGGATTAGTGGTCAGCATCGCTGTCCGACGTGCTGCGCGTTGCCAGTTCAAACCTAGCCACCACCAATTACTTGTTGTTTAATACAACCTTGGGTACTCGGCAATTCTTGGTCCTTCAGCCCGTTAATTTAGTTGTTCTTCGGTTTCTCTGCTTCTCACGGTGCTCACTGTCGTTCGGTGGTAATTTGAACGTGCTCTGCGCTCTTCCTCTGTTCATTTCTTCTCTGTTCTTTTTGTTTTCACCCTTTTCGTTCAGAACTGGCAATATCTCTTCCTCATTTACGTTTGGGCATTGTCTAAAATACAAGACAAATCAACTTTTTTACTAACAAATACAAGATGCACACCTTACACACTTTATTTTCTACTTATATTCAGTCACTGGTACCACTTTGTCCACTCACACTTCACTGTTTGTTTTTATTCACTCACTGCATTACTCTTCCGGTTCCTCCCTTCGTCACTGATAAGAAACTAACGTTCGAACCCACGACGGGTCTTGCTTTATACACCCGTACCAATGGGTAGCCCCACAAGTGGCGAACTCCAGAACATACGAACAAGTCTTCGAGTCATACAATGTTCCAGAACATCCCACAACATTCTAGAGTGTTCTGGAATGTTCCAAAATGATTTGCGATGTTCCGGGATGTTCCCGAACATTTTGGAATCTTCCAGAATGTCCCAGACTATTCCAGAACATTCCAGAACATCCCAGATCGTTGTGAAACGCTTTGGATCGTTCTGGAATGTTGCGGAATGCTCTCGAATGTTCTGGAATGTTCGAGAAATTTCTAGAGAACGAAACTTTCAAGCCCTTATATCATCAAAGCACGCCTGTCTGGTAAAAACGGAAACTTTCATGGATGGGGGATAGACGGTTACCTCACCATATAACTCCCTTCATCGTACCGGGACTCGTGGCACACTCATTGTACTCTTGCTTTTATAATATACCTTCATTGATCATTTCTGAAGGATTATTGAAATATCTTATGGTTGTAATGTTTCTATACTCCTGGAAATTGAAATAATAACACCGTGAATTCATTGTCCCAGGAAGGGGAAACTTTATTGACACATTCCTGGGGTCAGATACATCACATGATCACACTGACAGAACCACAGGCACATAGACACAGGCAACAGAGCATGCACAATGTCGGCACTAGTACAGTGTATATCCACCTTTCGCAGCAATGCAGGCTGCTATTCTCCCATGGAGACGATCGTAGAGATGCTGGATGTAGTCCTGTGGAACGGCTTGCCATGCCATTTCCACCTGGCGCCTCAGTTGGACCAGCGTTCGTGCTGGACGTGCAGACCGCGTGAGACGACGCTTCATCCAGTCCCAAACATGCTCAATGGGGGACAGATCCGGAGATCTTGCTGGCCAGGGTAGTTGACTTACACCTTCTAGAGCACGTTGGGTGGCACGGGATACATGCGGACGTGCATTGTCCTGTTGGAACAGCAAGTTCCCTTGCCGGTCTAGGAATGGTAGAACGATGGGTTCGATGACGGTTTGGATGTACCGTGCACTATTCAGTGTCCCCTCGACGATCACCAGTGGTGTACGGCCAGTGTAGGAGATCACTCCCCACACCATGATGCCGGGTGTTGGCCCTGTGTGCCTCGGTCGTATGCAGTCCTGATTGTGGCGCTCACCTGCACGGCGCCAAACACGCATACGACCATCATTGGCACCAAGGCAGAAGCGACTCTCATCGCTGAAGACGACACGTCTCCATTCGTCCCTCCATTCACGCCTGTCGCGACACCACTGGAGGCGGGCTGCACGATGTTGGGGCGCGAGCGGAAGACGGCCTAACGGTGTGCGGAACCGTAGCCCAGCTTCATGGAGACGGTTGCGAATGGTCCTCGCCGATACCCCAGGAGCAACAGTGTCCCTAATTTGCTGGGAAGTGGCGGTGCGGTCCCCTACGGCACTGCGTAGGATCCTACGGTCTTGGCGTGCATCCGTGCGTCGCTGCGGTCCGGTCCCAGGTCGATGGGCACGTGCACCTTCCGCCGACCACTGGCGACAACATCGATGTACTGTGGAGACCTCACGCCCCACGTGTTGAGCAATTCGGCGGTACGTCCACCCGGCCTCCCGCATGCCCACTATACGCCCTCGCTCAAAGTCCGTCAACTGCACATACGGTTCACATCCACGCTGTCGCGGCATGCTACCAGTGTTAAAGACTGCGATGGAGCTCCGTATGCCACGGCAAACTGGCTGACACTGACGGCGGCGGTGCACAAATGCTGCGCAGCTAGCGCCATTCGACGGCCAACACCGCGGTTCCTGGTGTGTCCGCTGTGCCGTGCGTGTGATCATTGCTTGTACAGCCCTCTCGCAGTGTCCGGAGCAAGTATGGTGGGTCTGACACACCGGTGTCAATGTGTTCTTTTTTCCATTTCCAGGAGTATATATTAGGAATATTCAATAGTTGTGTAAATACCGGCGTTCTGGGAGAGTCGATGATTGTATAATTAACTGCACCGTCTGTCCAGGGGTCCTTTCTGGCTGTACGAAGGTATAAGTAATAAAAGTGCTAAGTGTTGCTATCATTGACGGCCCAGCCTTCGGATTCGGACTTCTTTGTGGTTTCGGCATGACAATGTTAATAGAACAACAACGCTGCTGTTTGTTTTTGAACCTTAAATAAAGTTAAAAATAATAATAATGAGCTTATATAACGCTGAAAAGCGAACAACAGAGCCGTCTGTAGTGGGAACAAACATAGTGACGTAGCCAGGTAGAGCCAAGTACTAGTTCAAATCAGTGTGTACTGATAGCTCGCAATATTGCCGAGCAAAATAAGAGTGGAAAATGTCTTTAAGGACATGTGCAACAGCATCTTTTAATGTCATTAAATTTATTGACGATGAGATAGAGATAGATATAACAGCTTCAATGAAGGAAGCAACGAAATGTACTAGCAAAAGAAGAAAGGATTTTAGTAATGCAATGGTGTGTAGAAAGAGGGACACGACGCGCAACGCATCATATAACTAACAGCTCAGACACATTTAATCTTTTGAGTCACGTCATTCTTCAGATGGTCTGGAGAGCTGTTATCAGCGGTTAACCATTTTCATGTTAAACCGTAGTGATTACAATAAAGGACCACGGTCCCATTACACTGTGTTCCACTACGAGATGGACATTTTTACAGTCTATAGTTTTGATTGGATCTTACGAGTGATTTTTATAGTTTTTCATACTCAAGTATTCAAACTATGCATGACAATCCCCAGTCCCGCGAATTATTACAAGTGGATGCTATTTTGACTTTTCTATTCTGGAAGTGAGATTGCGTCTGGTAATTGATTATTGCGTCATGAGTTTTTCGATTATAAGGCATGGTTTCGCTAAATCAAGGTTAAAGATACTACTAGATATGGTAGTCCGCCATTGAATTAAAATTATCTAGTTAGATCAAGGACAGAAACATAACGTTCATTACATTTACCCCTTCTTCTTCTTCTTCTTCCTCCTCATGTCGCATCGCTCACTGACTCCATACATCTTCTTTACACGTTCATGTTGATACTTTCGTCAGATATGTCTATCAAGTCGTCCTTTGTCGTTCCAGACAATGGAGATAAGGCTCGTATCACCTAAAGCTTTGATTTTTCGTAATAATTCAAATGTGACGTTTGGGAAGTACGACTTGTTTATTCCGAAACCGAAATTACATTGGCAGAAAAATTTTTCTTAGTCCTCTTGCTAGCTTTGAAAGTTATTTCAATGCATCAAAGATGTATTGCTATAAACTGCGTAAACGTCCATCTTATTGTGTAACACGGTGTAATGGGACCACGGTTGTAATCATTATGCTTTAACACGAAAATGACTAATTTCTGACAACAGCTCTCCAAATTATTTGAATAATGATGTGACTCCAAAGACTGAATCTGTATGAGCTATTACAAAATACTGAAAGTGTCAGTGCCATGCTATGGGAACGTTATTTCGGGAAAAATGAAACTATACAAACACTGTAGAGAAAATGTGGCACCGCAATTCTGCATTCCGCAACCAGCGTCAGAACTTACCTCTACCCCTGACATCTATATGTCCATAGCACGGAATAGTTATTGCTATCGATAAGGGAAAGGAGTATATGAACACGGTTATTTCGGTACCTAAGCTATTTGTATCCTTGAAACCACACAAGATGGCGTCAGACAAAGAATGCAACATAGATTCGTATAAATACGCAATAAATGATGTAGTGAAAGCAGAAATAACTTACGGCAAAGTCAAGTGATGTACCTATATTTACTGCCTTAAGATTAAAAAACGATGAATCAAAGCCAAGTATGATTTACAATGCAAATAAGATGAAGCCGAAATTTTACCAATCGCAGGTGTTCAAGTTTTGTATACGCGATTTCCATCAAAGCATAGAACAAAATATAGATCAGGAGAGAATGGCAAAATTGAATGCATAACACTCCGGACTGAATGACTACGACACGATTCAACACCCAGCTTCCAACTTAACGAAAAATACAAGGACCCTGAAAGTCTGTCACACCTGACGCCTGAAAACCGGTTCACGCCCATAATTCATCACCAGTTTAGCACGCGAAATAATAGTAAAGTATTCCGTGAGATACGATTCTCACGTAAATGAAGTGATTCAAAACCCTGCTTATTAAAAATCCCTACAAATAACTGAAGCGATCTGACCAAGCCTTCGATATCCTGCCACCGTCCCTGAAGTGCCACAACATCTAGCTAGACAATTAGGAACAAAATGTGATTTCAGGACACTTGAAAACATGCCCTAGCTAACCGCCGTGCTATCGCATTGCTTGGAACCGTGCTGGAACTCACAAGAGAACCATGTGACCTGTTATTCTTTGATTTTGATGAGTCTAAGTACGTTGCAGAGAACGCCGTCTTAGTACCTGACTAGCGGCTTTTCATTGCGATGGCCCCTAGTTCCCGAGAAAATCCATGTTAAATTTTTATTCGACCGAGTGAGTATAGTGCAGACTTCAAGAGCCATGGCTACTACCCTGACGGTACTGGTTCAACGCTGCCAGTGTAGAATGAGATTTTCACTCTGCAGCGGAGTGTGCGCTGATATGAAACTTCCTGGCAGATTAAAACTGTGTGCCCGACCGAGACTCGAACACGGGACCTTTGCCTTTCGCGGGCAAGTGCTCTACTATCTGAGCTACCGAAGCATGACTCACGCCCGGTCCTCACAGCTTCACTTCTGTCAGTATCTTGTCTCCTACCTTCCAAAGTAGGTAGCTCAGATAGTAGAGCACCTGCCCGCGAAAGGCAAAGGTCGCGAGTTCGAGTCTCGGTCGGGCACACAGTTTTAATCTGCCAGGAAGTTTCACTGCCCGTGTACCTTTCTTGTTCTTTTTTTTAATTTCGTCGAACGGGATATCATTAAATAGTACATGTCATACAAAATTATTCAAACTTTGTCATTTTCTCCGGCCATTGTGGCCGAGCGGTTCTAGGCGCTTCAGTCTGGAACCGCGAGACCGCTACGTTCGCAGGTTCGAATCCTGCCTCGGGCATGGATGTGTGTTATGTCCTTAGGTTAGTTAGGTTTAAGTATTTCTAAGTTCTAGGGGACTGATGACCTCTGATGTTAAGTCCCATAGTGCTCAGAGCCATTTTTTTAAGTCATTTTCACCATAGTAATATCATAGTCAAATCAATCGTTACAACAAACTTTCTACAAATGTGTATTCCGTTTGTTACACAATAGATTACGAAACAGTCTTATTCGCTATTGCTTGCATCACTTGCAGTGCTAGAACAGAATTCCGGACGGTACTTGTCGCAGAAGCGACCTAAACACAAAGTCGTGGAGCACCACACACGTTTAATGAAAGTACTACCCTGCAGGCACATGGATTTTTCCGACGCGATACGGGAAAAAAAGAGTTCGTTTGGATTCAAAAAGGTTGTTTTTTTCTTCGATCAGTTTTGACGCGAACCACGCGTATTTGATTATTTAAGTGGAAGCGGGTGCTCTAAACTGATTCATAATTAATTGATATATTTTTATGGAATATTCCCTCTAAGCGATGTGTCTTTTAGTACCTAGCACGTCGAAAGCTTTTAGAATTTTTCTTCGTGAAAATTTTAACCCGCCTGTAAAAATAAACTTCACATTGTTGGTAAAGTGGAGTAAATTTGAGTGGAATAATTTTTGCGGTGCTGGTGCGTGCTTGTCTTTCATCTACAAAGTTTTACTCGTAAAGTGTCTGATCGCAGAGTCCTCCCCACGAATCAAGAACGGAAAGAAATGTGTCGTTGTTCCACGTACGGAAAAATGAAAGAATTTAAAAACTCTTCCTGCGGCACTTTCTTGATCTTAGCTGATTTCATGCAGGTCACAACTACATTTTTTAATTTATGAGTCAGATCGTCAATTCTTTTATGAACAGTTCGATCACATTCCTCGGATGGTTCTTACATACATCAGAAAATGTAAGAGAATACATTTCCTGTCGCAAATGTTGTTTGCTATGATGTGAAGCAAGAGTAATCCTATTCAGGTAGGTTTTTATTCGTTGTTCCGCAACGGATTTATTGTAGATCGACTGGTACTGACAGCCAGTTTTATCTGTATTTTGTATGACGTATACTATTTAAAGGTGTACCGTAAGATGACGTTGAAAAATGAAGAAGAAAGGAAAATATATTTACAGGGTGGTCCATTCAACGTGACCAGGCCAAATATCCCACGAAATAAGCGTCAAACGAAGAAACTACAAAGAATGAAACTTCTCTAGCTTGAAGGGGGCAACCAGATGGCGCTATGGTTGGCCCGCTAGATGGCACTGCAATAGGTCAAACAGATATCAACTGCATTTTTTGAAATAGGAACCCACATTTTTTATTACATATTCGTGTAGTACGTAAAGAAATGTGAATGTTTTAATGGACCACTTTTTTCGCTTTGTGATAGATGGCGCTGTAATAGTCACAAACATATGGCTCACAATTTTAGACGAACAGTTGGTAACAGTTAGGTTTTTTAAATTAAAATACAGAACGTACAGGGTGTTTCAAAAATGACCGGTATATTTGAAACGGCAATAAAAACTAAACGAGCAGCGATAGAAATACACCGTTTGTTGCAATATACTTGGGACAACAGTACATTTTCAGGCAGACAAACTTTCGAAATTACAGTAGTTACAATTTTCAAGAACAGATGGCGCTGCAAGTGATGTGAAAGATATAGAAGACAACGCAGTCTGTGGGTGCGCCATTCTGTACATCGTCTTTCTGCAGTAAGCGTGTGCTGTTCACAACGTGCAAGTGTGCTGTAGACAACATGGTTTATTCCTTAGAACAGAGGAATTTTCTGGTGTTGGAATTCCACCGCCTAGAACACAGTGTTGTTGCAACAAGACGAAGTTTTCAACGGAGGTTTAATGTAACCAAAGGACCGAAAAGCGATACAATAAAGGATCTGTTTGAAAAATTTCAACGGACTGGGAACGTGACGGATGAACGTGCTGGAAAGGTAGAGCGACCGCGTATGGCAACCACAGAGGGCAACGCGCAGCTAGTGCAGCAGGTGATCCAACAGCGTCCTTGGGTTTCCGTTCGCCGTGTTGCAGCTGCGGTCCAAATGACGCCAACGTCCACGTATCGTCTCATGCGCCAGAGTTTACACCTCTATCCATACAAAATTCAAACGCGGCAACCCCTCAGCGCCGCTACCATTGCTGCACGAGAGACATTCGCTAACGATATAGTGCACAGGATTGATGACGGCGATATGCATGTGGGCAGCATTTGGTTTACTGACGAAGCTTATTTTTACCTGGACGGCTTCGTCAATGAACAGAACTGGCGCATATGGGGAACCGAAAAGCCCCATGTTGCATTCCCATCGTCCGTGCATCCTCAAAAAGTACTGGTCTGGGCCGCCATTTCTTCCAAAGGAATCATTGGCCCATTTTTCAGATCCGAGACAATTACTGCATCACGCTATCTGGACATTCTTCGTGAATTTGTGGCGGTACAAACTGCCTTAGACGACACTGCAAACACCTCGTGGTTTATGCAAGAAGGTGCCCGGCCACATCGCACGGCCGACGTCTTCAATTTCCTGAATGAATATTTCGATGATCGTGTGATTGCTTTGGGCTATCCGAAACATACAGGAGGCGGCGTGGATTGGCCTCCCTATTCGCCAGACATGAACCCCTGTGACTTCTTTCTGTGGGGACACTTGAAAGACCAGGTGTACCGCCAGAATCCAGAAACAATTGAACAGCTGAAGCAGTACATCTCATCTGCATGTGAAGGCATTCTGCCAGACACGTTGTCAAAGGTTTCGGGTAATTTCATTCAGAGACTTCGCCATATTATAGCTACGCATGGTGGATATGTGGAAAATATCGTACTATAGAGTTTCCCAGACCGCAGCGCCATCTGTTGTTGAAAATTGTAACTACTGTAATTTCGAAAGTTTGTCTGCCTGAAAATGTACTGTTGTCCCAAGCATATTGCAACAAACGGTGAATTTCTATCGCTGCTCGTTTAGTTTTTATTGCCGTTTCAAAAATACCGGTCATTTTTGAAACACCCTGTAGGTACGTTTGAACATTCAGTTGTTCCAATGTGATACATGTACCTTTATGAACTTATCATTTCTGAGAACGCATGCTGTTACAGCGTGATTACCTGTAAATACCACATTAATGGCTTGGTTCAAATGGCTCTGTGCACTATGGGACTTAACTTCTGAGGTCATCTGTCCCCTAGAACTTAGACCTACTTAAACCTAACTAACCTAAGGACATCACACACATCCATGCCCGAGTCAGGATTCGAACCTGCGACCGTGGCGGTCACGCGGTTCCAGACTGTAGCGCCTAGAACCACTCGGCCACCCCGGCAGGCACCACATTAATGCAATAAATGCTCAAAATGATGTCCGTCTACCTCAGTGCATTTGGGAATACGTGTAACGACACGTCTCTCAACAGCGGGTAGTTCGCCTTCCGCAATGTTCTCACATGCATTGAAAATGCGCTGACGTATGTTGTCAGGCGTTGTCGGTGGATCACGGTGGCAAACATCCTTCCCCACAGAAAGAAATCCGGGGACGTCAGATCCGGTGAACGTGCCGGCCATGGTATGGTGCTTCGATGACCAATCCACCTGTCATGAAATGTGCTATTCAATACCGCTTCAACCGCACGCGAGCTAAGTGCCGGACATCCATCGTGTAGGAAGTACATTACCATTCTGTCATGCAGTGAAACACCTTGTAGAACGTTACGTAGGAAATCAGCATACATTGCACCATTTAGCTTGCCACCGATAATTTGGGGGACAATTATCCTTCCTCCCATAATACCGCATCGTACATTAACCCGCCAAGGTCGCTGATGTTCCACTAGTCGCAGCCATCGTGGGTTTTCCGTTGCCCAATAGTGCATATTATGCCGGTTTACGTTACCGCTGTTGGTGAATGACGCTTCGTCGCTAAATAGAACATGTGCAAAATACCTGTCATCGTTCAGTAATTTCCCTTGAGCCCAGTGGCAGAACTGTACACGACTTTCAAAGTCGTCGCCATTCAATTCCTGGTGCATAGAAATATGGTACAGGTGCAATCGATGTTGATGTAGTATTGTCAACACCGAGGGTTTTGGGATTCCCAATTCTCGCGTAATTTGTCTGCTACTGATGTGCAGATTAGCCGTGACAGCAGCTAAAACACCTACTTGGGCATCATCATTTGTTTCAGGTCGTGGTTGACGTTTCACATGTGGCTGAACACTTTCTGTTTCCTTAAATAACGTAACTATTCGGCGAACGGTCCGGACACTTGGATGATGTCGTCCAGGATACCGAGCAGCATAGATAGCACACGCCCGTTGGGCATTTTGATCACAATAGCCATACATGAACACGATACCGACCTTTTCCGCAATTGGTAAACGGTCCATTTTAACACGGGTAATGTATCACGAAGCAAACACCGTCCGCACTGGCGGAATGTTACGTGACACCTCGTACTTATACGTTTGTGACTATTACAGCGCCATCTATCACAAAGCGAAAAAAATGGTCCAACTAAACCATTCATATTTCTTTACGTACTACACGAATACGTAATAAAAAAATGGGGGTTCCTACTTTAAAAAAAAAAAAAACGCAGTTGATATCCGTTTGACCTATGGCAGCGCCATCTAGCGGGCCAACCATAGTGCCATCTGATTTTCCCTTTCAAGCTAGACGAGTTTCGTTCTTTGTAGTTTTTTCGTTTTACGCTTATTTCGTGAGATATTTGGCCCGATCACTATCAATGGACCACCCTGTATATGCGCAGTGTTTGAACTCTTGAAACTCAGCCCCTGCACTACACTTTTTCTTTCGAAACATGTTTAACGTTTCAGGTATAAAAGGTATGCATAGACTCCAACACTGATTTTCTAGCGGTCTTTGCATGAAAAGCTGCTATGCGGGAACTCAAGACAGATTCGTAATCAACGTACCTGTGACACATCAAAATCCATGACTGACATGTCTGCTGGTCCTTATTGATACTTGTTACTGACTGTCTTTGTGACAGTTTGCAAAAATCAAATCGCGAATTAAAGAAATAAAACTGTAGCAATACTGAAAGTGCTGCTTAACACACAACTTTCAAAGCATTCAGTTTTCTTTGTCAGGTGTTATATCTAACCCTTGTTATCATATCTAGGTGGTATTTTTTGCCGTGGTGGCAGCGATTAATTGGCCTCCCTGCGCGACAGGGTTCGATTTAGTCGCCGCTACCAGTCGCAATCCAGAGATGAAGAACCGGAGGTGGCCACCAGACAGCCAAACAGGTCTGTGGCCACTGATCTGACACCCGACCTGAGGTCTCCTCTCTGGGGAGGGGGAGGGGGGCGGGCGCTGCTGGCTTTCGGTCCGCTTCGCCCTGCCCTGCTGTGGCCCCCTCACGACGTCTGCCTCTTCCGGTAAGAAGATTACCCACCCGGTGGCGATCTCGAGACACAGAAATTGCTGCGGAGAGAACAGCCAGGCCGAGTCCACATCAGGGTGACACAGCAAACATGTGCAGACGGCGACGGAAGGCCACTCCACCCATCCGAGGACATAAAGCAGTAACGGTCAACTAGTAATCACTTGTAATAGTAAACATCATTTCCATTACCAAGTGTTGACCTATAGTCTGTTTACACTTCGACAAGATCAGACAAATACGAGTTTCTGCGGAAGTCGCACCCTCGAATCCAGAATTCGCCTCCATAGCGTCATAATTGGATGATTATAATCTAGTATTATGGCATATGGATAATAAATATTCTGAAGTAGTGATCCTACATGTGTGAAGTATTTTTCAAATGAGAGTCATTCACGATTTACACTGTACAAGGAGTAACGAGTATAAGTGCAGAAATTTCTAGAATGAGATTTTCACTCTGCAGCGGGATGTGCGCTGATATGAAACTTCCTGGCAGATTAAAACTGTGTGTCGGACCGAGACTCGAACTCGGAACCTTTGCCTTTCGCGGGCAAGTGCCCTACCAACTGAGCTACCCAAGCACGACTCACGACCCCTCCTCAAAGCTTCAATTCCGCCAGTACCTCGTCTCCTGTGAGGATGGGTCGTCAGTCGTGCTTGGGTAGCTCAGGTGATAGAGCACTTGACCGTTAAAGGCAAAGGTCCCGAGCTCGAGTTTCGGTCCGGCACACAGTTTTAGTTTGCAGAAATTTCTGTTGGTGACTGAGAAAGGTGTACTGAACAACATCACACTAGTATTTACTTAATTTGCGGACTAATAACCGAGCAGGGAGGCGCACTGGTTATCACACTGGATTCGCATTCGGGAGAATGACGGTTCAGACCCGCGCCGGGCCATCCTGATCCCCTAAATCACTTAAGATAAATGCCGGGTTGGCTCCTTCGAAAGGGCACGGCCGCTTTCCTCCTCCATTCTTCCCTAATCCGAGCTTGTGCTCCGTCTCTAACTCATTGTCGATGTGACATTAACCTTTTCGGTTACGAATTATTTTTTTCCTAAAAAAAAAATCTTGGCTTTGCTATCCAGTACTTAGAATTAAATTATGATTTTTCAGATGTATGAAATATCTCGAGGTGCTCCGCAAGGGGGGGATTCAACGCGTCCTCATATGAGCACATTGTGTTCAAGTGGGTGCAGTATAAATCGAAAAGTCGAAGTATTTTGATTTTATTTCACCAAAATACATAAACTACACAAAACTTAGTTAATGATTAAGTACATAAACTATGGTTTTACACTTGTGAAGAATGGTAATCAATGATACAAAAAAATGGTTCAAATGGCTCTGAACACTATGGGACTCAACTGCTGAGGTCATCAGTCCCCTAGAACTTAGAACTACTTAAACCTAACTAACCTAAGGACAACACACACATCCATGCCCGAGGCAGGATTCGAACCTGCGACCGTAGCGGTCGCGCGGTTCCAAATTGTAGCGCCTAGAACCGCTCGGCCACTTCGGCCGGCCAATCAATGATACAATTTTTTTACTATCCAGACATAAGTGAATGTTACATTTTACACAATAAAATGTGGTTTTGCCTTTGCAACTCCGTTGCTTGCTCCTGTAAAATGATTTTTTGCCACTGACCACTGGAAGATGCCCAACGCTGTCCAAACGAACATCAGCTTCTGGACGAACCTCCGAATTGGCTCGATTTGAAGTTCTTGAAGATAGTATTGGACTCTCACCAGTGGGACGCTCCTTTTTCCTGGCAGCTGGCGTAGCTATTTTTGTCAGCACTTCGGCCACACATGCCGTAAAGTGAAGCAAATCAGGGGTGTTATTTTTAGGAACACCTAATTCTTATGCATTTTTCTTGTACACGCTCCGTGCATTTACACATGCATTATAAAATGTAGGAGCAAACGTGCGAAACGTCCACTTTCGAGATCTGATGAATGTGCGAACAGTTGTGGCACCGTGACAGGCACATTATCATCCATAAAAATTCCATCCTTGTTTTGGCACATGAAGTCCATGAATGGTTGTAAATGGTCTCCAAGCAGCCGAACATAACCATTGCCAGTCAATGACTGGTTCAGTTGGACCAGATGACGCCATCCATTGCATGTAAACACAGCCCACACCATTATTGGGCCGCCACCAATCTGCACAATGCTTTGTTGACAGGTTGGGTGAGTTGCTTCATGGGATCCGCGCAACACTCGAACCTTACCGTCAGCTCTTATCAATTGGAACCGGGAGTCATCTGACCAGCCCACGGTTTTCAGTCGTCTAGGTTTCAATCAATACGGACACGAGCCCAAGGAGAGGCGCTGCAGGAGACGCCGTGCTGTTAGCAAAGAAACTCGCGTCGGTCGTCTGCTGCCATAGCCCACTAACGCCAAATATCACTGCACTATCGTAACAGATACGTTCGTCGTACGCCACAAATTGACTTCTGTAGTTGTTTCACGCAGTTTTGTGAGTCTGTTAGCACTAACAACACTACGTATATTCCGCTGCTCTTGGTCTTTGAGTGAAGGCCGTCAGCTATTGCGTTATCCATAGTGAGAAGTAATGCGTGAAATTTGGTATTCTCGGCATACTCTTGACACTGTGGATCTCGGAATATTGAATTTCTTAACGATTTCTGAAAATGAATGTCTCATACGTCTAGCTCCAACTACCATTTTGCGTTCTGTTAATTCCTGTTGTGCGGCGGTAATCATGTCGGATACTTCTCACATGAATCACCTAAGAAAAAAGGCAGCTCCGCCAATGCACTGCCCTTTTATACCTTTTATAACTCTGTGTAGTAATACCTAGGAAAGCGGTGCTGAGGTCATATTTAGTGAATAGACAAATTTTTGTTTTCTTTAGTCTTATAGAGTGTGTCATGAAAAGATGTTGATTGTTTGAGAAGAACTTTTGTAGACGGTAACTGCAAGCAGTTTTGCTGTGATCCAATGTAAAGAAATTCTGTAGAAATAAAAGTAACTATAGTACAATTTTATTTCATTACTGCAGCTGGCATACCTAATCCGTTCATTAGCGTTGATTGTAAATTCTGTACATACTTGCATTGTTTGTACTTGTTTGTACTTAGTAAGCGTAATTAAAGTGCTGTATATTCTTACGGAGGGTAACACAACAAATCGATCATCACACCTATTAGGTTTCCGAAATGGTCCTTCATCAAAGTTCACTATCTACATAGGTGTAGCGTCGATTTAGCGTGTCGCTACTAGGGTGAACTATCACGACTGCCCTACACTACCTGAACGTGAAAATACACTGTGTGACGCTCGGTCGCCGGCTGCTGAGGTCTACGCAGTGTATTCGTCTCTGTACAATCCTGGCAGAAAAATGTCCCTGCTGGCACATGTTCAAGTTGGTGATGATGTGACTCATAACAGACCACAGAACTCCCCATCAGGCTCTCTGAAGGCGACACGAAGTTCATTCGTCAAACAAATGTCGTCGTTCGTTGTAGTGCTTTACATGTGTCGAAACTTCGTCTTTGCATACTGAAGATCCCCATTAGATGCTGCTGACGTCGTAAACTCAAATAACTATCTAATGTCACATATCCTATGAACCAAGTATCCTATACTGATTGTCAATCAACTTCCAAAGTCTGTTAAATTGCGACATGCTGGCGTCGTGACAATAGCACTAAACACTTATCAGTTAGTAATTTTCTCTGAATTGCCAAAGAAACTGGTACACATGTCTAACATCGTGTAGGGCCCCCGTGAGCACGCAGAAGTACCACAACACGACCTGGCATGGACTCGACTAATGTATGAAGTAGTGCTGGAGGGAATTTGCACCATGAATCCTGCAAGGCTGTCCATAAATCCGTGAGGGTACGACGTAGTGGAGATGTTTTCTGAAAAGCATGTTGCAAGGGATCACAGGTACGTTCGGTAATGTTCATGTCTGGGGAGTTTGGTAGTCACCGGAAGTGGTTAAACTCAGAAGAGTGTTCCTAGAGTCACTCTGTAGCAGTTCTGGACGTGTGGGATCTCACATTGCCCAAGTCCGTTGGAATGCACAATGGACATGAATGGATGTCGGTGATCAGACGGGATGCTTACGTGTGTGTCACCTGTCAGACTATTATCTAGACGCATCAGAAGTTCCATATCACTCCAGTTGCACACTCTCCACACCTTTACAGAGTCTCCACCAGCTTGAAGAGTCCTCTGCTGACATGCAGGGTCCATGGATTCATGACGTTGTCTCCATACTCGTACACGTCCATCTGCTCGATACAATTTGAAACGAGACCCGTCCGACCAGGCAACATGTATCCAGTCGAATGTCGGTGTTGACGGGCCCAGGCCGGGAAAAAGCTTTGTGTTGTGCAGTCATCAAGGGTACACGAGCGGGCCTTCAGCTCCGAAAGTCCATGACGAATAGGTTTCGTTGAATGGTTCACACGCTGACGCTTGTTGATGCCCCAGCATTGAAATCTACAGCAATTTGCAGAAGCGTTGCACTTCTGTCACCTTGAACGATTCTCTTCAGTTGTCGTCGGTCCCGTTCTTGCAGGATCTTTTCCCGGCCACGGCGACGTCGGGGATTTGATGTTTTACCGGATTCCTGATATTCACGGTGCACTCGTGAAATGGTCGTACGGCAAAATCCCCACTTCATCGCTACCTCGGAAATGCTGTGTCCCATCGCACGTGCGTCGACTGTAACACCACGTTCAAAACTCAGTTAAATCTTGGTAACCTGCCATTGTAGCAGCAATATCTGTTCTAACAACTGTGCCAGGAACTTGTCTTATATAGGTGTTGCCGACCGCAGAGCAGCGTTTTTGCTTGTTTATATATCTGTGTATTTGAATACGCATGCCCATACCAGTTCCTTTGGCGCTTCAGTGTACATGTTCCACCCATAACTTGAAGGAACCTTTCGTCGAAATGATTTGGAACAACACAGTTTAAAGGGTACATAACAATGCTTATTTTCGGTATATTGCTACATGCTCGCCATTTACAAGTTCCTGAAAGTCACACTGGCCTAAATTTGATGTTAATGAACATTATTTTTCACTCCTCCCCACGCAACTACCTCTGAAAGTAATTTTTTTACAAGCTAGCAGTTCTTAAATAACATTTTGTCTGTGAAATAGAAGGAATTGTCCATGAAGAGAGTTTATACGTTAGATTTTAAACTGCTTTACTGCCTTCCAGAATTGTATGCTATAGTGTACACTGACACCTTTAATAATGCGTATAAAAGTTATTTTCCCTTTCAGACTTGTAGGACACCGCTATTCTTCTCAGATTGTGAAGTAATGTACCGGGTGATCAAAAAGTCAGTATAAATTTGAAAATTGAATAAATCACGGAATAATGTACATAGAGAGGTACAAATTGACACACATGCTTGGAATGACATGGGGTTTTATTAGAACCAAAAAGATACAAAAGTTCAAAAAATGTCCGACAGATTGCGCTTCATCTGATCAGAATAGTAATAATTAGCATAACAAAGTAAGACAAAGCAAAGATGATGTTCTTTACAGGAAATGCTCAATATTTCCACCATCATTCCTCAACAATAGCTGTAGTCGAGGAATAATGTTGTGAACAACACTGTAAAGCATGTCCGGAATTATGGTAAGGCATTGGCGTCGGATGTTGTCTTTCAGCATCCCTAGAGATGTCGGTCGATCACGATACACTTGCGACTTCAGGTAACCCCAAAGCCAATAATCGCATGGACTGAGGTCTGGGGACCTGGGAGGCCAAGCATGACGAAAGTGGCAGCTGAGCACACAATCATCACCAAACGACGCGCAAGAGATCTTTAACGCGTCTAGCAATATGGGGTGGAGCGCCACCCTGCATAAACATCGTACGTTCCAGCAGGTGTTTATCAGCCAGGCCGGGGATGAAGCGATTCTGTAACATATCGGCGTACCTCTCACCCGTCACGGTAGCAGTTACAAAACCAGAATCACGCATTTCCTCGAAGAAAAAGGGGCCCGATAACGGTAAATGTGGTAATCCAACACATACCGTGACTTTCTCGTTGTGCAATGGAGTTTCCACGACAGTTCCAGGATTTTCGGTAGCCCAAATTCTGCAGTTGTGGGCGTTGATAGACCCTCGGAGCGCGAAATGAGCTTCGTCGGTCCACAACACGTTACTCAACCAATCGCTATCTTCCGCCATCTTTTGAAACGCCCACACCGCAAATGCCCTCCGCTTCACTAAATCACCAGGTAACAGTTCATGATGTCGATGTATTTTGTACGGATAGCATCGGAGGGTGCGCCTCAGTGCCAACCAAACAGTAGTGTATGGAATGCCAGTGCGACGTGCGACTGCACAAGCGCTGACTTCCCCGTGCATAGATGAACCCGCTACGGTCTTCATTTCTTCCTGAACTGTCTCACCAGCATTACGCCTTGTGCTCGGTCGGCCACTACGGGGTCTATCGTCTAAACAACCCGTGGCTTCGAACTTCGAAATGATTCTTGCCACAGCTGCATTTGTCAACGGACCTTTAACCGTTCGAATCCCCTTCCTATGGTGATAGGATCGTAACGCTGAACTAGCACATTCCCCATTCTGATAATACAGCTTCTCTAAAAGCGCCTTTTCAGGTAACGTCAACATGCTGCGACTGCTGGCGCATCTGATTCTCTCTCTCATTACAGGTCCTTTTATACACGATTGTCATGCGCAGTCCATGACGTTTTGCTGTCAAGCGCCATCTGTCGGACATTTTGCGAACTTTTTTTTGTTGTTGTAATAAGACCCCATGTCATTCCAAGCATGTGTGTCAATTTTTAACTCTCTTTCTACATTATTCCGTGGTTTATTATGTTTTCAAATATATACTGAATTTATGATCACCCAGTATATGACCAATTTTATTTGGAGAATATATGCATGCATCACTTGGTGACGTGACCTCTTTGAATCGACGTGCAACACAGGTTCCCAGCAGTTTCTTCCATTTCAACCGATCTTGAGTTTCTCGTTGCCAATTCGTCTTTCTTATACAGGGTGCTACAAAAAGGTACGGCCAAACTTTCAGGAAACATTCCTCACACACAAATTAAGAAAAGATGTTATGTGGACATGTGTCCGGAAACGCTTAATTTCCATGTTAGAGCTTATTTTAGTTTCGTCAGTATGTACTGTACTTCCTCGATTCACCGCCATGATTTCATACGGGATACTCTACCTGTGCTGCTAGAACATGTGCCTTTACAAGTGCGACACAACATGTGGTTCATGCACGATGGAGCTCCTGCACATTTCAGTCGAAGTGTTCGTACGCTTCTCAACAACAGATTCGGTGACCGATGGAGATTGGTAGAGGCGGACCCATTCCATGGCCTCCACGCTCTCCTGTTGACTTTCATTTATGGGGGCATTTGAAAGCTCTTGTCTACGCAACCCCGGTACCAGATGTAGAGACTCTTCGTGCTCGTATTGTGGACGGCTGTGGTACAATACGCCATTCTCCAGGGCTGCATCAGCGCATCAGGGATTCCATGCGACGGAGGGTGGATGCATGTATCCTTGCTAACGGAGGACATTTTGAACATTTCCTGTAACAAAGTGTTTGAAGTCACGCTGGTACGTTCTGTTGCTGTGTGTTTCCGTTCCATGATTAATGTGATTTGAAGAGAAGTAATAAAATGAGCTATAACATGGAAAGTAAGCGTTCCCGGACACATGTCCACATAACATATTTCTTTTTTTGTGTGTGAGGAATGTTTCCTGAAAGTTTGGCCGTACCATTTTGTAACACCCTGTATATCTGTCCCAACGGTCCAGTGGTCTTCCGTTTGGTCTTTTTTGGTAAACTGGGCTCCAATCAAGTACTTTTTCTCACCAGCTGCCATCTTTTCATCGAGAGACATGACCAGCTTATTGTCATTGCAAGGTATTCACTCTCTCCGTTACGTCAATGACTTTTGTTGTATGTCAGCTATCAACTGCTGTCTTTCTGTCTTTCTTTGTGGAACTCATCATTGATCTCCCCACTTCTCTTTAAATTATTATTAGCTTTCTAGCACTGAACTCATTTAATGCTCATGCCTCACGGCCACGAGTTATTACTGGCAGTATACGTGGGTCAAAAATTGTTTTCTTCAGTTCATCCGACAACCTAGTCTTCAAAGGTTGACTGCGAGTGAACATCACATATTACTATTAATGCTAGCTTTTGTATGATCAGTACTTTCTGTCAGAGTGATATTTCACCGCGAAAGATTATTCCAGAAGACAGTATTGGTTGAAAATAAGCAAAATATGTTATGAGACTGATACGTTGCTTTCAGCACTAACAATTACAAGAAGAATGAGATTTTCACTCTGCAGCGTAGTATGCGCTGATATGAAACTTCCTGGCAGATTAAAACTGTGTGCCCGACCGAGATTCGAACTCGTGACCTTTGCCTTTTGCGGGCAAGTGCTCTACCATCTGAGCTACCGAAGCACAACTCACGCCCAGTCTCACAGCTTTACTTCTGCCAGTATCTCGTCTCCTACCTTCCAAACTTTACAGAAGCTCTCCTGCGAACCTTGCAGAACTAGCACTCCTGAAAGAAAGGACATTGCGGAGACATGGCTTAGCCACAGCCTGGAGCTGGAGCTTCTGTAATGTTTGGAAGGTAGGAGACGAGATACTGGCAGAAGTAAAGCTGTGAGACCGGGCGTGAGTCGTGCTTCGGTAGCTCAGTTGGTAGAGCACTTGCCCGCGAAAGGCAAAGGTCCCGAGTTCGAGTCTCGGTCGGGCACACAGTTCCAATCTGCCAAGAAGTTTCAATTACAAGAAGACCAAATGTAGTTGCCCTTAATTGGAGCAGTTTAGTAATATGTTTCTTCCGTTTCAAGTTGCCATCAATAGTTCACCCAAAGATTTGGAATGTTGTATGCTGTTTACTGGCTTCTATTTATGTGATACCTCAGTTATCGCTGTGACCATCTATTGTACAGAACTTAATATGGTGTGATTTCTTAAAATGAGGGTAAGTCCGGGAGAGTCGGCCCACTTGGTGAGACGTACCAGTGGCGTATGTAGTTGTGGGGAAAAATCACATTTTCTATTCTGTTTTATCTTATAGCTACTTGATTGTAGTATTAAGATCCAGACTGCACCACACTGACGCAGTTTTTTACTGCGAGCTTGAGAAACCTGTATGTATTAAACTAAGCTAGAATGGCCTTCGAATTCACTGCCTGCAGACAGTCCCCTTCTCTCCCATACTCGCACAATCGGGTGAGATGGTCTAGCGCTATTTGGGAGAGATGGACTACATGTTTTAGTGTGGGTGGTATGGACCACAACTAAATTTAGTTTAGGTGATAATGAAAGTATAATTTATATTCTGAAATGGGACTGAACAAAATGTTTTTCATAGTTGGTAATTTTCTGTGTTCCTAAAACCACTCTGAACAGAAGACTGCAGCAAAACAATTCTTCTAACGGTAGTATGGAACCTCACCCTTTACTGAGAACTGAGGAAGAATGGAAGCTCATTGATCATATTAAGGAATTGCAAAGCGAGGTTTCGCACCACATAGAGATTCGGTAAGGAAGTCTAGAAATACCACATACTTCTAATAATCAATGAAAAAAAGGTGTTACGACTAGCTTCACTCCTTCGTTAGCCACAACAAAAATATCGTTATGAGGAAGAACAAAGGTGTGTCAGTCGCTCGACCCAAAGCGATGAATAAAGCCACTGTATAAGAGTATTTCAGACTTCATGAAACAGTGAAATACGAAAACAACTTGTTTGGCAAACCAGAGCACATCTACAGCATGGATGAAACCACGAAATATGGCAACGTTTAGGCGGAATTTCAAGAATGTTATTGTAGTCACAAGTATGTATACGTAATTTTTATTCAGTCTTTTTTTCATGAATAGTCATTTTTTATGTGGTCCGTGTCTTCCAACACACTTATCCATCTCACCCATACACCTATTTGTGAGATGGACCACTCATTTATATTTTCACTTTATCATATATCTTGTATATTAACTGGTAGTGCCTCAACAGTATACTGTTCTTAAGTTTATACGAAGGCCTTATTTCAATGGTGGTTTACCAACAGTGTTGTTCATTTCGAGGTAATGTAGCTTAAACGTACATGAGTGATGACAATTCTTTGATATACACTACTGGCCATTAAAATTGCTACACCAAGAAGATATGCAGATGATAATCGGGTATTCATTGGACAAAGATCTTATACTAGAACTGACATGTGATTACATTTTCACGCTATTTGGGTGCATAGATCCTGAAAAATCAGTACCCAGAACAACCACCTCTGGCCGTAATAACGGCCTTGATACGCCTAGTCATTGAGTCAAACAGAGCTTGGATGGCGTGTACAGGTAAGGCTGCCCATGCAGCTTCAACACGATACCACAGTTCATCAAGAGTAGTGACTGGTGCATTGTGATGAGCCAGTTGCTCGGCCACCATTGACCAGACGTTTTCAATTGGTGAGAGATCTGTAGAATGTGCTGGACAGGGCAGCAGTCGAACATTTTCTGTATCCAGAAAGGCCCGTACAGGACCTGCAACATGCGGTCGTGTATTATCCTGCTGAAATGTAGGGTTTCGCTGGGATCGAATGAAGGTTAGAACCACGGGTCGTAACACATCTGAAATGCAACATCCACTGTTCAAAGTGCCGTCAATGCGAACAAGAGGCGAGCGAGACGTGTAACCAATGGCACCCCATACCATCACGCCAGGTGATACACTAGTATGGCGATGACGAATACACGCTTCCAATGTGCGTTCACCGCAATGTCACCAAACACAGATGCGACAATCATGAGCCTGTAAACAGAACCTGGATTCATCCGAAAAAATGACGTTTTGCCATTCGTGCACCCAGGTTCGTCGTTGAGTACAACATCGCAGGCGCCCCTGTCTGTGATGCAGCATCAAGGGTAACCGCAGTCACGGTCTCCGAGCTGATAGTCCATTCTGCTGCAAACGTCGTCGAACTGTTCGTGCAGATGGTTGTTGTCTTGCAAACGTCCCCATCTGTTGACTCAGGGATCGAGACGTGGCAGCACGATCCGTTACAGCCATGCGGATAAGATGCCTGTCATCTCGACTGCTGGTGATATGAGGCCATTGGGATCCAGCACGGCGTTCCGTATTACCCTTCTGAACCCACCGATTCCATATTCTGCTAACAGTCAATGGATCTCGACCAACGCGAGCAGCAATGTCGCGATACGGTAAACCGCAAACGTGATAGGCTACAATCCGACCTTTATCAAAGTCGGAAACGTGATGGTACGCATTTTTCCTCTTTACACGAGGCATCACAACAACGTTTCACCAAGCAATGCCGGTCAACTGCTGTTTGTGTATGAGAAATCGGTTGGATACTTTCCTCCTGTCAGCACGTTGTAGGTGTCGCCATCGGCGCCAACCTTGCGTGAATGCACTGAAAAGCTAACCATTTGCATATCACAGCATCTTCTTCCTGTCGGTTAAATTTGGCGTCTGTAGCACGTCATCTTCGTGGCGTAGCAATTTTAATGGCCAGTAGTGTAGATAGCTGAAATATTGCATTTCATCACTTGTTGCAATGAAATACCGTATCTTTCTATTAACATCATTTAGTTATGCTTATGTCTGAAATATCTCGAAATGAACAAAATTGAAATACGCTTTCACATGACACTCTATACGAAAATGTTACCAGAAGTCAAAGAAGTTAAAAAAACACATATATTTTTAGCTGAGGGAAAAAGGTGATCCATATCTCCCGGACTTACCCTAAGGAGGAATACATTCCTTGATAACCACTAAATCACTTTTTCAGAAACCTCTTTTAAAAACTGCTCAGGTATTGCGCCTACCCTCTCACCATACGCCACATCTAGCCACAACATTCGGACCATCGCACATCCTTTAAATGGAACAAACAAATACTCCTGTAACTTTCGATCGCTTAGTTTATAGTAATTGACGGAAAGTCATTGAGTAGAACAGAAGTGATATCTGGCGTTCTCCAAGGTAGTGTTATAGGCCCTTTTCTGTTCCTTATCTATATAAACAATTTGGGAGACAATCTGAGCAGCCGTCTTAGGTTGTTTGCAGCTGACGCTGTCGTTTGTCGACAAATAAAGTCATCAGAGGAGCAAAACAAATTGCAAAACGATTTAGAAAAGATATCTGAACGGTTCAAAAATTGGCAGTTGACCCTAAATAACGAAAAGTGTGAGGTCATCCACATGAGAGCTAAAAGGAATTCGTTAAACTTCGGTTACACGATAAATAAGTCTAATCTAAATGTCGTAAATTCAGCTAAATACCTAGGTATTACAATTACGAACAACTTAAATTGGTAGGAACACATAGAAAATGTTGTGGGGAAGGCTAACCAAAGACTGCGTTTTATTGGCAGGACACTTAGAAAATATAACAGATCTACTAAGGAGACTGCCTACACTACGCTTGTCCGTCGTCTTTCAGAATACTGCGTGGTGTGGAATCCTTACCAGATAGGACCGACGGAGTACATCGAAAAAGTTCAAAGAAGGGTAGCACGGTTTGTATTATCGCGAAATATGGAAGAGAGTGTCACAGAAGTGATACAGGATTTGGGATGGACATCATTAAAGAGAAAGGCGTTTTTCGTTGCGACGGAATCTTCTCTCGAAATTCCAATCACCAAAAACCTCCCCAGAATGAGAAAATATTTTGTTGACACCGACATTTATAGGGAGAAACGATCACCATGATAAAATAAGGGATATCAGAGCTCGTACGGAAAGACATAGGTGTTCTTTCTTTCCGCGCACTATACGAGATTGGAATAATAGAGAATTGTGAAGGCGGTTCGATGAATCCTCTGCCAGGCACTTAAACTTGATTTGCAGAGTATCCATGTAGATGTAGATAAGCTCGTAACATTCTACACTAAAATTACACGATTAAATGTGATACTCACATACAGCATTTCAAATTTCAAGAAGAACTGAAACAGATTCACTGCCGAGGAATGCTATGACCAGTCACCACCTTCTGGTGTTAGATGGGTGGTGGAATATTTTTCCCTAACCCTTTGTAGCTGTAATTGCTTCAGCTAATTGCTCTCTGTTGAACTGACTGATATGCACCAGTGGGAAGAAAAGTATGGAAGCAGTCATGATCAGTTACATAGAAACCACTTTGGAAATGCTTGTCGCTGGAAACAGGGTCAACCGTTCCGTTTTTGTTGGGAACGTAAGGCGGAAAACGAAGTGAATCGCCTCCAAGTATGCGGGTTTAGCTGCTGAGCTTCACAGCTACCTAGAATTCCCGAAGCCTAGTTTACCCGCCCACACTGCAGGCCCAGGACGAACGAAGCCAGAAACGCCCGTGTGCGTGACGTGTTCCACACATTCCTTTCGGGCCTGGCGTGTCATGAAACGAATCAGCTGCGGCCCCTACCCACGCATTCTCGCGTCACGTCCGTCCGTTTGTTTTGTGTGCGGCCGGGGAGGAGGGGCCGGTTAATTAACTCGATTTAAAGGCCGGCGCCCGGAAACGACTCCAAAATGATTGCACCGCCTCTGATTTCCTGACCCCTTAGCAAAAACCGAATTCAGGGTTATGGGGAGCCTTCTTACCGAACGCAAGTTCTTTCTCCTGCTCTCGCTATTTACCTGAAGTTCAAGAAAGCATCTGTTCATTTTTAAACTAATTGATTTATAACAGGCCCCATGCCATCCCAGAGCCCAAATCACCAAGAAATAAATATATTTATAAGCTTAAAATTAGCACAGCTTTTGCAACTGTCGGAGGAAGGTAGAGCCTGTTAAAATCTATTGGAACATTGTTCCGACGAGACAATGCTAAAAAATAAGGATAATAATTTTTAAACAAAATGAGACTAGAATCACATGTAAGCTGTTAAAAAAATTTTAATTTATTTATCAGGTGACCGGTTTCGATAGTAGTGCGATCATCATCAGACCATTAAAACGCCATGATGACGGCTGGAGAGAGTTGCGAGGAGTAGCCAGGTATGTAGCGACGGTAAATGCTGCAGATTAGTCGAGGAAACTTTGGCAACCCATGGGCGGGTATAATCTTGCAGCAGAATGATGCTGTCCATTAACATTCCTGAGAGTTTGCGCTTGATGCGCTTCTGTGTTTGCAAAGTGTCCACGGACCGCTGTGCGTGAGTTGTGCTGCCGTCTTGCAGAAAGCCAATGAGCAAAGGGTTGACGGAAGGCATCTTTCCGTTGCATGATTCCAAAATTGTTTCGACTATGCTGCAGATGTCTCGCAGGGTAGTCGTTAACATCCTCGATGCAGTCCCGAAGTCTCCCCTGCGATTTACATATTTTTGGAGCCCTTCATTCGTGGCCTTCGATTTACTTCGAACAAATGCACGGCACGGCACGATCATCGTTCCGTATGTAACTGCAAACATTTCTGCATAAAGTCATAGACCATCTTCTCTTATAGCAGGATTAACCTACTAACAGTCACGGTGATTACTTTTGAAATAATAAACAGTTTTGTTACTTATAATCCGTCTTGATTGCAAATAATGTTTATTCACATTACTGGTTTCGGTTCCTCTAGAACCAGCTTCAGATCTGCAATTTCGGTTACAGGAGTAACCCGTCGACACTGAGCAACCTTCACATGCTGCGTCACATCAGCATGTGAAGGTTGCTGAGTGTGGACGGGTTAGCCGAAATTGCAGATCTGAAGCTGGTTCTAGAGGAACCGAAACCAGTAATGTGAATAAACATTATTTTGCAATCAAGACGGATTATAAGTAACAATGTATAAAAAGTGATTGCGGTATCCCTGCAGACATTATGTCTGTTTTTGCAAAATAAACAGTTCACGTACATTCTTCCCTTTTGTCTCGTTTCCGTTTGACTGCCCCCATATACAGTATTTTAAGTAACACGAGAAAACGGCTGAAAGTGGTTGAATCTTATGAGATTTTACCCCACGTTAAGTTGAAAACTACGAATTATCGCACAGAAACATTGCCCTACGCAGAATGACTGGACACTGTCACTGTTGATCATCCATTCTCTGGCAAAACAAGGGTTCGATAGCTTTGGTACATTACATAAATGACGTTGTAAATGGTAGGACTACCGATAGCATTGATAGAATTGCTTGGTAAAGAAACATAAATGAATGTGTAAGAGAGAAACCAGGAGCCAATGACCCCTCTCTATTTCTTTTTTTTGCACGTAATTACAACCGCACAACATTCAGTATTAATCCATTGTACCTTAGTATCTCTGCAAGTACAGTTTACATGCACAAAAATAGATAACTGTATACAACTATTGTTCTTATTTTGTACTCAACAGAACGTTCTTCATCATGATCAAAGGCAGAGTTTCTTGTTATTACTGATAAATGCGTTTTTATGTGTAACAGGAACATACTGTAAAAGTTCGACGAAAGTACTGAAGCGATATCTGATAGATTTTTGTTTCGTGGTTTTTTAAATTACGTTTTTGTTTAGGAAATTGAGTCTTCTAGCGCTGTATGATAAATCTGTGTTGTTTTATTTAATTTTACTACAACATCCCTCTGTCTCATGTTACAAATCAACAATCGTCGAATAAGACCTCAATTAAACATTGACAATTTCAGTTCTGCTGTAAAAACTGTTTGTTCTTAAATACCAGACAGGAGGATAAATATGTGGAGCAAAAATGATCGGTAAGCTATCTAGCATTTTACAAATCCTTACTCAGTTTCTAGACGGTTCACCACTTCCTGTGTTTAAAGGAATCTAGTAAGACACTGATCGCATGTGTAAAGAAGGCGATCGTTGTGAGGTTCGAGGCGTATTCGGAAAATAAGGTCCGATTTGGCACGAAATGGAAACCACTATGAAAATTCGATGGAACTTTGCACGGAAGTGTTGGGCAGTGTCTTTAGTGCGGCTGTCGATCGCTATATGTCGCTCTATTCAATTCAGAGCGCAAAGTGATCAGGTAGACATGCCTAAAACAACAGAGTTTTCCGCCAAGAATGTGAATATGGTGAGAGATTTCATCTGAAGCTATACAGCCCACACAACATGTCACGCGTTTCAATCTTCAAAACAGTACTCAGCCGCATTCTGCAGGGGAAATGAAGACGCTCCTGCATCGTTTTCCCCCTCATGGGAAGTGTTTGATCACCTACAATACATTCCTTAACTGGTTCACTCGGATGGTCATCTGTGCTCACATGAACCGCAGACTACGAATACTTTGGCACCAACAACGAAAGGCACATCAGTGTAGAGAATTGTGCGGAAAGCACAGGCGGCTGCTTTCTATGGCAAAAATAGTGGAAAGTTTGTACAACGCTACGACAAATGTCTAAGTCGGAGCGGCGAATATTTAGAGGGGTAGCGGGAAGGCGTGGCTAACTGTTAGCAATAATTTTTTTTTTGATTTTCACTGTGGTTTCCATTTCGCGACCGATCGGACCTTACTTTCCGGACCTTACTTTACTTAGAAACTATAGTAGTCTACTCTTATTTATGGTAGTCTACGGCAGCCTAAGGCATTTTTACACCTCTATCACTTACCCATACACGATTGGTACAAAAAAAACTGTTTCAGTTAAGAATCAGTAAAATGTAGAGGGAAGGAGGCTACAAATGGTTCAAATGGCTCTGAGCACTATGCGACCTAACGTCTGAGGTCACCAGTCGCCTAGAACTTAGAACTACTTAAACCTAACTAACCTAAGAACATCACACACATCCATGCTCGAGGCAGGATTCGAACCTGCGACCGTAGCGGTCGCTCGGCTCCAGACTGTAGCGCCTAGAACCGCAAGGCCACTCCGGCCGGCAGAGGTTACAAGATCCGCTGATTCGATACAGTTCCGCACTGTCGCCTGATAAACAAAGTAAGAGCCCACGGAATATCAGATGCTGGATTGAAGAGTTTTTAGCAAACAGAACACAGCATGTTGTTCTCAATGGAGAGACGTCTACAGACGTTAAAGTAACCTCTGGCGTGCCACAGGGGAGTGTTATGGGACCATTGCTTTTCACAATATACATAAATGACCTAGTAGATAGTGTCGGGAGTTCCATGCGGCTTTTCGCGGATGATGTAATATACAGAGAAGTAGCAGCATTAGAAAATTGCAGCGAAATGCAGGAAGATATGCAGCGGATAGGCACTTGGTGCAGGGAGTGGCAACTGCACCTTAACATAGACAAATGTAATGTATTGCGAACACATAGAAAGAAGGATCCATTATTGTATGATTATATGATAGTGGAACAAACACTGGTAGCAGTTACTTCTGTAAAATATCTGGGAATATGCGTGCGGAACGATTTGAAGTGGAATGATCATATAAAATTAATTGTTGGTAAGGCGGGAACCAGGTTGAGATTCATTGGGAGAGTCCTTAGAAAATGTAGTACATCAACAAATGAGGTGGCTTACAAAACGCTCGTTCGACCTATACTTGAGTATTGCTCATCAGTGTGGGATCCGTACCAGATCGGGATAGGAGATAGAGAAGATCCAAAGAAGAGCGGCGCGTTCCGTCACAGGGTTATTTGGCAACCGTGATAGCGTTACGGAGATGTTTAGCAAACTCAAGTGGCTGACTGTGCAGGAGAGGCGCTCTGCATCGCGGTGTAGCTTGCTCGCCAGGTTTCGAGAGGGTGCGTTTCTGGATGAGGTATCGAATATGTTGCTTCCCCCTACTTATACCTCGCGAGGAGATCACGAATGTAAAATTAGAGAGATTAGAGCGCGCACGGAGGCTTTCAGACTGTCGTTCTTCCCGCGAACCATACGCGACTGGAACAGGAAAGGGAGGTAATGACAGTGGCACGCAAATTGCCCTCCGCCACACACCGTTGGGTGGCTTGCGGAGTATAAATGTAGATGTAGATGATCTGTATACTGGATCAGTGTTTAATGAACGGGAACTGAATGAGAGAAAATTTGGGCGATGAACAGTTCCAGCAATTACATCACTGTGTGCTGTGCCGTGTGAAGTGCCTTCTCCACGGCAGGAGAGCCGCTTATCCGCAGCAGGTCGGCGAGGGGCGGTAAGCTGAGTGGCGGGCCGTCGTATAAAGTGCATTACAGCCGCTGCTCCAGCCCGAGATATTTTTATTACGTCATCGTCGCGAGATATCTCCTCGGATAACGGGGTAATCCTCGCGAGCAGGCGGTCCCTGAGGCGTGGCCCGTGTCTGGTTGCAACCCTCTATCCCCCCCCCCCCCCAATCGTCCCTCTATCCTCCCACCTCCACTGCTACTCGTGAGTCTTCACCCTCCCTTCCCTCCCAACACCCTTCGATAGCGACGATCACAAACCAGAGGGGGAGCCGACAGCCGTCCGAGGCGCGGTTGGTATATTTAAGTGCGGCACCGCCATCCACCGATCGAAGGGTACTCCAGGGACTGTAAGTGGGCGGCAGGCGTTTCATTTCCGGTACCTGTGTGGCGGTGCGCCGTTCCCAGACGCTGTTACCCGTCCAGGCGGACGGGGTAGGCGAAAGGAACCGCCGTTTCGCGACGAAACGAGACCTCCTGCGTCACACTGTGTATTTTCTCGGCGAATACATGTAGAGAGGAGCGTATGCGACTGTAATTTCGATAACGTTGGAGTATTTCGGAGCGGTATTGTGTGCCGAATGGGCTAGTTGCGCTTCATAGTAGAGGAACACTCGGTGGTAAGGAAAGAACAGTAACATCGGTTTGCGTAGGCAGAGCAAGCAACGCAACGGCAACACCGTGCGTTACCTAACACTGCCTGCGTGCACTGGTGGCTCTAAGAAGCTCAATTATTTGTTGTGTATATTCCAGTACCTGTCTACCCTCACAGTTTTTAGTCTTTTCTGCTCTCTTTAGTCACCGAGCGAGGTGGCGCAGTGGTTAGCACACTGGACTCGCATTGGGGAGGACGACGGTTCGATCCCGCATCCGGCCATCCTGATTTACGTTTTCCGTGATTTCCCTAAATCGCTCACGGCAAATGCCGGGATGATTCCTTTGAATGGGCACGGCCGACATCCTTCCCAAATCCGATGAGACCGATGACCTCGCAGTTTGGTCTCTTCCCCCAAACAACCCAACCCCAACCCCTCTCTTTAGTCCCTGAAGTCCCTGAAGTATTGTTAAACGGAGGTTGGATAAAAATGTGGAGATACCAAAAATACAACACACTGCAATCCATAATACGGTTCCAAAAACCTATTGGCATTCTGAGCAGCTTCGTGTCGTCTCAGAATGAAGAAATGCAGGTCCTGTATGATTTCCAATGGGATTTTATACCATTAATCTTGCAAAATTGCGTCGAGGTAATGATGATGGAGGCGTGTAGCAATCACTCACCGTCTCTCCTAAGTATACCACCGAGACTCAATAATATAGAGCTCTGCTGACTTGGGTGGCCAGGGGTGATGGTGTAATTCATCTTCGTGTTCACTAAAGCAGTCATAGACGATAAGAACTCTTTAAACAGTGCTCCTGTTCTATTGCAGTACAGCATCGCCATTGGGAAACAAACATTTTACCTTGGGATGGACCTGATTAGCCAAAATATTGACATAATCCTTAATAGAAATGCGATCTTGCAGAATAACCATGCGGCTCATGGAATACCACGATATGGCTACCTAAATCATTGCCGAAGCCCCCGCCATATTTCATTCTTGGGACGTAACCTACGTCAGAGGCGGGACGCACTGTGAAACAAAACTCATCCGACCACATCTTTCTTCCATTGCTCCATAGCCCAGGTTTTATGGTTTCGGCACCACGTTTTTCTCTTACCGGCATTTACAAGACTGATGAGTGGTTTAGTATTCCATGTCGCCCTGCAATAACCCTGCTCACGGAACTCCCCTTGTGTTGTTTTGGTACTGACGGAGACCACTAGAACGTTATTCCGTTCTGCAGTGACTTTTGCAGCTGTCATCCTATTTCTCGATCGAAACCCTCTACAGTGACTGTCCATCACGATCACTACACACACACACACACACACACACACACACACACACACACACACACACATTCGTCCACGTCGTGACTTAGCGGATGATATTTTTCTGCTTTCCCTGTACATCTTATAACTCTTCTACTCGGTGCCTCTTGAAAGACCAGACCAGACCTTGATAAAGGAAACACCCATCACACAAGCTCCAACAATTTTCCACTTAGCTCCGACATAATGCACTCACAACTCAAAATGGTTCAAATAGCTCTGAGCACTATGGGACTTAACATATGAGGTCATTAGTCCCCTAAACGTAGAACTACTCAAACCTAACTAACCTAAGGACGTCACACACATCCATGCCCGCGGCATGGAGAGGATTCGAACCTGCGACCGTAGCAGCAGCGCGGTTCCGGACTGAAGCGCCTAGAACCTCTCGGCCACTGCGGCCGGTGCACTCACAACTGCACAGAACATTGTTCTGACCACGACTAACACTTGTAACGTACTGACGACATTGTACAGGTGCCGTTCGCGGTCAAATACAACAGCGCAACTTGCATGCCTGGCTAGCATCTACATTTATGTTCAAGCACGCGTTTGTCGCGTGTTTCCATATTTTCGTCCAACCGCTGTATGTCCTAATCTTCTATAGCCTTCTACAGCAACACATCTCAAACTCTTTGATTCTCTTTTTTCTTTTCAATTTTTCACACAGTTCACGATTTTCTTCCATACAATGCTAGGCTCGAAGCCTACAATCAGAGAAAAAGAAAGTCTATCTTTGATATCAACAGACTTCTTCTGATCATAAATTCTCTCTTTGCCTGGGATAGTCTACTTCTTATATTCTTATGGCTTCGTTCGTCATACACAATATATAATTTGATATACCGACGTTAGGCCATAGAACAAGGGATAATTCTCTGTGTAACGTTTCGTCTGCCAATCCTGGAGAGATCATTAGAGGCTATAACAACTCGGCAAGCGGTCACAAGCTCAAACAAGCTCAGCAAGCTGAATTATTTATAAGAATCCACGAAACGGTCGGTTCGTGACGTCATCGCGTTGCTGCCTGAGATCGTGGAATCGCGCCGATGTGTGTTATGGAGCTCGTAGAGAGGGAGAATTGAGCTGCTTTTTTTATTTAGGCACTATCGGCAACAGTTTGTCAAATCTCAATCCCTGCTATTTTGTGTCACGGCTGTTTTTGTCCTTGTGAGATTCTATAGCTGCTCTGTACATTCTAGCGTGTAATGATTAGATCTTGATAAAACCGTAGTATCGAAAAAAAGAATTTAGTGGTTGCCTTGTCCCACTATATTATCTGCTGCAGCCACTTTATCCGTGTTGCCCAGACGACAAATGGTCTTGTGTTTATAAAGGCGAGTATTAATGCATATTTTTGCTGTTCCTATGTACACTTGACCCTATGTTCAACAGATTTCACATACGTATGCTGTGGCGAGCAGCAGGCGTAAGTCCTTTGCAGTGTTGAAACAGTTGCTCACCTTTCTTGTTGGCTTAAATAGTGTGTCAATACGGTATCTTCTGCATACTCTGCTGATTCAATTTGTCAGCGATTTTACGAATGCAAGGAAACTTTTCCCGTTAGTCGGCTCTTTTTCATTAGAAGCCCCAGATCTTTTAGAGTATCGGACCCATTTATCTCTTTGTTAAAGTAACTGCATCTTCTAAAAGCAGTTCTTAAATGATCGAACTGGTCTTCCAAGTACTGTGTTCGCGGATTCTTTTAGCCCAGTCTACGAATGCTTTGAACACAACTCTTCCCTGCTTAGGATGGTGACTGGGATTTCTGTGAAGGTATCTATCCAGATGAGTGGGCTTCCCGTAGACTTTGCGCTCTCAATTTCCATCGGTTTTTCTAAATATCCGTACATTCAAAAATGAAATTTTCTCTTTTAGGCACGTTTTCATGATCCTGAGTTCCTATCTGTCTGTTTGGTATAAATTTTACTATTGATTTTGAACTAAGTTCCAAGTGACCTAAAGAATTGAGATTTTAAACGTAGCGCAGAACTGGATGATAGTACAATAGTGCACGGTAAGAGAATCACTGAGATACAATAGGAGAGGGGATGAGGGTAAAAACATCGTGGAAAAGAAGCGTAATGTATAGTATCGTCTGTGAAATTGGAGTCCCTAGACGATGGCTGTGCTTAGCAGGTTGCGTCACAGCTTCTACAGGCGCAATGCGTGTAAGTTGTCTGCTGTAGAAATAGTTTGGAATTCATTCGATTTATAGTTTGCACTTTTGTAACACCTGAAGCAATTCCTACCAAACTGGTCACACGTAGCATTTGCATCCTGGGATAAAATTACTCTGACAGTAAGACACCCCTAGAAATCCAACGGCTGTGGGTGAATTTGATATGGGATGATATAAAAGCGTAGTGTAGGGACACCTGGAGTAATTTCAAGAAAATTCAGTATATACATGACTCATTTTACTACGTTTTCATTAACTCAGCCTTTTGTCTTGGTTTTTGCTAGGTAGAAGTTTTGCAGTTGATTTTAAACTAAGTTCCTGATGAACTAGACACTTGAAACACACAATGTAGCTCACAACTGGATGACAATGCAATAATAACTCGCTGTATTATCTGGTGTGTGGTGGAGGGTATTTTGTGTAGCACTGGGATTTCCCCCTTTCGTGGGAAGGATGGTTAACGGTAAGCCTCCTTGAGATCTCGAGCCACTCTTTAATTTTACTCACACAGTCTTTTCGTGAGATATACGCACGAGTAAGCAATATATTGGTTCACCCTGGTGAAGAAGAACCGAAAAAAATCGGAAATTCACCACATGTTTGTATTTTAATCTTATCAAACTGTTTGAAATTGATTGGAAAATTTCTCACAAACGAGACTAAGAAGCCGAAAATAATCATTTAAATAAAAATCAGTTTCTAATATATTTTCATCCTAAAGCGCATTAAAAGTAAAAATAATTTTCTCCCACCAGACTCAGATTCTGGTCCGGAGTTGTCGGTCATGTGTGCGCGAGGTGTGCTTGCTTGTGTCAATGAATGGTTTGTGATTTTCTTTATTTCTCCGGCGAAGGCTGTGACCGAAAGCTAATGTCTCTTTTAATTGTGCCTGTCTGCAACTTAACGTGTCATCTTTACGGTGAGTAGCAAGGTATCTTTTCCTTACAGTGTTGATATTCCAACCCTGGAGTTTCAGTTGTTAGATATATTAGATTTACACATTTGAATTGGACATCTCACTTTGTGACATTGCCAACGTATATAGCATCGTTGAAATTACATTCGGTACCTACTAGCACTGTCAGGTCAGATTGCGGGAAGTTTCTTTTGTGGCATATAATGAAACAGAGTGAACAAGAATTAAAAGCCTTACTAGGTATAAACATGCTCCTTATCCAGTCGCTCTGTTCTCAGAAAGGCTATTCGAAAAGGAACAAAATCTTCATTCTACAATGCCTTTGTTCCAGTGAAAGATGTGAAATCAGGTGCATCGAATAAATTTTTTGTCGTTGACGGAGTGTACTTTACACACAAAATAACTTGGACTCAAAATGTTTCTTTCAAATCAGTAATCCCAAGCTGAGTTTCTTACCTTCAGTGTCATTTTGGATCTCAATTTGCTTTTGTATTTGTTGGGTACCCATGCGAGGGAGAACAATGTAGGACAAAGCTCACTGGGAAAATTCGTAGGTCCAGAAAAAATTCTTCGGTTGAAATTGTGGTTGGATCATAAATAGAAAAACAAGTCCCGCTGGACAAGTTTTTGTACAACGAACGTAAGAAGAATCACTTGGTCGCACATCTTAAAAAGTAACTTCAAGAGTGTAGCATTGAGGTGGACCAGGCAACTGACGTTATGATTGCAACGCCTGCCATTTCAAGAACCGATGCATCTGGGAGAGCGAACGTTGTGGGGAAAGATGTTAAACTCTTTGTGTTCATGACTGGTTGGAACAAGCAATTGAAAACTTCTAGGTCGTAAAACCGGAAACTGTAGAAAAAAAGTGGTTTTGCACTGCGTCCAACAAGTTCAACAGTGAACAAATTCTGTATCCTCAGGCCGTTAGCGAAAGTGAGGAAACATTCGCTTTTTTCGGGCAAGGAAAAATGATTCTTCCAACATTATTAAGAAACCTAACACCTAAACTCAGCACTTCTCACATTTAAGAAACCAGACGCTGACCAGAAGAAACAATAACAGCAGGAGAACAGTTAATTATCGTACAGTACATTGGAGGTGTCAGCTGTTCCCAGACGCTAAACGATTTGCGTACCAGATATTCACCAAGTCTGCGACAAAAAGCAAACTGAATCTTGCAAGGTTGCCACCCACAAAATCAACTAAATGGAAGAGGCTGATTTACTGTTAGAAGGACAGGTCGATCTGGAGCTCACTACTCAAGGCTCTTCTGGTGACACCGAGGGACTTCGCCCACCAACACGTCGGAAGTAACCCACATATTCACCTCTAATGCGATTAATGTTGAAATACGCTATTTGAAGTATTATTCATTCAGAAGTGATAGCAAAAATGTTAGTAATCTTAATTCCTTTTTTATTCTAATAACGCTATCTATCTCTCATTTGTATTTTATGGGTTCTTTCCACAAGTTTAATTAGCAACCTATTTCGGTACGCCTAACTCAGCAGATAATAGTTCAGTTTTCTACTGCTGTTTATTTAACACGCAAGGTGTTAGGTATATAGGTGCTACTACTGTGATAATTGCTACCTTAATATTTACCCACAACATTGAGTTGTTTGTTTTTCCTCTGCGTCTAAATGTCTACCCTCAAACACGTCACATAATTTACTATCTGATGTTTTCTGCACGGTCTTAACTGCGACAATAAGCAGACTACGCCTGTCAGTACAGACTACCCGTTTTGCGTCCACGCTACCCAGAAAAAACAAACATTAATGGCTGGCTTGTGCCACGTGTACTTGAAGGTTATAACCAAACCAAAAACTTACTGCCAGTAATAGCTATAATTATTAGTCTTCAAAAGAAGTAAATACTGATGCTACGTTGTTCAGTACAGTTCCCTCAGTCATGAAGACAAAAATCTGCGTTTATATCCCTAACATCCAGTATACAGGGTGTCACAAAAAGGTACGGCCAAACTTTCAGGAAACATTCCTCACACACAAAGAAAGAAAATATGTTATGTGGACATGTGTCCGGAAACGCTTACTTTCCATGTTAGAGCTCATTTTATTACTTCTCTTCAAACCACATTAATCGTGGAATGGAAACACACAGCAACAACACGTACCAGCGTGACTTCAAACACTTTGTTACAGGAAATTTTCAAAATGTTTTCCGTTAGCAAGGATACATGCATCCACCCTCCATCGCATCGAATCCCTGATGCGCTGATGCAGCCCTGGAGAATGGCGTATTCTATCACAGCCTTCCACAATACGAGCACGAAGAGTCTCTACATTTGGTACCGGGGTTGCGTAAACAAGAGCTTTAAAATGCCCCCATAAATGAAAGTCAAGAGTGTTGAGGTCAGGAGAGCGTGGAGGCCATGGAATTGGTCCGCCTCTACCAATCCATCGGTCACCGAATCTGTTGTTGAGAAGCGTACGAACACTTTGACTGAAATGTGCAGGAGTTCCATGGTGCATGAACCACATGTTGTGTCGTACTTGTAAAGGCACATGTTCTAGCAGCACAGGTAGAGTATCGCGTATGAAATCATGGCGGTGAATCGAGAAAGTACAGTACATACTGACGAAACTAAAATGAGCTCTAACATGGAAATTAAGCGTTTCCGGACACATGTTCACATAACATCTTTTCTTTATTTGTGTGTGAGGAATGTTTTCTGAAAGTTTGGCCGTACCTTTTTGTAACACCCTGTGTAACATAATGAGTAAAAGATCTAGTTTTATGTAAGAGTGAGTCAGGGTTGAAACGTCCTGGTCTTAACCTAGACTAGTGATGTTCAAATCACAATAGATGGATGCCAAGGAATCATCCGATTACACATGGAGTAACTGATTACTGCAAAGTGAGGTGTTCAGTTCAAATATGTAACACAATATGTTATATATATCTACTATAAAACAGTAGTTTTATGTTTTTATGTTTTTATGAACTGTAGCGCCCGTGGTACTGGGTGCAAAAAAAAGATCTAACAATTAAATTTGCAGGGAATTTTGTGCTCAAAGGCACTAAGAGCAGAAGATAGTGAGATTTTATGAAGAAACAGGAAAGGCCTCAATTTTCTTATTTTTTTTAATACAAAACATTTATCAATGGAAATTTTGTTGTGAGAACATGGTTTCCCAATATTTCAACCATATGAACGGTTTTTTTTTCTTAAATCTCTTCCCCACGTTTTGCAAGGTGCACGTACTATTTGACTGGACTAACATATCGTTACTGAAGGCCGACAAAGCAGAAGTGTCTGTGGAAATCTGTACACCATATAGTTTTCTTCGCTGTTAAAAGACGTTATTGAGAACTGGAAAGCACACTTTACACTGAGCAGGCTTCGCAATTGTGGGTTTCTTCGATAACGACAGTTTATATCATCCGAAAGTTATGATTGCTGCTCTTCTCTTCGTCATATTTACACAATGGGTATGATGTTAAGCTGAAGCGATGCAGACGTTTCTTGATGCTAGGGGTGCGATGGTGGTTATAAATTTCCAGCAGACGTACTGATTATACGCTGATCAGAAGGAGATATTTTTGTGTAAGCGGTTCTTCTACTTTTAGATGATACTTGCTATTCTTTGTTCCAAAAAACTCTAAATGACGTAGTAAACTTTCGTAGCAAATCATAGGGGAAAAAGAACATCATTTCGTTTCCCGTAAGGCCGCTATACGAGAAACCGCTAACCAAAACTTACACAACCAACATAAATGATCATCCCAGTTATTGTATAGTACAGCACATAATAACTCATAACTTATACACAGTGGGGCAAATAGAAGTGGACCGGACGAGTGGAAACTATTGGTCGTGGGTATGTGCACATTACGACACCCCGTGAGGAGCACACCACGTGTACGCCCGCAACGTGATCCGCACCTGTTCATAGTGTAGTGCGGGCTGTGTCAGTGTGAGTGGAGCAATGAAAAGAGGAGATGGTATTCACAGTGGAGCAGCGGATATTCGCTGTGGAAAATTACGAGACAACGAAGTCGTGGAAACGGAGTAGTCAGTTGTTGGACAAGAAGTTAAGTGGTGCCAAAATACCAGCAAAGAGTACCATGCAACGCTTAATCCGAAAATGGCGTCAGACAGGATCAATTTTAAACAAGTAAAAAACATTCCGAAATGTGCCTGTGCCCCAGAAAATGTGGCTGAAGTTCACCAGGAATGCTTCAGAGTTCTACCAAGGGTACTCGACGCCAGTCGCAAGGAACCGGTATATAACGTCGATCATGCAGACGAATACCCAGCCTGAACCTGGACATGCATCCCTACCGAGTGTTTGTTGTTCATGCATTAAATTCAGCAGATGCTCCTCATCGCCTTGTTTAGTGAGTGGCTCTTTACTGAGATCACAATAAATGGCTTGGACATAGATCTCTTCTTTACGCCGGATGAAGCCTTGTTTCACCTTAGTGGTTATGTCAACTCACAGAATCACAGGTTCTGGCCAGTAGGGAATCCGCATAAATTCCACGAAACACCATTGCATTCTCAGAATGTTGGCGCTTGGTGTGCAGTGTTTGCACGCCGCGTTATTATCCCCATCTTCTTTCATCAGACGTTGGCTTCGGCACATTATTTTGGAAACATATTGCAACCATTTGTGGCAGCATTAACGGAGGAGGAAAAGACCTACAGTTATTTCCAACAGGTTGGAACAACTGCCCACACCGCCGGTCGAACCTTAGAGCACATTTACACACTCTTCAAGCCTGAGAGATTTGTTGACAGAGGTCACTCTGGTCGCGGGCCTTCCTGCCCATCCAGGTCACCCGATCTGTCAGTGTGCGATTACTAAGTGTGGGGAGTCCTCATGTCTAACGTGTATCGCAACGACCCTCATAGTCTTCAAGAACTGCAGAAGAACATTTCGGATGAGATTGCAGCAGTTGTAGCAGACCAACTTCGATCCAGCAACTTGCTGACTAGGGCCAAAAGCTGCTGAGAGGTGAATGGTGGTCACTTTCAACATCTGAACTCTCTTCACTGGGCCACTTTTTTTATTTGCCCCACCCTATTGTGTCAACAGCTGGGGGCGATCTGAATTGTTATTCCATCCTGAAATATCGGGAACTCCAAGATCACTTGTAAATCTTTTATTGATTACGGTTTCGACAGAACTGTGCTGTCATCATCGGATCTTGTAACATATTAACAGCAGTTGATCATCTTCACAAACTTGCAAGTCACGTTGTGATGTTGCATTGTTTTGCAATGAAAGGTAGCTGATGCTCCTTCCTACCTCTCATTGTAAAACGACGCAACTCCGCTATGTGACTTGCAAGTTTGTAAAGATAATGAACGTCTGTTAATACGTTACAAGGTCCAATGATGACAGCACAGATCTGTCGAAACCGGTAATCAATAAAAGATATATAAGCGATCATGGATTGTCTGTTATTTCAGAATAGTGTTATGGAGAACTGTTTCTTTACTGGATCTGTGCTAATTGTTGACGGCTTGATAACGTCTGGTTGTACAGGGGCCCAGAATTTACTGTATCAGACGCAGGTATCCTCCGCCTTGTGTAGTTACTGAATCCGCGGATTCGACTCGAGGCCGCCACCAGCAATGACCCTTTAATAAAGACAGCCCCTCTGTGCTGGCAAAATTTCAGAAAAAATTTAGAATAAAGGTCGCCCGAAGTTCATAAGATGAAAGCTAACGGACTAAATGTCATTTTGAGAGAAGTTTGAACTTACCTGTATAAATACATACTATGTGATTAAGTTGCCCGTACAGGTAGTTTTCATGCGACCTTCAATGCATTGAAAAAACCACAATTGAGAATTTCATATTTTCTTGCTCCGACAAAAAAACAGTCTTTCTGTTTGAAATTTAATGTAGTTAAATTTTGTAATGGTATACATTTTCGCATGGAGGCCACTCTTTCTTGAGTCACTAAAGAAAATCGTGTTTGAAGGTCACTTTGTAAGTAGGCTGTTAGGTTTTTATGTTGGTAACGCCACGTAGCGCTCTGTATGAAAATCACTGGCTGTGCTGTGTGCAGTCTGTGGGTGGTTTGCATTGTTGGAATTTTCTATTGTAGTATTGGGCAGTTGGCTGCTAACAGCGCGTAGCGTTGCACAGTTGGAGGTGAGCCGCCAGCAGTGGTGAATGTGGGGAAAGAGATGGCGGAGTTTTGAGAGCGGTGACCTAGACGTGTGTCCATTAGAGAGAGTAAATTTGTAAGACCGGATGTCATGAACTGATATATATATATATATATATATATATATATATATATATATATATATATAATGACTTTTGAACACTATTAAGGTAAATACATTGTTTGTTCTCCATCAAAATCTTTCATTTGCTAAGTATGCCTATCAGTAGTTAGTCCCTTGAGTAGTTAGAATCTTTTATTTAGCTGGCAGTAGTGGCGCTCGCTGTATTGCAGTAGTTCGAGTAACGAAGATTTTTGTGAGGTAAGTGATTCATGAAAGGTATAGGTTATTGTTAGTCAGGACCATTCTTTTGTAGGGATTACTGAAAGTCAGACTGCGTTGCGTTAAAAATATTGTGTATCAGTTTAAGCACAGTCATTTATAATTTTTATAAGGGGACGTTTCAACTTTTGTGCGTTTTTCTTGAATAATTCGTAAACTACGGCATAATTTAACTACATTACATTTCGTGCGAAGAGAACCTGTTTATAATTTCTGTAGGACTAACACTTTGCACGTAGCGAGCGCGAGAGCATACAAATCTTACGCGTGGTACCTGAAGGTGTTCCGGGTTGCATAATACACATGGGTAGAGCAGCTGAATCACATTGTACAGGGTTATTACAAATGATTGAAGCGATTTCACAGCTCTACAATAACTTTATTATTTGAGATATTTTCACAATGCTTTGCACACACATACAAAAACTCAAAAAGTTTTTTTAGGCAGTCACAAATGTTCGATATGCGCCCCTTTAGTGATTCGGCAGACATCAAGCCGATAATGAAGTTCCCCCCACACTCGGCGCAGCATGTCCCCATCAATGAGTTCGAAAGCATCGTTGATGCGAGCTCGCAGTTCTGGCACGTTTCTTGGTAGAAGAGGTTTAAACACTGAATCTTTCACATAATCCCACAGAAAGAAATCGCATGGGATTAAGTCGAGAGAGCGTGGAGGCCATGACATGAATTGCTGATCATGATCTCCACCGCGCCGAAAATTCAAAGCGTTTGACTTTGTCATCGGGTGTCAGGGCTTGTAGCAATTGTAAACGGTAAGGCTTCTGCTTTAGCCTTTTCCGTAAGATTTTCCAAACCGTCGGCTGTGGTACGCTTAGCTCCCTGCTTGCTTTATTCGTCGACTTCCGCGGGCTACGCGTGAAACTTGCCCGCACGCGTTCAACCGTTTCTTCGCTCACTGCAGGCCGACCCGTTGATTTCCCCTTACAGAGACATCCAGAAGCTTTAAACTGCGCATACCATCGCCGAATGGGGTTAGCAGTTGGTGGATCTTTGTTGAACTTCGTCCTGAAGTGTCGTTGCTCTGTTATGACTGACTGATGTGAGTGCATTTCAAGCACGACATACGCTTTCTCGGCTCCTGTCGCCATTTTGTCTCACTGCGCTCTCGAGCGCTCTGGCGGCAGAAACCTGAAGTGCGGCTTCTGCCGAACAAAACTTTATGAGTTTTTCTACGTATCTGTAGTGCGTCGTGACCATATGCCAATGAATGGAGCTACAGTGAATTTATGAAATCGCTTCAATCATTTGTAATAGCCCTGTATATTGCATATCTCTGTATGTGTATGAGTATGAGAGACAGAGGGAGGGAGAGAGGGAGGGAGGGAGGGAGGGAGAGAAAGGGGGATATAGTGATTGTTAATGAGAGATTGGGAATATATATATTTCGTTTGCAAAATCTGTGTTTTTCTTACACAGAGGCCACTTTACATGAATCCTTGTAGGTACGAGATACATCGAAGCGGCAACGACAAACAGAAGACGGGAAACGGGACTGATTCTAAGCAGCTGCAAAAATGATTAATGGGCGATAATAACAAGGTTGGCCGAGGCAAATTCCCGACAATAATTCCGCCGCCCGCTGCATGCATGGGTGCGCTTGTTAAGCTGTTCTCGTGGTAGCGATGGAAATTAATGAATGCCGCTAAACTCGGGCTACCGGAATAAGGGCTTAATTCGGTGTGTGCCGGGCGCGTCACGGCGATGGTTTGTTAGCAGACTCGCCCACGGGGCGGTCCAAACTCTGCGTGGGAGTTAGCGCCCCGGCGCAGCGCAGCCCGGTACCTTTAACTCCGCTGTCCGTAGCGGGACCGGGATAATGCGTCGCCCACCGCGCGAAACACTTTCGGTTAACACGGCATGCGGCTCTGGCAGCCAACTTGCCACGAGCGCCAAGTGTAAATTGGCCCCTGCTGTTTGTTGTTGTTTCCTGATGCTGCAACAGCCGTTGCTACGCGAGAAACACTCCGCGTTTAGTACCGCACCGCCGGACTCTACAACACATTCGCTTGCTTAATACTATTTTCTTTGAAGACAAATAGAATGCAGTGATATTCCATCATTATGTGTGTACCAGAAGTTATGTCCTATACATGGAGAATCACTAAACTTGCACCACTTTTATTTCGTGAACGGTTCCAGATATAGAAACGAGGTTACAGGCAAATTACACTACTGGATATTAAAATTGCTACACCACAAAGATGACGTGCTATAGAAGCGAAATTTAACCGACAGGAAGAAGATGCTGTGATATGAAAATGATAAACTTTTCAGAGCATTCACACAAGGTTGGCGTCGGTGGCGACACGAGGAAAGTTGCCAACCGATTTCTCATACACAAATAGCAGTTGACCGGCGTTGCCTGGTGAAACGTTGTTGTGATGCCTCATGTGAGGAAGAGAAATGCGTGCCATCACGTTTTCGACTTTGATAAAGGTCGGATTGTAGCGTATCGCGATTTCGGTTTATCGTATCGCGACATTGCTGCTCGCATTGGTCGAGATTCAATGACTGAGAGCAGAATATGGAATCGGGGGTTCAGGAGGGTAATACGGAACACCGTGCTGGATCCCAAAGGCCTCTTATCACTAGCAGTCGAGATGCCAGGCATCTTATACGCATGGCTGTAACGGATCGTGCAGCCACGTCTCGATCCCTGAGTCAACAGATGGGGACGTTTGCAAGACGACAACCATCTGCACGAACAGTTCGACGACGTTTGCAGCAGCATGGACTATCAGCTCGGATAGACCATGGCTGCGGTTACCCTTGACGCTGCATCACAGACAGGAGCGCCTGCGATGGTGTACTCAAGGACGAACCTGGGTGCACGAATGGCAAAACGTCATTTTTTCGGATGAATCCAGGTTCTGTTTACAGCATCGTGGTGGTCGCATACGTGTTTGGCGACTTCGCAGTGAACGCACATTGGATGCATGTATTTGTCATCACCATACTGGCGTATCACCCGGCGTGATGGATGGGGAGCCATTGGTTACAGGTCTCGGTCACCTCTTATTGGCATTGAGGGCACTTTGAACAGTGGACGTTACATTTCAGATGTGTTATGACCCGTGGCTCTACCCTTCATTCGATCCCTGCGAAACACTACATTTCAGCAGGATAATGCACGACCGCATGTTGCAGGTCCTGTACGGGCCTTTCTGGATACAGAAAATGTTCGACTGCTGCCCTGGCCAGCACTTTTCCAAATCTCTCACCAATTGAAAACGTCTGGTCAATGGTGGCCGAGCAACTTGCTCGGCGCAATACACCAGTCACTAGTCTTGATGAACTGTGGTATCGCGTTGAAGCTGCATGGGCAGCTGTACCTGTACACGCCATCCAAGCTCTGTTTGACTCAATGCCCAGGCGTATTAAGGCCGTTATTACGGCGAGAGGTGGTTGTTCTGGGTACTGATTTCTCACGATCTACGCACCCAAATTGCGTGAAAATGAAATAACATGTCAGTTCTAGTATAATATATTTCTCCAATGAATACCCTTTTATCATCTGCATTTCTTGTGGGTGTAGCAATTTTAATGGCCAGTAGTGTATAATGGGAAGAGGGGCACTTAATTGTGTCGTACTGTAATATTGTTAACTTTTGTATCTGCCGAGATGTTTAACCTTTTCACTACCACCTGGACGTATACTAAGGTGAGAAGATTCATGGGCGGCCTCCTAATATCGCATCGATCCTCGTTTCGCAGCAACTCGACGTGGCACATACTCATCAAGTTCTTGAAAGTCCCCTGCAGAAATACTGCGCCCTGCTGCTTCTACACTCATACATAACAGCGAAAGTGCTGCCAGCGCAGGATATTGCGCACGAACTGATCTATCGATTATGTCACACATCTGTTCCATGGGATTCATGTTGGACGATCTGGGTGGGCCATCACTCGCTCGGATTGCCCAGAATGTTTTTCAAACTCATCAGGAACAATCGTGGCCCAGCGACACGGTGCATAGTCATCCATAAAAATTCCGTCGTTGTTTGCTGCAAATGGTCTACAAATAGACGAACATAAGAATTACCAGTCAATGATCGGTTCAGCAGGATCAGAGAACTAAGTCCGTTCCACATAAGTGCAGCACACACTTTATGGAGCCACAAAGAACTTGCACAGCGCCTAGTTGACATCTTGGGTCATGCCTTAGTGGATCTGCGCCACACTCGAACTCTATCATCAACTGTTACCAATGGAATCGGGATTCGTCTGTCCAGACCACGGTTTTTCAGTAGTCTACGGTCCACCCTATATGGTCACGAGCCCTGAAAGGCACTGCAGGCGTTGTCGTGAAGTTAGCAAAGCCACTGGCGACGGTGGTCTGCTGCCATAGCCCATTAACGCCACATTCCACGAAAAATATAAAGATAAAAATTTACATGACGCCTTCCTGAGAGACGATCTCCACTCATTCCAATTAATAATATAAGTGCAGACCAGATGTGGCTTAAATTCAGAGAAATACTATCGGTAGCAATTGAGAGATTTAAACCAAATAAATTAACAAACCACGGAGCTGATCTTCCTTGGTACACAAAACGGGTTAGAACGTAGAACACTGTTGGAGAAACAACGAAACAAACATGCGAAATTCAAAACAGACGCAATATCACCAAGATTGGCGATCTTTTAGAGAAGCTCGAAATTTAGCGCGGACTTCAATGCGAGATACTTATAACAGTTTCCACAACGAAGCTTTATCTCGAAACCTGGCAGAAAATCCAAAGATATCCTGGTCGTATGTGAAGTATGTTAGCGGCAAGAAACAATCAATGCCTTCTCTGCCCGATAGCAATGGAGATACTATCGAAGTGCTGCCAAAGCAGAGTTACCAAACACAGCCTCCCAAAATGCCTTCGCAAAAGAAGACAAAGTAAATATTCCAGAATTCGAATCGAGAACAGCTGCCAACATGAGTAACGTAGAAGTAAATATCCTCGGAGTAGTGAAGCAACTTAAATCACTTAATAAAAGCAAGTCTTCTGGTCCAGACTGTGTACCAGCTAGGTTCCTTTCCGAGTATGCTGATGCATTAGCTCCATACTTAACAATCATATACAACCGTTCGCTCGACGAAACATCCGTATCCAAAGAATGGAAAGTTGCACAGGTCACACCAATATTCAAGATAGGTATTAGGAGTAATCCACTAAATTACAGGCCCATATCGTTAACGTCTATATGCAAGAGGATTTTGGAACATATATTGTGTTCGAACGTTATGAATTACCTCGAAGGAAACGGTCTATTCCGGCCGGGGTGGCCGAGCGGTTCTAGTCCCTTCAGTCTGGAACCGCGCGACCACTACGGTCGCAGGTTCGAATCCTGCCTCGGGCATGGATGTGTGTGGTGTCCTTAGGTTGGTTAGGTTTAAGTAGTTCTAAGTTCTAGGGGACTGATGACCTCAGATGTTAAGTCCCATAGTGCTCAGAGGCAGCCAAAACGGTCGATTGACACACAGTCAACATGGGTTTAGAAAACATCGTTCCTGTGAAACACAACTAGCTCTCTATTCACATGAAGTGTTGAGTGCTATTGACAAGGAACTTCACATCGATTCCGTATTTCTGGATTTCCGGAAGGCTTTTGACACTGTACCATACAAGCGGCTCGTAGTGAAATTGCGTGCTTATGGAATATCGTCTCAGTTATGTGACTGGATCTGTGATTTCCTGTCAGAGAGGTCACAGTTCGTTGTAATTCACGGAAAGTCATCGAGTAAAACGGAAGTTATTTCTGGCGTTCCCCAAGGTAGTGTTATAGGTCCTTTGCTGTTTCTTATCTATATAAACGATTTGGGAGACAATCTGAGCATCCGTCTTCGGTTGTTTGCAGATGACACTGTCGTTTATCGACTAATAAAGTCATCAGAAGATCAAAACAAATTACAAAACGATTTAGAAAAGATATCTGAATGGTTCGAAAATTGACAGTTGGCTCTACATAAAGAAAAGTGTGAGGTCATCCACATGTGTGCTAAAAGGAATTTGTTAAACTTCGGTTACACGATAAATCAGTCTAACCTAAAAGCCATAATTCAACTAAATGCCAAGGTATTACATTTACGAACAAGACTAACCAAAGACAGCGTTTTATTAGCAGGACACTTAGACAATTTAACAGACCTACTAAGGAGACTGCCTACACTACGCTTGTCCGTCCTCTTTTAGAATACTGCTACACGGTGTGGGATCCTTACCAGACAGCACTGACGGAGTACATCGAAAAAGTTCAAAGAAGGGCAACACGTTTTGTATTATCGCGAAATATCTGAGAATTTCACAGAAATGATACAGGATTTGAGCTGGACAGCGTTAAAAGACGTCGTTTTTCGTCGTGACGGATTCTTCTCACGAAATTCTAAGGGAGGAACGATCACCACGATAGAATAAGGGGAATCAGAGCTCGTACGGAAAGATATAGGTGTTCATTCTTTCCACGCGCTATACGAGATTGGAATAATAGAGAAGGTGGTTCGATGAACCCTCTGTCAGGCACTTAATTGTGATTTGCAGAATATCCATGTAGATGTAGATGTAGATGAAGAGGTAATGCCTGAAATTTGGTATTCTGGGCTCACTCTTCGTACTGTGGATCTCGGAAAACTGAATTTCCTAACGACTTCGGAAATGAAACGTCTCATGCGTCTAGCTCCAACTACCATTCTGCGTTCGAAGTCTGTTAAGCCCGGTCCTGCGGCCATAATCACATCGGACACCTTTTCCAATCAATCACGTGAATCACGTGAGAACTAATGACAACCCCGCCAACGCACTGTCCTTTTATACCTTGTGTACGCGATATTTCCGTCATCTGTGCGTGTGCATATCCCTGTCCCATGACTTTTGTCACCTTTGTGTATATGTCCTACCTTAGCTTGTCAGAGAACCAGTCTCAATTTTCCGTATGTTATTGTTGCGTATCAGAGTCCCACTGGTAAAAGGAAGGCTACTAATGGTGAGGAGAATTCTTATAATTACAGGTTACACCTGTAGGTCGTGATGTTTTCAGTTTTAATTGTTAGCCCTCTGCTCCATTCCGCTCCTTAGTGCCTCATTGAATTAGTTCGCGTCTGAATAGAGGCGACACACTGTACTGCTGTCACAAGGATGGGGCCCCTCCACGCCCACACCAACGTGGTGACCAAACCAAAAGTTCTACTGTCACCTCCGTAAACATGTTAGTATTTGAATCAGGCGTCACAGGATGCGGGCTGTGATGTTGTCCATGCGTCTGGGTAAGATTACTCATTAACATGGTCCATCAGGAGATAGAAGTGGTCGAAAACGATTGAAGGGTAGCGGTTGTAAGGGCAGAGGAAAAAAAGTGCCAAGGCAAGAGCCAAGGGAAAAAAACCTCTGCGACAGTAGGGCGGGTAGTAAGGGCAGTAGCGGCTTGCTATCTGCGACAGTGCATGCAAGGTGTGGTTGTGTTAGTTCGAGGTATCGTGCATCGTTACCTTTGTCGTTGTTGGAGCTTGTTGCGGCGCTTGCTGCAGTTGCTGCGTCCCTGCAACAGTTCAAGGTCGTTGTGGATTAGTGGGCAATCGGTCATAGATCGGCTCACAGACTGTGTAGGGGGTGTGTGTGGCTGGTTTGCGTGCTGTGTACAGTACGGTTTCCCTGCGGTTGCCTGTTTTTCGGCTAGTCGCACATCTGGGTTTCCAGTAATAAATGTGTTGCATGGGCTCGCCAGTACTGTCGTGTTAGCGTTCTATAGACCATAGATGTTCAGTTCCTAGCCAGTAATGTCTTTGGTCTGTTATGCTTCCATCTATGGTTGTGGTTGTACTGCTGTCGTACCTTCCCGGGCAAATATTGCCAATGAACGGCACCCATGTTTGCCGCGTCACGAACGGTGCCCATACTGGGGACCCGCAATGTGGGTTTCAAACTTGGAGAGCTGCTCTGTCCCATAATATATTTAATTTTTGTAAATGCCATGTAGCTTTGTCAACGGACTTGTTGCAGTGGTAACACCGGTTCCCATCAGATCACCGAAGTTAAGCGTTGTCGGGCCGGGCTAGCACTTGGATGAGTGACCATCCGTTCTGCCGAGCGCTGTTGGCAAGCAGGGTGCACTCAGCCCTTGTGAGGCAAACTGAGGAGCTACTTGATTGACAAGTAGCGGCTCCGGTCTCGGAAACTGACGTACGGCCGGGAGAACGTTGTGCTGACCACATGCCCCTCCATGTTCCCATCCAGTGACGCCTGCGGTCTGAGGATGACACCGCGGCCGGTCGGTCCGTTGGGCCTTCATGGCCTGCCTCTTTAGGAGGAATTGTAGATTTAGTGCAGTGGGCTTCTGAAACCACGGAGGTATAAGAAACAGTGAAATGAGAACAAGACAGACGGAAAGTAGTAGGTTAACTGTTTAAGGTAATCGTCATTGTTGATAACACACATATCTCTGTGTGAGACAAGACGGTTAACGCCTTCATGGAAAAATGTTTGCACTTGCCTACAGAATCATGATTGTGTGCACCTCATCGCCGGAAGAAAATTCGACAGCGATGAATGTATTTCTTCAGGGCTCCAAAAATAAGGAAATCGCACGGGGTGGACGTGTAAGGGATTCCAAGCGAAACTTCTGCAGCGTAGTGGAAACAACCTAGGCAACATGTGTGTGGACCTGTCGCTTTGTTTCGGACAAAGAGCAGACACTTTTCTGTTAACGCGCTGACCTTCTTGCCTCACTAAGGAATAAATGTAATAACAGTTATAACGATTATTCGTTTTCATTTGACAGCCCATTATACTTATGAATAACCCTGAATGTCCCATCCCTCCCCGCATTTGAAAACGAAACAGCGAGAAACTTTTACTTGACATTGTTACTTTTGACAACAAATAACCATTAATGTCTTTCAATCTGAAAAAAGTAATGAAATGGTTAAGCAAAATTTTGTTTATATGGAATGTTATATTTCTTTAACGACATTCGAATGCTCTTGCGATGATGCGTACACTTGTAATGCTAGTCATTGTTAGCATTCACACTTAAAAAAAAAATAATAAATAAATAAATAAACAATTTGTGCTGAAATTGCAAAGCAAGACGGACGGAAAGTGCAGTTACGGTGTGAACGCAGCCAAGCAGGACTCTCATGCCAGGCTTTGTATGACGACTTTCGGCTGTTTACTTATTTCCACAATAGCTTTCCACCAACCGTGAGTACGTGCATACATTTGAAATTGTTTTTGAAGTCCCTTCAGATACGCCAAAGTTAGTATATATTTCAGTTTATAACTCTTATTGCTGACCCTCAGTCTATGTAGTATAAAGCAGAGCCCTGAGGAAATATGGCTTATGTAAGTAGCGTAAGCCTGTCTTATCGTTTCATATAAGAACAGAGCCTGCCACGCAGACCCCACTGGACGGAGTTGGTACAGCAGTAGCCAATTCCGGCCGCCATGCTTTGCAATTTTACCCCTAATCCTCCTAAAGTTTTGCGAAAAGTTTCAACGCCAACAATGAGCAGCGTCGTATCGCTGTATTCGTATTTTGAAGAGGTTTCGAAAGGCATTAAGGGGACCTGGACGTCATGACGGCCGAAAAAGTGATATTTTTTATTTAATGAAATTCTGTGATTCTTCCCGATTCTTAAAACGTATACTTTACGGACAATATCTCATCATTTTCATGTTTAAATGTCTTTCTACAGCAGAAGCGGCGTGAATGCCTAGCTGTCACATTACTGTCAAACACAAAACTATGCCTTCAGTGTCTCGTTATTTAATTTTGGCGCCGCTATTTCCACAGCAACCATAGGACTAAAACCAATATACAGAGATCTTTCCGATTCTAAACTCCTGGAAAATTTTTACACTGCAACACGCAGAATCCGAATGAAAGCTTCAGTAGTTGCATTTGGGAACGCTTGCCTAAAACTGTTTTTGTTGGCATGTCAGCTTTTTATATTAGTGTGACAAACACCAGAACATATTTTAATGATGGAATAACAAGCAGATTAAAAACCATCGGCAGACTAAAAATCAAAACTGGGGACAACAGGAAAAATGGCCTGCTTTAATGGACAGACAATGTGTCGCAAAAGAAGCTGCTGAAAGCATGACAAAAGAAGCCAGAATAGCAAAGAAGAGAAAGAAAACTAAAGAAGACGAAAATTACACTAAGAATAACAAGATTACAAAGCTGGAATGTTTTGAAATGTTATCACTAGGAAGAAAATGACATGCAAATCTTCAGTTCCCGTAATCAACGATTTTGCACACTAGATAGCATTATCTCATCCAACATTAAAGCTTCAAAAAGAAAATATTGCAGTTAACCACATTATTCAAGAATGTATTAAATATTTTCAGCTGGAGCATGTCATACGCTATTAACGTATTGGGAGAAAAAATGACTCTTACAACACCTTTTTTAAAAATAAAAAAAACAATAAATTGGTAAATATTACCGGTTTACGTTTCAACAAATGAATAATTAAAAGAATAAAATTTATTTTGATCTTTTATTTTGAACGGTGTGGAAGTACAGAGTACCTAAAATAAAAAATACGTGTAATTCAGTATGTAAGAGAAAAATTGGTATTCACTCCACTATGTAGTTATTCCACCTGCTTTTTACATAGAGAACAATATGTACTAATTATTTTGTTAAGGACTCATTCGAATATCTATTAAAATTTTTGAATTACTAAATTTCAAAATGCTAGCAAAAATTACAGACCATAACGTCCAGGCCCCCGTAAAAACCTATATCCTTCCATTTAAAAAACCATATTTACTTGAAAGTCTCGGATTATACAGTAAATGAGAGTATTGCACTTACCACATCGTTACCTGCTCCTGTGCCTGTCTTTTGCCAAATTCCTTTTTTCCGTGTCTCAATATCTTCTATAGTTTACGAAAAAACGTATTATACGTTTTTGGTGTTTCTGTCTGTGTATTTCATTGATACAACTAAAGTATCGACATGTAAAGGAATATAAGTCACTTAAAATATATAGGATTAGGAAAAGAAAGAAAGGAAAATTAATATTTAACATCATGTAGATAATTGCGTCATTAGAGACGCACCACAACCTCGGATTAAGGGAGAATGCGGAAGGAGATGTCTGTGCCCTTTCAAAGGAACCATGCTGGTACTTGTCTTTGGGGATTTAGTGAAAACCTGAATCTAGATGGTTGGATGGGATTTTGAATCGTTGTCCTGCAGAATACGAGTCCAGTGTGCTAATCACAGTGCCACATCGCTAGATAGAATTTTTAAGGTCAAAAGTGGTGTTCATATGTACGTGTGTGAGCGTGTTTTTGACAGACAGACACACACACACACACACACACACACACACACACACGCACAGAGAGAGAGAGAGAGAGAGAGAGAGAGAGAGAGAGAGAGAGAGAGAGGCTGATTATTAGGAAGTAAGAGAAACCTCTTTCACACTGGCTGTTCGGTTTTTGCAACTGAGAGATGTGTGTGCGTATGTGTGTGGCTTTTATTGTTTGAATCTATTGAAGCTTCAGGATCATACAAGAAGAAGTGAATGGTAGTTATATTATGATATCAAAGAAGAGTAGAAACTGGTGAATTACGAGGCAACACAGAAACAGATTGAACACATGGAAAAAAATCAACTGAAAGTTGCCCGTGTAGAAATATTCAGTCATGTTAAGCTGACAGGTAAAATTGTACAAGTCAGATATCAACCCACTCTGACTATTGCTGTATGCTTTTCAGCGGAAATATCGGAAGGTGGGATGATTACTGCAAGACTATATTCTCGAACATACATTGGAAATAATGCAACACTGAAAAAGTCAAAGGTAAATCTAACTACATTAGGAAAGGTACGAGTTCATCTGGAAGAAACTGTCATAAATGATAAGAAAAATTTGAAAAAAACAAAGCATATGATCACAAAATTAAGAAATGGAAGACTATTGAGGATACTACTCTGCTACGAAGAAAATAAACGCTAAGAAACGGAAAAAAGTGAACAGGGTAGGAATACTGAAGAAAGCGTAAAGCCGGATTGGGTGTTTTAGAGATGTTTCTTACATGGCCTGTGCTAGAAAGTAGCGGAAGATGGTAAACGCTTCAAACATAAGAAGGAGTGAGCAAAGGCACCATTGTGTCTTTTCAAAATGAGAAAGGCTGTATTTTATTTTTTGTTAATTATGATACCTGTCAACAGTCAGAGCGAACAGCGCAATATATTAATGGTTAAAAGAATGAATATGAGGGAATAACGGGTGTGGCAAGAAAATTTACAATTGATATAAGTCACATAAGACATCCATGCCCCTGGATCGGTGCCCACAAAGTTTATGTGTATAATTTGATACCAATGATTTAATTATTGTTCACTGTTTATTGTAAATATTTCTTTTATTATATCTCAAGAAGTCTTTTCTTTTCTTGCAGACGTACTAGAATCCCCAGAGTTCGCCATCTGCTGCGAAAGTGTAAGTACACGATTTAAGAAAATGTCCAACCTTCTACATTCGCAGTAAATTTCTAACAAAAAATGTATTTTTGCTATTTTGTGGTTCTATGAAAGAATCAGAGATTATAGTTATCCGATATATCATGAAATAAAGATTACCTCTGCTTCTGTCCTGTTAAATGAAGACTCTGCTTATGATGTGGGTGGTGTGAGAATGAAAGCATCTTATTTTTTTCATATAATTGTAACGTATCGTCCGTCATGTTATTAGGTCATAATTTTGAAAAGAAATTTGTAGTCTTAGTGTAAACGTCAGTCATCTCTGTTCTGTCATATTACACTCTGTACCAACCATAAATTTACCTTCACTTTTGCAAATCGAATCCAGTCTCCCCTTCCTTCTTCCTTTAGCAACTCATCGGTAAATGCATGTCTGGCGCTCCTCTATTTGTAAAGTTAGTTTCATCAGACATTTCGTAAACCTAAGAGTAACGAGACTTACAGCGATGAGCTTGTAACACTATAGTCCTTGCTCATATTTACTTCTGGAAATACGAGGACTTGTTAATGGCAATCCTGATAGAACTATCCACTTGCTTACTGCCACAACGGCCACACCTTAACAAATGGAAATGAATCCTATTTTATCAACTCTTACTCTTATTTTTGCAGCAGCTGCTCGCTACAAATCGAAAATACGTGCCAAAATGAATTAACCTGGTGATAGAAGATGCACAAAAAATGGTTCAAATGGCTCTAAGCACTATGGGACTTAACTTCTGAGGTCATCATTCCCCTAGAACTTAGAACTACTCAAACCTAACTAACCTAAGGACATCACACACATCCATGTCCGAGGCAGGATTCGAACCTGCAACCGTATCGGTCGCGCGGTTCCAGACTGTAGCGCCTAGAACCGCTAGGCCACCCCGGCTGGCAGAAGATGCACACTTTCGCATATCGCAGTTATGTAAGATCTTCACGTCTTACTTTACCGTCACCACCATCAACATAAATACCGTGAAATCGTCAGCTGCCCAATTCAAAGCATGGAAACTAGTCGCACGACCATGTCGGTTATACGTCACTATACAACAGGTTTACAGACTCAGAATATATACCAAAATGGTACTACAAAGTAGATGAAACAATTAAAAAACTAAGGTGGCATAGATACATGTAACACTGTCATGACTTACTCCTATTAAAGAATGTCGGTTACGCCTACTGTGTAACTTATTTCTGTAGTACTACTGGAGGTTATCGGTTCCATGACGGATTAGTATGGAAACACCACTCATTACACCTTCGTTTGTTGCAAAATAACCACTAATGTCTTCACGAAGTTGGTTGAATAAGTAAGTTGTGAAGAGCTCTCAGGGTGGTATAAGTATTACATGCAAATTAAATTCCGTGCCTAGATAGATGAAACGATCACAGCTGTCAAACGACGCCGGAAGATGAAGGTAGCTGTTCATGAAACTATTTTTGCTACTTCACTCACTGTTTACTAACATTTAGCAGCTCAACGTATTTCGGCAGCATACTGCCACCATCATGTGCAGACATTCACAATAATACGATGAGGTTCATCTTCTTGGTGTGCCAGGGAGGTTACGTTACAAAATCTAAACGCACAGAAAGGTTCATTTTTAATAGTACGTTTAAATCGTTTCATTAGTGTATTTACTTATATTTTTGTTGGAAATTTATTTTAATGACGTATAGACCACAATAAGAAACCCATCATTATCACTTAACACTTTCGCGTTCAGATGTTTACATCATTTCAGAGACTCTTAACTCCAAAAGCTAACTTATTTCAATATCTTAGCAGTTAATAGTTGCTGGAATGATGTAAACCTTTGAAAGTATAAGTGTGAAGGGATGATGATTTGTTTGCTACTGCGCTCTCTATACATTAAAGATTAGAACCCACCAAAAGTGTAAGTAAATTCGCTAATGAAATGATCTAAACATACCAATCAGTTAAACGTATACGCTAAAAGAAACATGTTTCTGTACAGAATTATGGTGCACTATCTCACTGGCGCACCCAGAAAACAATCTCATCATACTCACCTTAACGTCATGTACACGTAACTGTAGCGGACATGCTAATAGTGGCATGTTGTTGTAACGCGTCGTGCTAACAAATATTAATAAAATGCCACTGGAGCAGCAAACATTATATAATAAACTTATAACGTAGTCGCACATTTCAAACAATTCCGTTCAACGTCTAGGTACGTGTGCTGTTGCGCTTCAAAATACGGTTTCAGGTCGGAAGTGCTATTAAAAATTTTCGGGACTGGTGCTGCCATCTGTTGAAAACCTTACCTTTGGGCTAATGGTCACCGTCACCATCGAAGTAGTTCCCATCGGTATGTACACACCAGTCCCAGCGCTTCTGCCACTGGTCAAACGTTTTCTGGAAGTCCTGTTCTTTGATAGTGTTTATCACCGCCAGTGATGCTTCTTGAATTCTCGCTAGAGTGTCGAACCGACGGCCTTTCAACTTGAGTTTCAGTTTTGGGAATAGCGCGAAGTCGCAAGGTGCCAATTGGCGAGTACGGTGTTTGCGGTACAACCACCATCTTGTTTTTTGCCAAAAAGGTCCTGGTGGGCAAGGACGTGTGACAGGGCGCGTTGTCGTGATGCAGCAGCCAGTTCCCTTGACGCCAAAGTTCGGGCCGTCATCGCCGCACGTTTTCAGCGATCCGTCCCAAAACGTCACAGTAGTACGCGGAATTCACTGCTTGGTTGGGTGGGACGAATTCTTCGTGCACAATTCCCTTGGTATCAAAGAAAACGATGATCATGCTCTTCACTTTGCTCTTCACCTGTTTCGCTTTTTTTGGTCTTGGAGTGCCTGGGATCTTCTACTTTGTCTCTGGGTCATAACCGTAAATCCAGCTCTTGTCGCCGCTGATAACCCGTGACAAGAAGGATGGATCATGTGATGCAGTCTGACGAAGGTCCGTGCACACTTCAACACGCTGTGCCTTCTGACCGGCAGTCAAGATCCTTTTCACATATTTTGCGGCGACAGGATGCATGCCCAATTCATCAGTCAATATTCGTTGACATGTCCCATAACCAATACCCACTTCATCTGCAAGGTCTTGAGTGGTTCGATGTCGATCCGCACGAACCAGTTGTTGAAGTGTGGCAACATAGTTTGGGGTTGTGCGGCTAACGGGCCTTGCAGTGTGAGCATCACCTTCCACGTCCGTACGGCCGGCCCTAAAGCGAGCATGCTACTCAAACACATGCGTATGGCTCATGCTCTATCCCACAAACACTTGCTGAATCATTGCAAGGGTCTCCGTAGCACTTTTCCAGAGATTCGTGACCGAGCGAGGTGGCGCAGTGGTTAGACACTGGACTCGCATTCGGGAGGACGACGATTCAATCCCGCGTCCGGCCATCCTGATTTAGGTTTTCCGTGATTTCCCTAAATCATTCCAGGCAAATGCCGGGATGGTTCCTCTGAAAGGGCACGGCCGACTTCCTTCCCCATCCTTCCCTAATCCGATGAGACCGATGACCACGCTGTCTGGTCTCCTTCCCCAGCCAACCAACCAACCAACCGAGATTCGCACAGAATTTGATACACACGCGCTGTTCTGTTCGCGGATCCATCGTAAAATCGCTACACACCAAACACAGAGTATTACGGAAATGACCGTGGACACACAACACGTCGTCCCAGCTGAATGACACTCCGCACACTGACTCATCAGATATGCAGCTCTCGCCACCTAGCGGTGCAAAGATCTACTATTCCTACTTTCCAGATGGCAACACCAGTCCTGAAAATTTTGGATTCCACTTCGTAGTTGGAGATTTTTGCGTATAAAGGAGACTTCACCAGCTACACGGAGCGAGTGTAAAGTTACGATAAGAGGTGTGGTTTGGTGACAGTAGTTCGCTCCAACCATTCAAGCAGTTCAGCACGAGAGGACAACGTGTCCAGTGCAGAAGGACTTATCCAGGCCGAACGTCATACTCATGTGATGCAGATTAGACGACTCAACATCTCCTGTGCAATGGATAGCGTGCACAAGCTAATGTACTACTGGGAGACTTGTTCTCGCTGGGTATTGCGGTAACTACCAGGCGAGAATAAAGTAAAGAAAATGGAGTTGTCTGCCCCGCATTTGATGCGGCATCTGGCAGAGTGTGTTCCATTCTTGCACTGAACCGTCTTGGGGAATGAAACGTGACTTCATCATGTGATATCTAGCACGAAGAAATCGTGAATGTCAGGCTGATACACTTCACTTCCCCGCCGTTAGAAAGTTCGAAACGTCGGCATGTGCGAAAGAAGTTACGGCCGCAGTCCTTTGGGATACTGTTTTGCTCCTGGTTGACTTCCTCACGCATGGAGAAACTCTGAACTCTGTCTATTAGTGTGCCACGCTGGGAAGATGTTTTACTGCACGACCGTATACGACCTTAGTTACGCGCTTTTGTGCGGCATTACCGGTGGACTTTATTGGAACACCCTCCATATTTCCCATCTCGCTCCGAGAGATTTTTCTCTTCGTAACCTTAATGAACCGATGATGAAGTGCAAGAGGCTAGAGTTGAGTGGCTCATAGATCTGTACCTGATCTCTCTTATGCCAGGTTCGTCAGATCATTTCACCGGTGGAACAAATCATGAGACAACCATGGTAACCATGTGGAGAACTGATTCGCTATCTGATCAGAGGTATTCGGTCACCCCTATGTAATGCGGAATTAACCATTAGTTGTCACGGGAAGCGAACTTGCCAGTATAAAAGCAGGAGACGCATATTGCGCTGTCAGTAGAGAAGCATAAGGAACAAAATGGATAGGTGAGGAGAGCGTAGTGACATAAAACGTGAACTAGTCATTGGATGTCTCCTGAGTAGCAGATCCTTGATGGACAATTTAATCCTTCCAATGCTGCCCGAGTGGGCTGTTCGTGATGTCACCATGGAGTGAAAACGCGAAGGAAGAACCATAGCTAAACCAAGCGTGGGCAGACTTCACGTTCTGGCGGACGGGGTTAGTCGAGCATTACGGACGGTGGCTCTAAAAAATTACATAAAATCAGCGGAAGGAATCACTCATGAGTCCAAAGGTGCTAACAGGATTCCAGTTAACGCGATGACTGAAGTTAAAGAAATCTGGTACAATGGTGGAGCAGTTCCTCATAAGCCACACGTTTCTGTTGTCGACTCTATGCGATGCTTGAGATGGGAAAAAGAGCGACGCCACTGGGCAGTGAATGACTGGAAACGAGTGCTTTGGGGGCATGAATCTCTGAGAATCAGATGGAAAGTTTTGGGCTTGGCAAATTCCTGTAAAACTACCTGTCGTCACGCTGAGTGCCAAGAGTGAAGTACGGTACGGGGGTGTTTTTCGTTGACAGGATGCGGTCCCACTATTCAGCTTAGTAAAACGTTTAATGCGAAAGGTCATGAACACATTTTACGGTTTTGTGTAGTGCGTGTGCTAAAGGAACAGATCGGTGACGATGATTGTCTGTAATAGCATGACAGTTCACTCTGTCTTAAAGCGGCATCTGTGAAGCAGTGAAGCGTTGAACACTAACTTTCCTGAAATAGGCTGACCTGCGTTAAGTCCAGACTTGAAACCAATGCAACACATTTGGAATGAATTCGAACGTCAACTCCAAACTTCAGTTTCCAATGTCAGTACATTTCTGCTATTGGCTCTTGAGGAAAAATGCGCTGCAAATCCTGCACAGACGTCCAGCCACCTCATTAAAAAAGTTCCCAACAAGGTTCAAATCATCATAAAGTTGAAGGTATCTGTTCTTTCGGACATGTTCGAAAGAACAGATATCTTCATATATATATATATATATATATATATATATATATATATATATATATATTGTTTTGTGTGGATCCACAAACAGTGCCCGAACTCTTGCGGAAATCTGAAGTAAAGCCGCGAGTAACTGAGTATAATGGGCAGGGGAACTATGAATATAGTGCGCGACAACAAGTTGCGAATGTGAGTCTCATGGGAGGCGTGCCAGAGGTAAGTCCGTGCACTCGCACTACCATCTGTGTCCTCGGTGGCTCAGATGGTTGCCGGCACGGATCAACGAATAACCTGAACGGGTGGCGAGACGTCCGCCCCGAACATATACAACTAACAATACAGAACAACACGAGATTTTTAAAAAAAATGGATAGAGCGTCTGCCAAGTAAGCAGTAAGCAAGAGATCCCGGGGTTCGAGACCCGGTCGGGGGACACATTTTCAACTGTCCCCGTTGACTTATATCAACGTCTGTATGCAGCTAGGGGTATTCATTTCATTGTAATTTCACTCTCCATATTAATGTTCACATATCGGAGGCCGGATATTTTTTATCGGGTTGTGTATGTGACGTCCGGAACCGCGCGACTGCTACGGTCGCAGGTTCGAATCCTGCCTCTGGCATGGATGTGTGTGATGTCCATAGGTTAGTTAGGTTTAAGTAGTTCTAAGTTCTAGGGGACTGATGACCACAGATGTTAAGTCCCATAGTGCTCAGAGCCATTTGAACTATTTGTGTATGTGACGCAGTAAATTTGTGTATCTCTTCCATTTCCTAAATGGAAATTTAGTAGCAGAGAAACCGTTGTCAAACTTTTTAAACAACCCTCGCAATTTCAAGGTGGGAATCCACAAAATGAAGGGGATTCCTGACGACATTAATAACGCTTGAATAGAAAGGTCGTAATCTACACTCCTCTATCGTTTACAATCGCCTGTCATTGCTGGTATGACAACGTTCATACCAAATTAATGCGCAATATTAAACGCCTTAAATAACATACAAAGATATTATCAATGAAAACAACGAAAAGCTAGTAAACGCAGTAACTAAGAGACAAATGTGATTGTCAAATATCGTGGTATACTAGTTTTCAATTACCTTTCATGACGTTTATGCCTTGTAAATATTTCACTCTACGAGTAACATTAATTACGATAATTTTTCTCGTTAAATATAGGCAACAGACACTATCTGGGGCACGTGACAGAAAAATTTCCACTTGTATATATCACAAAATCGCAACAGATTTTACGTGTATCATTAATCTCATATACTTAACACGAATCACTTCTAAAAGGAGGCACTATCAGCTTCGTTTCACGGACGGCTGCTGGAAGAGCATTAGCTGTTTGTGCATTAACACATAGTAATCAGAACACATCACCACCACATTTAAAATTTATTCGGGAACTGCTAATGTACGTTAACAACACAATCTTTACCGTTGACACTGATACCGTGTAAAACCAGTTCGCATACATAAAATAGCGCAAAATACGGTGTAAAGGTGGAACACGCAATTGTTTAGCGTGATCTGAATGCAGTAATGAAATAAAGAGTACACGCCTAGATTTCTACGAACTATCCGTTTGTCCAGCCTGACTCACTAACGTAATTACGATATAAATGTTAGCAGAACAGCGAATTAAAACTCGGCCAGATGCGAGTGATCACAATTCGATGCAAGCAACCACTGGTCAGTAGTCCACGTCCGAAAGGTTACTTTATAAAACGCTGGATATTTGTAACATCAGCTAGCATGCGTGTATTGCATTCCACTGCACCGCAGCGTACACCTTTCGAAAGGTGCGACCGTTTTCCATGTTTCTCAATAAATATGTATTTTTACGCAATAACAACTCTTGATACATCATTTATACATCCTGTATGCAGTGTATGCACTGTATTGTCAATAAAAGTACGGAGAAACTGCAATCATGCGAATTTAACCTTACGTTAAGTGATTTACTTCGCACAGATTTGGTAGTACACTCATATTCAGAAAAAAAATAACAGAACAGCTTCAACGACTAGAGATAGGACGCTCATGTTCACGGGACATGTACATTAGTATGTTCTGCAGAAATGATTAGAATTTGAACCATGTCGGCCCTTGGTCCAAGGGCAACATCGATTTCGCCCCGCAACATCACCTACCAGTAAAACGTGCCTACGGAACTCGTTGTCGCTATAATCCGAAGGTAATGGATCAGTGTGACTTGAGCAGACATGCAGGATGCCTCGCAGACATATCTACATCTACATCCATACTCCTCAAGCCACGGGGCGGTGTGTGGCGGAGGGTACCTTGAGTACCTCTATCGGTTCTCCCTTCTATTCCAGTCTCGTATTGTTCGTGGAAAGAAGGATTGTCGGTATGCCTCTGTGTGGGCTCTAATCTCTCTGATTTTATCCTCATGGTCTCTTCGCGAGATATACGTAGGAGGGAGCAATATACTGCTTGACTCTTCGGTGAAGGTATGTTCTCGAAACTTTGACAAAAGCCCGTACCGAGCTACTGAGCGTCTCTCCTGCAGAGTCTTCCACTGGAGTTTATCTATCATCTCCGTAACGCTTTCGCTATTACTAAATGATCCTGTAACGAAGCGCGCTGCTCTCCGTTGGATCTTCTCTATATCTTCTATCAACCCTATCTGGTACGGATCCCACACTGCTGAGCAGTATTCAAGCAGTGGGCGAACAAGCGTACTGTAACCTACTTCCTTTGTTTTCGGATTGCATTTCCTTAGGATTCTTCCAATGAATCTCAGTCTGGCATCTGCTTTACCGACGATCAACATTATATGATCATTCCATTTTAAATCACTCCTAATGCGTACTCCCAGATAATTTATGGTATTAACTGCTTCCAGTTGCTGACCTGCTATTTTGTAGCTAAATGATAAAGGATCTACCTTTCTGTGTATTCGCAGCATATGCGCGAACCGTACCGTCAGATCAGTGAGTCTGAAAGAGGGCGCATATCTGGCATGGACGAATGTGATGCACTCATCCGGGAAATTGCTGCTCGTGAGGAATGAAGAGTTTCGGCAGTGTAACGGGCGTATGCTTCACGGAAGGATATAAAACACAGCGAGATGGTCAAATAGAACCATCACAGACCACTCTCCCCCCCATTCCCCTCCCCACTCCCCGCCCCCCCCCCCCCCCCCCCCCCCGGAGTAGATCTACACCTCATCCTCATCCGTATGCCATTTCAGGACAGATTTGTGTCCCCCTAGGCTCTGGCCCAACAGTGAGGAACAGTGTAACACATCGTACATTATCAGGGGTAACAGTCCGTCGCCGTGTGTCACGGCACTGGTTATGTGCGAATTGCCCACTTCTCCGCCTGTCTTTAACGAATGTGCAGAAACATGCTGGACGGCAAATGGTGTATACAACGACGTTACGTTGGATAGGAATGGCGTCAGATAGCGTTTTCGGACGAATCCAGAATCTGTTAGAAAATGATGGCCACATTTTGGTTCGCCACAGACAGTGGGGACGCATCATAGTGACTGAATTCGCACAAGACGTACCGTGTCAACTCAAAGCCTCATGGTGCAGGGTGCTATTGGGTACATGAGTACAACCACAAGTCAGCAATGGCTCTGAGCACTATGGGACTTAACATCTGAGGTCATCAGTCCCCTAGAACTTAGAACTACTTAAGCCTGACTAACATAAGGACATCACACACATCTATGCCCCGGGCAGGATTCGAACCTGTGACCGTAGCGGTCGCGCGGTTCCAGACTGAAGCACCTAGAACCACTCGGCCACATCGGCCGGCCACAAATCCAGTATGACCTACGTGAATGACATCCTCGGACGCTCAGCCACACCAGTTTTTCACAACAAATGGTTCAAATTGCTCTGAGCACTACGTAACTTAACATCTTAGGTCATCACTCCCCTAGAACTTAGAACTACTTAAACGTAACTAACCTAAGGACAACACTCACATCTATGCCCGAGGCAGGATTCGAACCTGTGACCGTAGCGGTCGCGCGGTTCCAGACTGAAGCACCTAGAACCACTCGGCCACATCGGCCGGCCACAAATCCAGTATGACCTACGTGAATGACATCCTCGGATGCTCAGCCACACCAGTTTTTCACAACAAATGGTTCAAATGGCTCTGAGCACTACGTAACTTAACATCTTAGGTCATCACTCCCCTAGAACTTAGAACTACTTAAACCTAACTAACCTAAGGACATCACACACATCCATGCCCGAGGTAGGATTCGAACCTGCTACCGTAGGAGTCCCGCGGTTCCGGACTGCAGCGCCTAGAACCACACGGCTCTACACAACACACCAGACGCCATTTTTCAGCAAGTCAATACACGACCACACGTTGCTGCAGGAACACGTCCCTTCTTGGCGTCAAAGGATCTTTTTGCCCTAGCCTGCGAGATGACCAGACTTGCCGCCAATCTAAAATGTATGGATATGGTGGAACGACGGGTGGAGTGCTGTGACCCAGTGTCAACCACCACGTAAGGACTTTGGAAACATGTGAATGCAGCATTGATGACTATACCACAGGACGCCAATCGCACCTGATACGGCTCGATGCCATCATGCATGGAACAAGATGTCAGGGTCCATGGCGGACCCTGTGCCTACTTGGCAACAGGACACATGCCTAACCGAGGTGAACCAAATGCTAATCATTTCTGGTGAACGTACTAATATGCATGTCCTGTGGACGTGAAGCTCCATCTCCAGTCGTTCAAGGCGTTCCGAATTTTCTGACTATAAGTGTACTGTGGCCATTACCTGTCATTGCCAACGTCAGGAAATTCAATAAACGCTTTATACTGAAATAAAGTTGATAAATACTTTACTCTTTAAGGCAAGAAGAAAACTGAACATTGCTGGGCCAGCGCCCACCGCGATACTGACTGCCGCTTGGTAGGGTAAGGAATACGAGGGACTTTCAATAAGTAATGAAACAAATTTTTCTGACTGCGGGTTGGTCTTATTCGAAATTCTTGTACATTGTATTATTCGCCACCCTTTTGGCTACAAAACCCAATTTTTTAATATAAGCTCCCTTCAACGGGACGGCCTTGCACCTCCGTCTTGAGAAGGCCTGGCCGGCCGCTGTGGCCGAGTGGTTCTAGGCGCTTCAGTCTGGAAACGTGCTGCTGCTAGGGTCGCAGGTTCGAATCCTGCCTCGGGCATAGATGTGTGTGATGCACTTAGGTTACTTAGGTTTAAGTAGTTCTAGGTGACTGATGACCTGAGATGTTAAGTTCCATAGTGGTCAGAGCCATTTGAACCATTTGAGAGGGCCTGGGTGACCGCATGGCACCATTCGCCTGGTCGACGTCGGAGTCAACGTCTTGTTGCATGAATAAACTCACCACCTCCCACGTACTGCTCCCCGTGTATGGCACCCTTCATTAGATGGTAGGCGGAAGGTGCGACATCAGGGCTGTAGTGTGGCTGAGGAAGGACAGTACAATGAAGTTTTGTGAGAAATTATCAGCCGCGATGACTTGTGTGACGCCTTGTGTTGTCATAGAGTTCGGTTGCACTTTCGTGGCGACGAACACGCTGAAGTCGCTTCTTAAATTTCCTGAGGGTAGCACAATACACTTCTGGATTGATCGTTGCATCATGGGGGAGGATATGAAACAGAATAACTCCCTCAGAGTCCCAGAAGAGCGCCACCTTGACATTACAGGCTGAGAATGTGGCGCCACTCCGTGGATTGCCGTTTTGCTCCCATTACGAAGTGATGAATTCATGTTTCATCTCCTGAGACGATGTTCGACAAAAGTTGCGACGATGAGATTAGTAAGCAGCTGCGCACAGATGATCCTTCGTTGCTCTTTGTAGTCTTCTGTTATGAGTGAGGACTCCAGAGGGGATACACCTTTGAGTACCCCAACTGGTGGCGAGTGTGTCAGTATTACCAAAAGAGATGTCCAGTTCTGCAGCGAGCAGTTTGATTGTGATCAGCCGATCACCTCGAATGAAAGTGTCTGTACGTACCATCATTATAGGAGTGCAGGTGTCACAGCTTTGTGTCGCCGGCTGGCACGCCGGTTTGCGCGACCTTGATGCGATGATAACATGCTCCTCGCCCGACGACTCACCGTTCTTTTGGTCACTGACATCTCTCCATACACAAACTGCAAGCGCTTATGAATATCTGCGATGCTCTAGTTTTCTGCCGAAAGACACTCAATTACAGCTCTCTGCTTGGAAGACACCTCCAGTACAGACACCATCTTCAAGGCTACGTACAGCGCCACCACCAATCTGAACTACTGTCTGGATAGGTGGATACAGCTCTATGTGTCGAAATTCCTGGTATAGCTGCAGGGTTCTGGTACCTTTAAAAGTGCCAGAGCTTGGTCCAACCCTGGGAAGGAGAGGTTCGTGATCTGATAGAGGAGACGTATCGTTCCCAGTACTCGTTCTTCCGTTATTTGATGAGCTGACGGACCCAGGCACGGAGCAGTTTGAAGGTAATGAGGAGGTCCAGAAACTGGTGGCACTTAGGGCGTTGGAGAGCCTGCGGTCTCTAATGGCGCAGGATGTGGGTATAGTCCACCATGCCCCACAACAAATTCCGCATTGTTTTCTACCGAAATTGGCAGAGAAAAAAAAAGAGTGTTGCACGCCTCTCGTATATAAGTGGAGCAGAGTCGGATGGGGAATCGTTTCAGCAACGATGCGGGCCGCAACTTCGGAACTCACAGAAATAGGCGACTTTGATAAGAGGCAGATGATTACGGTTCAGTCTCTGCACATGAGCATCTCAGAACCGGGGAAGCTGGTCGACTATTCACCTACTATTGTCATGAGCATCTATGGGAAGTGACTGAATTAGGGTGGAAGAGCGAGTAGGCAGCAAGGTGTTGGACGTCCACGCCTCATCACTGAACGCCGCGGTCGGCGGCTTACCCGCTCTGTAAAGGATAGGACTCGATCTCTGGCAGACATGACAACGGGCTACAGCGGTGGTGCAGGTATAAATGTTTAGGCGTACACAACTCAGCAAACGTTGTTGAACATGTGTTGCATCGCCAATGGACAACAGACGAGCCCTGTGTGTTCCCATGTTATCACGACATCATCAATTACGGTTGCCGTGGGCACAAGATCATCGAGATTGGACCGTGGATCACTGGACACGTGTTGCATGGTCAGATGAGTCACGTTTCTCACTACACCAGGTCATTACTCAGGAGGACGGCTGCTCGAAATGTGCGATGCACCTTGGACACTGACCTGTGTGACCAGTATAATGGACATTCATCTGGGATTCCATCGGACCTCTGGTAGTAATATAAGGAAGCATTACACCTGCAGACTACATGATGATGACTATGGACCTCCTGCATCGAGTCAAGCTAGATGTCTTGTCCGAGTCATTGGCAACTTGCAGCAGGATAACTGTCCATGTCATACGGTTCAGATCGTGCTACAGCGATTTGGAGAGAATCGTAGTGAAAGCAGGTTGATGCATTGGATGCGAAGTTCACCTGATCTTAAGCCCACGGAATACACCTGGGACGCTATCGGGCGCCTATTCTAAACCCGCACACCACCGTCCCAACATTTACGGGAATTACGTGACTTGCTTGTAGCCATAGGGTGCCACACACGTGGCAGCCGCAATGGTAGAATGTACATAACCAGAGCAGAGGCGAATGGGGAATCATTCTTGCTACGATATGGGCCGCATATGGGAAATCCACTGACATAAGCGATTTAGCAATGGGAAGATTGTCACGGCCTAGCACCTGTCATTTGGATGTTTCGTACTCCAACACGCACCTTATGACGACTCGCCTTTCCAAATGCATCACTGAAAAATCGTCTTTCTCCAGTAGCTGCGGCAAATCGTTACAAAAGTGAGAACGGAGGTCATTGTCCTTAGTAGTCGTCGCATGTAAGAATTTTACATGCAAACGTTAGCACAGAATACGCCTGACAGCTGCATGCAGAATCTACAGTTCTGCCTTCGCACGTGTCGTCTGTTTCGGGCGGCTTCTGACGAATTATTCCCATTCTCTGCTGACTGCCCCAGCCAACCTGTTTCTTTACAACGCATAAGCAACCAATCTCACGGAATGTGCTGTACTGCCTAAGGGTTGTTGTGTCTGTTGGAGCTTTTACCTTGTATTTCAGTCGAAACCGCCACTGAGTGTCAAAACTGACTCGCATTTAGTGAACTGAAGGGCATAAAATGCACGTAGCGCTCTAGTATACGTCATGTTCTCACACTCCTCTAGTGGCGTACTCTACAAATATGCCACTGCGTGTATTACGAATTGAAACTTTGGGAGATACTCTATCCATTGATACACTATCTGATCAAAAGCATCCAGTGAACTGTCAGTGGATATTACTATGGAGTGTGTCGAGTTTATGATGCCTTGAATTCTGCGGGGAACACTTCGAATGGTGTGTCTGAATGTCAGTCTAGGAATGGTTGCCCACTGCTTCTGAGGAGCGGAAAATTGAGGAAATTGTGATATTGAACGCTGGAGTCTGTAGCGAAGTCAACGTTCCATTGGGTTGAGTCCGGGATGCTGGGCAGACCAAACCATTTCAGGAACGTCAGTATCCACAAAACGTTGCCTGACAGCTGCTGCTTTATGATAGGGTCCTGTGGGTATTGATGCAAACAGTCGTCGGCTATGAAGTGTTCCCCTATTGTACACAGTACACAATATCGTAAAATGTGTTCATATCCGCCTTGACTAAACATTTCCGTAAGTGTAAAAGGAGGGCCACACCTTCCTACAGAAAACATCCCCATACTTTGAAATTACATCCTCTATATTTCACACGCGACGACAAGTAAAGTTCTGCAACCATTCCCCAGACCAATAAACTTTTATTGGACCGATACAAAGAACAGCGTGTTTCATCACTACTGATCACTCGTTCACGGTTATCCAGTATCTAGTGGCGTCGCTCTTTAGACCACCTCTCTTGGCAGTCACTACATAAATATGTGGCTTATGAGACGCTGCTATACCACTGTAATCCATTCTTTTTAACTACGCACGCACAGCAGTTGAGCTAGATGGACTGCTGGCAGTGCTTTGGAACCCATGAGTGATTCTTTCCTCTGACTTCAAGCGATTTTTTATCACCACCGTCCACAATTCTCGGAGTCCCCATCTGACAGTACATGAGGTCTACTTCGACTTGGGTTAACTGTGGTTAATTCCTTCGTGTCTCCAGTTCAAAATGACATCACCAGCAGTCGACTGTGTTAACTCTAGAATGTTTCACATGAATCTCATGGATTCGTTACTCAGGTGACATCCAATGACTAGTCCACGTGAGATGTCACTGAGCTCTCCTGATTCGCCAGTTCTGCTATTACGGCTTCCCAGCTGACACCACAGCTGCAGTCGCACTTACGGGCAAACAAATATAGCTTGACCTCTCGCAGGGTAAGCACCGGAATGCTGTTGTTGCATTTCCAGTGATGGTTTTATGCTGTAGTCTATAGTGTAGGATCAGGCTCTGGTATCATGAGAAGACTGGTCCTCATGCTGTTGCCGACAGAATCACCCCAGCAACAGGTTCGGCCAACATCTAGTGCGACAGTGGTGGTGATTGTGGCCCAAGCTAATGACCAGCCAGTTGCAGGAGTGGTCCAACTTCTCATCAAACTCACGGGCTGTCTGGCGGAACTTATCCCACAAAAGACGGAAGTCCGCAATCTTGTGCAGCTGACATGTGCGGTGGATCCTAGGAAAGTGCAGCGCTCGTTAGAGCGTCCGACTTTGTACCCTCTGTGGGGTAGGAATGTGGCTGTCCGCAGTGTACTCCCACACCATGGCCGTGTACTCCAACGCTGGATGAACCAGTGTCAGACAGAGCGTGGTGATGTGGCGAGGTTAGAGTGTGCATAAACGCTTCACAGCCCTATCTCTGATCTCTCTGACATCCAGTGGTAAAGACGATTGTATGGCTGTTCCCAGCATTCAACTTGAGTAGTCATTTGGTGACCCTGGCAACCAAGACAACACACCCAATTTGGAAGTGATATTCCACGGCGCTGATGTTCATACTGTGAGTGAACAATGCAGTGCCCGTGCCACACATGGTGCGTCAGCAGTGTGGAGTGAGTAGAGGAAGTGGCTTGTTAGTGTCCCCTGTGATACTCCCGCTTGTTTCAGCCTCTGAGACGACATTCTTTGGCCCGCCCTCGCATAAATGGTCCTGCAGGAGAGGTAGAACCGTGTGACGTCGGCACCCTTTGCACAAACACTCTGTACATGAGGCCGTCGTGCCTCGCGAAATAATAGGCCATGGACACGTCCTGGAGTATCGACCCTGAGGTACTCCCTTATCTCCAGTGCCCTCATGGCAGGCTTCACCAGACGAAACGGCTGAAGAGAGGCGGAATAGTCAGTTCTGAAGCAAAACTGTTTGTCCAACAGTAAGTATTGTTCGCTGACATGCCGCAACACGAACTTCGTGTGAAGCCTCTCGAAAGCCTTCAAGACGGACAAGAACAAGCTGATAGGTCTGTAGTTCGATACCAGACGAGGATCCTTCTCTGTCTTCGGGATGGTGACCATTTTCATATATTTTCATATGGAAGGGTGGGCCCACAGACATAGTGTTGTGTTGGCAGAAGAGCCAACACCGTGTTACGAGAGGAGGCCGAAATGCACGCGTTTAGCTCACGCAGGCTGGCGTGAGGAGGGAAGGACTATACTGACGTGAAGTCTGGAACATGAGAAGGAATTAGAATTCAGAAAGCGGACGTAGCTAGTTTGATACTTAACTTTAATCCATTAATGATGAACGTCGCTCTCGACAGTACATGAGTCACAATTTATCTGTTCAGAAGACATATAGTAACTGAATATGGCGCCTTGCTAGGTCGTAGCAAATGACGTAGCTGAAGGCTATGCTAAACTGTCGTCTCGGCAAATGAGACCGTATGTAGACAGTGAACCGTCGCTAGAAAAAGTCGACTGTCCAACTGGGTCTGAGTGGTAGGGAGTCTCTCTAGACTGGACCTGCCGTGTGGCGGCGCTCGGTCTGCAATCACTGATAGTGGCGACACTCGGGCCCGACGAACACTAACGGACCGCGTCCGATTTAAGTGTGCAAGTGCGGTGTCTGGGGGTGACACCCCACATAGAACCTGACTCTTAAAGATGTCGGCCAAACGCCGATGGACCCCCAGATACAAATTCTTGTGGAGCATGTTGCTAATCCGATCGCTGTCTCCCGCCCTCTTGGCGTCGAAAGACTGAAGTTGTACTACAACTTCCTCTTCTGTGTTTGGCGTGATGTCGTTATCAGCACCCTGGCTGATGTACTGACGAACCAGATATAGTCGTCAGCGACGATGTCAACCACGGGAGATCTGACAGCACAGTATTCTGTCGTGAATATGATCTGAGAAAAATGTAACAAACTTAATGAAAGTGAGACTACCATCTTCTGCGGGCAACCGGGAGATGTGTTGTGGAGCGGTGTTTCTTGGTGCGTAAGTATCAGGTCCACGGGTTCACCGAATCTGCTGTCAGCTGCCCCGACTGCGCGGTGCGTCCTGCCGTCACGGGTGAGCGCACATCGGCTCGCCCCTCCAGAGACAGCTGTATTGAGCAGGTTCGGCTTCCTTCAGGAAGCCGTGGGGCGACAGATCGCACGATCGACGTCGTGCGACTCGACGCGATACGACGCCGTCCGCGCAGACAGAGGGACACGCCGCGGGATGAGCAGGGGTGCCGGGGGTGGGCGAATCGGATGATGGAGTGGGGAGTGAAAGGGGGCAGGGGACGGGGGAGGAAAGGGAAGGGAAGGGAAGGAAAGGGCTGTATTGAGTGCGCGCGCTGCCGCATCCCCGCTGGCAGCCAATATCGGAGGCGGCCCGTCAGGAGATGGCCCGCTGACTGCCGAGTCGGCTGCCGACGGCTCCATCCGCACCGGATACGTCGCGGCGTGGCCGCCGAACCAGTCCTCGGGCCCTGGGGAGGCGGATCTGTTGGCCGCGACTTCACGATCAGTCGCCTTCGGACCCGATCGAGTCGCTGGTGGCGTCTCCGCTTATTCGTGTCCTCACTGACAGAAGAGTACCCCGTGGATACGGAATAAAGATGAGAAAATTGCAGTACAAGTAACTATAGCCATAGAACTGTCCCAAATTACATTGAAACCTCGCTAATCTGTACACTTACAATGCCCTCCTTCTTATGTGTGGCACTATAGCGAGATGGAAGCGACTCTGCCTTCCTTGTCTGGTTTCTTTATTACTAACCTGGTGTCTTGCTGTTTCGGCTGTCCCTCGTCGCAGTAGTAGCGCTCAGACGCGAGGTTCACTGTAGGTTTGTGCTCCTGCTGAAATAGGTTATGTCGGGATTCCAGTTGTTAAAGCTTAACAACGACCGAGCGAGGTGGCGCAGTGGTTAGCACACTGGACTCGCATTCGGGAGGACGACGGTTCAATCCCGCGTCCGGCCATCCTGATTTAGGTTTTCCGTGATTTCCCTAAATCGTTCCAGGCAAATGCCGGGATGGTACCTTTGTAAGGGCACGACCGACTTCCTTCCCAATCCGTCCCTAATCCGATGAGACCGAAGACCTCGCTGTTTGGTCTCTTCCCCCAAACAACCAACCAACAACCAAAGCTTAACAACGTCTTGTAACATAATCGTTGAAATGAAGAAGACTTTAAAACACACATCAGAGACTTTCCAATATGGCAGCTCTTGGCTCCACCGTTACACTCAACACTTTACAATACCGTTATCACTTTCAGTCCTCGTTGTAGATACTGACCACGACACGTGCCGTTCACTGATAATTAATACCGTTCACTTTAACTTTAAATCTTGTTTATCACTTCTATACTTGTGGTCAGTGGTGCATTCTGCTACTGCCACTGCGTACTCGTGACCGTCCTTCTGGCTTTTGGAACCGTGTGGAACGTGTGGAAGCTGCTTGGGCTGCTGTACCCCAGGAACACATCCAACGTCTCTTTGACTCAACGCCGAGACGTGAGGCAGCGGTGATCTCCAACAATGGCGGCTACTCTGGCTACTGATTCTGGCAGGAACCACATGTCACAGACGTCTGTAAACGTAATCATTTGATACTTGGTCAACATGTTATCTACAAAATAAATTTTGTTGTGCTGCCTCATGTCTTTCTTGGTGTTGCATTTACGGTGGTCAGCAGTGTAGTTAAGGGAATTCAGTAGAGAATACCATATTTCAGGCATTACCTCTAACCACGGACAACGCAGTGTCCGACGGCCTTCACTTAACGACCGAGAGCAGCCGCTCGAAACAACCGCAGAAATCGGTGTGAAGCATATGACAAACGTATCCGTTAGGACAGTGCAGTCCAGGCGGCTCTTCCCGTCTTCGATACAACGCGTGACGTCAACACGCCGTCACGTGTGCCTAAGTCGTGAGAATTGTTACCTCTCTGAAGAGGCCACGCACATGTTAAGTCACACGGCGAGTGCTCGCCCGCGGAACATCCTGTGAGGCCGAACACCGTGGATAGCATCGAGTATTAGGGGAACGACTGCTGCTCTCTCGGCTTCGCCACGCATTTATTGTGCTCTAGATCGCACTGCTTGCCAACGGCTCCACTCCCCTCTCTGGTTCACTCTGTCGGCCACTAGTTCCACCTCCACACCTAACCCTTCATTTAAGATGAACACGCATGGACGCGGCTGCTCGGGTTATTGATCTCATGTCGTTTGCGTTGTCTATGTTAATATCGCAGTTAACGTAATAAGACAGAAAAGGGGATCGAAGAAAATGGTCAAAGAGGGAGTTAAGATCCTCCAAAAGAATATCTAATGATATTGACACTTCAGACCACAGCTGGAAGACAATTCCTTCTTTATTGAAACCCAAAGCGGCATCCAGTGTTTTTTTTTTTGTGATACAAATTTACCAGTGCCGAAGAAGCTTAGTGTGAGGCGGCATTCGCAAGAAATTAGTCGTCAGTTCAGTAACGAGAAAACGGAAGTGAAATTGCTGAAGCCTACAGAAGAGAGAAACCAGTAAGTTTTCATATACGTAGATATATGACACTTTTTAAAAACTATTTCTGCAATGGATAACGCATTGCGTGGTTTCGCACTCCATCTTATCTTCCCCTTGTGACGTATTTACGAGATGAAAGCAATATCATGCTTAAAGATAGTGCAGTGTGACTGAATTATTACATAGCTCTTAAGATAGCGAAAGTAGAGCTTCCTTTCAGTAACGGAGATTTTGCGAACGAGTGCTTCGTCACCTACGCAACAATCTGACGTCTAACGAAAATCTCGCTTCTCGAAACCTCTTTTAAGGAGACAAATTAGCGTATATACTGAAGAAACATGGAACGACTTGGAAGCATGGTTAAAAGACAGGAAAAAAAAATTGAATTTATCTCTCTGTGTTTGGACCAAAGAACTGATACATCTGATGTTGCTCAACTTACCGTGTTTCTGAGGGATTTAGACGCTTAGTTCGGCTTGATGCAGCAGCTCCTTAATCTGGACTCAATGCATGGCCCAACTGCGACCAAAGACATGTTTTCCTGCTTATAAAATACATAGAAGAGCCAAAGAAACTGGAGCACCTGCGTAATATCGTGTAGGGTCCCCGCGAGCAAGCAGAAGTGCCGCATCTCGACATAGCATGCGCTCGACTATTGTCTGAAGTAGCGCTGGAGGGAACTGAGATCATGAATTCTGCAGGGCTGTCCATAAATCCGCGAGAGTACGAAGGGGTGAAGATCTCTTCTGAACTGCACGCTGCAAGGCATCCCAGATATTCTCAGTAACGTTCATGTGTGGGGAGTTTGGCGGCCAGCGCAAATGTTTAAACTCAGAAGAGTGTTCCTGGAGCCACTCTGTAGCAATTCAGGACGTGTGGGGTGTCGCATTGACCTGTTGAAATTGCCAAAGTCCGTCGAAATGCACAATGGACATAAATGGATGCAGGTGATAAGACAGGATGCTTACGTACGTGTCACCTGTTAGAGTCGTATCTAGAGGTATCAGGGGTCCGATATCACTCCAACTGCACACGCCCCACACCATTACAGAGCCTCCATCAGCTTGAATAATCCCCTGCTGATATGCAGTGTCCATGGATTCGTGAGACTGTCTCCATACTCATACACTTCTATCTGCTCGATACAATTTGAAACGAGACTCATCCAACCAGGCAACATGTTTCCAGTCATCAACAGTCCAATGTCGGTGTAGATTGGCCCTGGCGAGGCTTAAAGCTTTCTGTCGTGCAGTAATCCAGAGTACACGAGCTCCGAAAGCCCACATCGATGATGTTTCGTTTAATGGCTCGCACGCTGACATTTGTTGATGGTGCAGAATTGAAATCTGCAGCAATTTCCTGAAGGATTGCACTTCTATCACGTTGAACGATTCTTTACAGTCGTCGTTGGTCTCGTTCATGCAGGATGTTTTCCCGGCCGCAGCGATGTCGGAGATTTAATGGTTAACCCGTTTCCTTATATTCACGACACACTCGTGAAATGTTCGTACGGGAAAATCTCCACTTGATCGGTACCTCGGAGATGCTGTGTGCCATCGCTCGTGTGCCAACTATAGCACCACGTTCAAACTGACTTAAATCTCGATAACATGCCATTGTAGCAGCAGTGACCGATTTAATAATTGCGCCAGACACTTGTTGTCTTATATTGGGGTTGCCGACCGCAGCGCCATATTCTGCCTGTTTACATATCTCTATATTTGAATTCGCATGCCTATACCATTTTCTTCAGTGTATGTATTATATGAGAGACATGACTATTGTTGGGAAATTTTTCGTTGATTGCAGTGGATGAAGCTCTTGCAGTTATTGGTCACACATTTGCTGTTGCTTTGGCGAGAAAGAATTATGAAGAAGTTGACATCCATTAGGAAATAACAGGAATTCACTGTGTTCTCTATGACGTTAATTTTCAAGCAAAAGGAGCAAAACTGCTAGCATAATGGAGCTAATGCAACTCTGGCGCAAAGTCTTGGGATCATAAACTTTCCTTCCATTGCCGGCCAAATAACAGCGGTGAAAATTTCTTCCACCCTCCACATTTGTATCCGTCTACTTCCGTGTCGAATACCACCACAGTAGCGTGCTTTAGCGACCTCGGATATCGAGGCGGTTGCTCTATTAGACAAATCATATCCTGAATTTATTTTACGTCTTATTAAATTCAGTATCTTTTCACTAGTTACCCGATACACCCATCTAATGTTCAACTTACTCATGTAGCCCTAGATTTCAAAAGCTTGTCTTCTCTTGTTGCATGTAATGTTCATAGTGCAGGCAGATCAAATTTTCACAAATAATAAAATAAAAGCTTCGTGCCCGTGGCTTTCCACGTACGTACATGTCACATGTCTTTAACACGCTATTGCACAGCCTGAGACCGTTGGTGTCGTTGATAATCTGTTACATTCCTTCACAAGCCTTTCGCTTTTTTTTCACCGACATGTTGAAAGTGACAGACAAATTTTCTGTCGTTTGAGGCATACTTACAACAGTACCTGAGTATTGTTTCGCTGGCAACTGTCTGATTCTCCGCTGTTTTACACCATGCAGGACCAGGCAGGACGTTACCTATATCTATGGAATTGCGCAGAAACACGCTGAAAAAAAATGTTGGCTTGTTGCAGCGTTTATTCTTGTGACCTAATTGACGCTCAGAACAAAATGAATAAATGACAGACTGCGCTTCATACTTTTAAAGTATTTCAATCCAGATAAATAAGTGAGAGAAATACCAACAGGTCGTTTCCGAGCTCTTTTACTTGTTACCCCTATTCATACTTAGCCCCTATCTTACGGACAGTAGAGGTATCTTACTGCCACAGTCGTATTACGCAAATAATACGTCACGTATATGCCCGATTTGGTAGAAATTACTATACACTTTCCTACGTTATGCTTTTGTAACACTACTACCTTCAGTCATGCGAACGCTAGCCGTGTCTTACTATCACAGTAGTCTTACAACCCTCCCTCGCTCCTCCTCTCCCCGTCCCGTTATGGACGAGACTACATTGAAACTGTCGCCAATGAGCCGTAGTGACCCCTAAAACTGTGGAGTCGATACAAATATCGGCACTTACCGAATACAAATAATAAGCCACGCATATAAAAAATTACACTGAAATTGCTTGAGACGTTCTTGAACTACGTTTCTATTTCACCCCCTTTCACCCCTACACCAGCTCGTAGGGGATGTTGATTTTTCTTCTATTCAGATAGTAAATGACGTGTGTACCAAGCTTGGCTGAAAACGATTCGATGGTTTAGGAGGAGATATGCGTAGTACATACATACAACGGGTGAATAAAAATGTTAATACACCAGAAACACAACTCATTACCATGCCCAATACGATGCATGAAACCCGTTGTCATTCAAAACAGCTTCTAGTCGTGTCTGAATGAATCACGTGCTATACGGTTTTCAAAGGAATCTTGTACCGTTATTCCTGCAAAACTGTGGCAAGTTCAGGTAACGATGACGGAGGTAGATAGTGATACGCATCCTTCACTCCAAAGCAGACCACAAAGGCTCAATAATAACACAAGTCCTTGCTGATGCGAGCTGTGTGAAGATGCGCCCTGTCGTCTCGGAACAAAACATCACCATATGGACACAAACATTGTACGGTGGGGTAGATCTGATCAACTAATATGGTAACGTAATCCTCGGCTGTAATGCGTACCCATCGGGCCAATGGAATACCACGACGAGGCTGCCCACGTTACCACCGAATTCCCGCCATGTTTAACTTCTAAAACCTAAATTCGGCCACACGTTGGAAATACTCTGAAACAACATTCATCGGACCAAATAACATTTTATTGCTCCACAGTGCAGGTTTTCTAGCTTCGGTTCCTCGTTTTCGAATTACGGCCAATTTCATCAGTGACAGTGGTTTTGGAATTTCTGCTCGCTATCCAATTCCCTGCTTATGGAGCACCAATCGTGTTGTTTTGATGCTGACAGTGTTCAGTTCTCCAGTGACTTTTGCAGCTGTCATCCTTTTATTTTTCATCACAGACCGCTTCGATGACTTCTTGAAAGACTTCGGCTACTTTTGTTATGGAGGCACCCACATTACAAGAACTAACAATTCACTTAGCTCCGACAACTACACAGAAGACTGTTCTACCACTAGTCATAGTTGCACCGTGTTGAGGGCAAAAACTGTAGAGGAAGACAGAGATTGGAATACGTCAAGCAAATAATTGAGGACGTAGGTTGCAAGTGCTACTCTGAGATGAAGAGGTTAGCACAGGAAAGGAATTCGTGGCGGGCCGCATCAAACCAGTCAGTAGACTGATGACAAAAAAAAAAAAAAAAAAAAAAAAAAAAAAAAAAAAAAAAAAAAGAGGATATTGCAAAAACAGTGGAACCTGCAGCCATGGCTAAGTGAAGTCATGGGAAAACGATACGCACATATGAAGTTGGCGATAGTATCACGTACATAAGATATGAGAGGGTAGCGCGTCGGTGGAGCTGTCATTTGCACTCAGGGGATTCAAGTGAATCATGTCCGACGCGATTATGACAGCACAACAGCAGTTAACAGACTTTGAATGAGGATTGATAGTTAGAGCTAGAAACATGGGACATTCCATTTTGGAAAACGTTAGGAAATTCAATATTCCGAGATACACAGTGATAAAAGTGCGCGAAGGATGCCAAATTTCGGCGCACTACCTCTCAAAAAGGACGACGCAGGCTTTGACGGTCTTCATTTAATGATCGAGAGCAGCGGCGTTTGCGTAGAGTTGTCATTGCTAACAGAGAAGCAACACTGCGGGAAATGACCGCAGAAATCAATGTGGGACGTACGACGAATGTATCCGCTAGGACTGTGTGGCGAAATGTGACATTAATGGGCTGTGGCAGAAGACGACCGACGTGAGTGCCTTTGCTAACAGCACGACATCGCCTGCAGTGCCTCTCCTGGGCTCGAGACCATATCTGTTAGATCCTAGATGACTGGAAAACCGTGGCCTGGTCAGACGAGTCCCGATTTCAGTTGGAAAAAGCTGATGGTAGGGTTGGAGTGTGGCGCAGACCCCACGAAGCCATGGAATCATTTGTCAACAAGGCGCTGTGCAAACATGTGGCGGCTCCATAGTGGTGTGGACTATGCTCACATGGAATGGACTAGATCCTTATGTGCTGCTGGCCGAACATTGACTGGAAATGGTTATGTTTGGCTACATGGAGACCATTTTCGGCCTTTCATAGACTTAATTTTCCCAAACAGGGATGACATTTTTATGGATGGCAAGGCGCCATGTAACTGGGCCGCAGTTGTCCATCTCTTGTTTGAAGAACATTGTGGATATTTCGAGCGAATGATTTGGCGGCCAAAATCGCCCAGCGTGGGACATAATCCGGAGGTTTTTTCTTGCACCTTCAACACTTTCGCAATTATGGACGGCTAAAACGTCAGCACAGCTCAATATTTCTGCATGGGACATCGAACGACTTGAGTCCACGCCACGTCGAGTTCCTGCAGTAAGCCGAGCAAAATAAGTTCCTGTCTGTGTAAGACAACTGTCTGTCGTAGTCGTTAGATCGGTTACAGCTGTGCAATGGCAGGTTATCAAAATTTAAGTGAATTTGAACCTGGAGCTATAGTCGGCAACGAGGGATGCGACACAGCATCTCCGAGGTAGCGATGAAGTGGGGATTTTCGTGAACGAGGATTTCACAAGTCTGTCGTGCATATAAGGAATCCGGTAAATCGTCAAATCTCCGACATCGCTGTGGTCGGAGAAAAATCCTGCAACAATGGGAGCAATGACGACTGATGAGAATCCTTCAACGTGACAGAAGTGCAACCCTTCCGCATTTCAATGCTGGGCCATCAGAAAGTGTCAGCGTGCGATCCATTCAACGAAACGTAATCGATATGGGCTTTCGGAGCCGAAGGATCACTCGTGTGCCCTTAATAACTGCACGACACAAAGCTTTACACCTCGTCTACGCCCGCCAACACCGTTGACTCTAAAAATTTTGCCTGGTGGGCCGAGTCTCGTTTCAAATTGTATTGAGCGTACGGACGTGTACGGGCACGGAGACAACCTTGTGAATCCATGGACCCTGGCCGCATGGGGCAGCCGCGCGGTCTGAGGCACTTTTTCATGGTCCGTGCGGCTCCCCCCCCCCCCCCCCCCAGTCCCCCGCCCACCCCTCCCCACCTACCCGCCGTCGGAGGTTCGTGACCTCCCACTGGCATGGGTGTTTGTGTTGTCCACAGCGTAAGTTAGTTTAAGTTATATTGTGTGTAGGCTTAGGAACCGATGACGTCAGGAGTTTGGTCCGATAAGACCTTACCACAAATTTCCAATTTTCCATGGGCCCTGCTTGTCAGCAGGGGACTGTTCAAGCTGGTGCAGGCTCTATAATGGGACGTATGCAGTTGGAGTGATATGGGACCCCCGATACGTCTAGATACGACACTGGCAGGAGACGCGCAGGTAAGCTTCCTGTCTCATCACCTGCATCCATGTCCACTGTGCATTCCGACGGTCTCGGGCAATTACAGCAGGATAATGCGACATCCCATACGTCCAGAATCACTACAACGTGGCTCCAGGACACTCTTCTGAGTTTAGTTACTTCCGCTGGCCACCGAAGTCCTCAGACACGAACATCATTGCGCATATCTGGAATGCCTTGCAACGTGTTGTTCAGAAGAAATCCGCATCCCCTCGTACTCTAACGCATTTATGGACAGACCTGCAGGGTTCATGGTGACAGTTCCGTTCAGCACTATTTCAGACATTAGTCGAGTCCATGCCAGGCCGTGTTGCCGCAGTTCTTCGTGCTCGCGGGGGTCCTACACAATATTAGGCAGGCGTACTTTGGATCTTCAGTGTAACTAGACGATATAGAAAATGAAACGAAATGATCGTAAGTCATTTATGACGGGGAGGCCCCAACTGGGGAAGTTCGGCCGCCAGGTTGTGGGTTTTATTTCAGGTGACCCCACATTGGGCGACTTGCGTATCGGCCATGATGAAATGATGATGGGGACAATACAACACACAATCTATGAAAGGAGAAAATCTCCAACCCGGCTGGGAATCGAATCTGGGCCTGCTGCATGGGAGGCAAACACGTTACCACTTTTTTTGTTGACCTCCTTTTGTTAGTTAAATGGCTCGGAGCACTATGGGACATAATATCTGACGCCATCAGTCCCCGAGAACTTAGAAATACTTAAACCTAATTAACCTAAGGACACCACACACATCCATGCCCGAGGCGGGATTCGAACCTGCGACCGTAGCGGTAGCGCGGTTCCAGACTGAAGCGCCTATAACCGCTCGGCCACACCGGCCGGCTTTTGTTAGTTATTGGTCGTTGTGTTTGTTCCGGGTGGGCGTTCCATGACGCTTGTTCATGTTCATCGTTGATCCATTCACTCGGATTTTTTGTCACAGAGGGCCGCTAACTCTCTGACCGAACACGCTGAGCTACCTTTCCCGCGGTCTCATCTAAGCAGCCGAACTAGACAAAATGGGTAACGAGGTATATTCGTGTCGGGAAATCGGATCAGATTTACTACACAGTACGCAGCTGTTATTTACCCTTTATAATACTCCCGAATGGATGTGAATTACGAACAGGAAATGACAGCTACTGAGGTACGACAGAGGGCGTGGCACAGTGTCATTCGCTATTAACCTTGCGTAGAGCGTTGCGCTTATAGCTACTGACCTTTGACGCAGAAGAGTGGCCATGTAAACAATAGTGACGGGCTCCATGAGGTTAACAGCGTCGCTTCAGCGGCGGCCCTGATGTAAGGACACAGCCGAGTGTAAATAACACCAGCTATACAGGTTGTCACTGTACTGCAAAACAAGTGTGTGTGTGTGTGTGTGTGTGTGTGTGTGTGTGTAGAGGGCGCGGTGTGCCCGTTGTAAGCAGAGTGTCGCAAAACACACAGCCGGCAGGCAGAACGTGCGGCCGGTGGCCGCTGGTAGCCAGCGTGGCCGATATGAGCCAATAGCGGCTGCCGGTGGCGCCTCTGACATGCAAATGCGGGGGCGGCGCCGCGGGCCGGCTTTGGACGCCACCCCCACGGCTATGAGGCCGCGCCGGCCACCAGCGCGAGCGCTGTGCAGGGGCGCTATGGCCCAGCTGTTGTGACTGCCTCGTTAAACACCAGTACAATGCAAAACTTGTTTCCCTTACGGTGTTTTAACGCTGACCAGATTTTACGGCAATGAGTGGCGGCATTAGTGTTGCCGTCAACATCGACGAAATTTGACTGCGACAGACGGTAGTAATATTACGGTACAGATCGGCAATATTGCTGATGGCGCTGGCTGTCGCAGATAGTCTTCGAGATACGGCTAATGTGTTACCGGTGTTGACCACCAGGGGCGAACCGTATTTCGGATGGCCAGGCCACCTGTCCTTGCGTCTAAATGCTTCCTTTCTCTCATGGCGAGAGCGCTGCAGTGCCAAATCAGACAGGGTGCGTTTCTGGATGAGGTATCGAATATATTGCTTCCCCCTACTTATACCTCCCGAGGAGATCACGAATGTAAAATTAGAGAGATTAGAGCGCGCACGGAGGCTTTCAGACAGTCGTTCTTCCCGCGAACCATACGCGACTGGAACAGGAAAGGGAGGTAATGACAGTGGCACCTAGTAGATAGTGTCGGAAGTCCCATGCGGCTTTTCGCGGATGATGCTGTAGTATACAGAGAAGTTGCAGCATTAGAAAACTGTAGCGAAATGCAGGAAGATCTGCAGCGGATAGGCACTTGGTGCAGGGAGTGACAACTGACCCTTAACATAGACAAATGTAATGTATTGCGGATACATAGAAAGAAGGATCCTTTATTGTATGATTATATGATAGCGGAACAAACACTGGTAGCAGTTACTTCTGTAAAATATCTGGGAGTATGCGTGCGGAACGATTTGAAGTGGAACGATCATATAAAATTGATTGTTGGTAAAGCGGGTACCAGGTTGAGATTCATTGGGAGAGTCCTTAGAAAATGTAGTCCATCAACAAAGGAGGTGGCTTACAAAACACTCGTTCGACCTATACTTGAGTATTGCTCATCAGTGTGGGATCCGTACCAGATCGGGTTGACGGAGGAGATAGAGAAGATCCAAAGACGAGCGGCGCGTTTCGTCACAGGGTTATTTGGAAACCGTGATAGCGTTACGGAGATGTTTAACAAACTCAAGTGGCAGACTCTGCAAGAGAGGCGCTCTGCATTGCGGTGTAACTTGCTCGCCAGGTTTCGAGAGGGTGCGTTTCTGGATGAGGTATCGAATATATTGCTTCCCCCTACTTATACCTCCCGAGGAGATCACGAATGTAAAATTAGAGAGATTAGAGCGCGCACGGAGGCTTTCGGACAGTTGTTCTTCCCGCGAACCATACGCGACTGGAACAGGAAAGGGAGGTAATGACAGTGGCACGTAAAGTGCCCTCCGCCACACACCGTTGGGTGGCTTGCGGAGTATAAATGTAGATGTAGATGTAGATGTAGTTTGGGTGGTGCCACAGTATTATCTTGCTTCAGTTTGGAAGATGGCGTGCATGTAGAGGCACCCGATTATTTTGTTGACTTCAATAAAGTAGAAGTGGGCAAATGAGAGAAGCATGTATTTCATAGATTTGATACACATAACTACAGCAAAAGCTGTGGGACATGCAAAGTAATCTACAGGTTGATTCAGGTATGGCTTTTATGTAACTTCACATACTGTGTGCAAGAGCTTTATTTTCTCTCGCTTGCTTTGTGCTAACTATGACTCCCACAGAAATAATTAACAGAACTTTTTCGTAGCAAATTTAATGTAGCTAGATTTTATGCTGCGATACGTTTTCGCTATAGCACGTAGTTTTCGAATCATTCAAGAAAAATGTACAAAAGTGACCTTAAAAAGCGTCTTTTTTTCAATAGCTCGAAAACTGTGGCCTACATCAAACATCTGTCGCAGTATAAAATTTAACTATATTAAATTCATACACAAAGGTTCTATTCATTTTTTCTGTAGAACAGATAGTTTGCGTGTAACAAGCGAGAGAATATGAAAATCTCTAGGGTGGTTTTTGAAGGTGTTGTGGGTTGCATAAACTCCATAGTTAGGGGCAGCTGAATCGTCCACTCTACAACGACGGCAACTTAAGGACATCCTCGCTGTTACCGTCGGAGTAGATCTGCAGCGCTGAGCCATAATTATTTTCTACAGGGAGTTAGGAATGTTGACTGGCATCATCATCATCATCATTTAAGACTGATTATGCCTTTCAGCGTTCAGTCTGGAGCATAGCCCCCCTTATACAGTTCCTCCATGATCCCCTATTCAGTGCTAACATTGGTGCCTCTTCTGATGTTAAGCCTATTACTTCAAAATCATTCTTAACCGAATCCAGGTACCTTCTCCTCGATCTGCCCCGACTCCTCCTACCCTCTACTGCTGAATCCATGAGTCTCTTGGGTAACCTTGCTTCTCTCATGCGTGTAACATGACCCCACCATCTAAGCCTGTTCGCCCTGACTGTTATATCTATAGAGTTCATTCCCAGTTTTTCTTTGATTTCCTCAATGTGGACACCCTCCTGCCATTGTTCCCATCTACTAGTACCTGCAATCATCCTAGCTACTTTCATATCCGTAACCTCAACTTTGTTGATAAGGTAACCTGAATCCTCCCAGCTTTCGCTCCCATACAACAAAGTTGGTCGAAAGATTGAACGGTGCACAGATAACTTAGTCTTGGTACTGACTTCCTTCTTGCAGAAGAGAGTAGATCGTAGCTGAGCGCTCACTGCATTAGCTTTGCTACACCTCGCTTCCAGTTCTTTCACTATGTTGCCATCCTGTGAGAATATGCATCCTAAGTACTTGAAACCGTCCACCTGTTCTAACTTTGTTCCTCCTATTTGGCACTCAATCCGTTTATATTTCTTTCCCACTGACATTACTTTCGTTTTGGAGATGCTAATCTTCATACCATAGTCCTTACATTTCTGATCTTGCTCTGAAATATTACTTTGCAAACTTTCAATCGAATCTGCCATCACAACTAAGTCATCCGCATATGCAAGACTGCTTATTTTGTGTTCACATATCTTAATCTCACCCAGCCAGTCTATTGTTTTCAACATATAATCCATAAATAATATGAACAACAGTGGAGACAGGTTGCAGCCTTGTCTTACCCCTGAAACTACTCTGAACCATGAACTCAATTTACCGTCAACTCGAACTGCTGCCTGACTATCCATGTAAAGACCTTTAATTGCTTGCAAAAGTTTGCCTCCTATTCCATAATCTCGTAGAACAGACAATAACTTCCTCCTAGGAACCCGGTCATATGCCTTTTCTAGATCTATAAAGCATAGATACAATTCCCTGTTCCACTCATAACACTTCTCCATTATTTGCCGTAAGCTAAAGATCTGGTCCCGACAACCTCTAAGAGGCCTCAACCCACACTGATTTTCATCCAATTGGTCCTCAACTAATACTCGCACTTTCCTTTCAACAATACCTGCGAATATTTTACCCACAACGCTGATTAAAGAGATACCTCTGTAGTTGTTACAATCTTTTCTGTTTCCATGTTTAAAGATTGGTGTGATTACTGCTTTTGTCCAGTCTGATGGAACATGTCCCGACTCCCAGGTCATTTCAATTATCCTGTGTCGCCATTTAAGACCTGACATTCCACTGTATTTGATGAGTTCCGACTTAATTTCACCCACCCCAGCCGCTTTATTGCACTGCAATCTATTGACCATTTTTTCCACTTCCTCAAATGTGATCCTATTTCCATCATCATTCCTATCCCATTCTACCTAGAAATCTGGAACATTACTGATCGCATTTTCAACTACATTGAGCAACTCTTCAAAATATTCCCTCCATCTGCCCAAGGCATCCACAGGATTCACCAGCAGTTTTCCTGACCTGTCCAAAATACTTGTCATTTCCTTCTTACCTTCCTTTCGAAGACTGCTAATTACACTCCAGAATGGTTTTCCAGCAGCTTGACCCATAGTCTCCAATCTGTTTCCAAAGTCTTCCCACGATTTCTTCTTCGATGCTGCCATTATCTGTTTGGCTTTGTTTCTTTCTTCAACATAACTTTCTCTATCTACCAGGGGTTCTGGTATGTAGCCATTTTTGATACGCCTTCTTTTTCCTTTTACTGGCTGCCTTGACTGTATCATTCCACCAAGCTGTTTGCTTCATCCTACTTTTACACACTACTGTTCCAAGACATTCTTTAGCCACTTCTAGTACTGTGTCCCTGTACCTTGTCCATTCCTTTTCCAATGACTGTAATTGACTACATTCAACTAACTGGTACCTTTCTGAGATCGCTGTTATGTACTTGTGCCTGATTTCCTTATCCTGAAGTTTCTCCACTCTTATCCTCCTACATATGGACCTGACCTCCTGCACTTTCGGCCTCACAATACCAATTTCACTGCAGATTAAATAATGATCAGTGTCATCAAAGAATCCCCTGAATACACGTGTGTCCCTCACAGCCTTCCTGAATTCCTGATCTATTATTATATAGTCAATGACAGATCTGGTTCCCCTGCCTTCCCAAGTATACCGGTGAATGTTCTTATGTTTAAAAAAGGAGTTTGTGATTACTAAGCCCATACTGGCACAGAAATCCAAGAGTTGTTTCCCGTTCCTTTTGGCCTCCATATCCTCTCCAAATTTACCCATAACCTTTTCATACCCTTCTGTTCGATTTCCAATCCTGGCGTTAAAATCACCCATGAGCAGAACACTGTCCTTGTCCTTTACTCTAACAACTACATCACTGAGTGCCTCATAAAAACTATCCATCTTATCTTGATCTGTCCCTTCACAATGCGAATATACTGACACAATCCTAATTTTCTTGCTAGACACTGTCAAATCTATCCACATCAGTCGTTCGTTTACATACCTTATTGCAACTACACTGGGTTCGATTTCTTTCCTGATGTAAAGCCCTACACCCCATTGTGCTATTCCTGCTTTGACTCCTGACAGGTAGACCTTGTATTCTCCCACTTCCTCTTCTTTCTCACCCCTTACCCGAATGTCACTAACAGCTAAAACGTCCAGCCCCATCTTACTTGCAGCCTCTGCCAGCTCTACCTTCTTCCCAGAGTAGCCCCCATCGATATTAATAGCTCCCCATCTCATTACCATTTGTTTGCCAAGTCGTATCTTAGGAATCCCTGGTTTGTCAGTTAGAGGTGGGACTCCGTCACCTCCAAAGGTCCGAGGCATTTTGCTCTGATTATTGCCAGCATCATATTTAAAGTACCAGGGAAGGAGGTTGCTAGCCTTACTTGCCCCGAGTCCCATTGGGTTTTGCCCCTAACGGCTGAGGGATTAACCAGTGGATTTGGTAGTCTTTGCCGTATGAGCACAAAGGTGACCACGACTCAGAATATGTCCGAGATGCCCAGCCTTATTCCAAAGTAACTGGTATCCCGACTGTCGGGACCACTTACTTGGCCACTCATACGTTGCCCGTGGTTCATGAACTAGGACATGACTACAGGAACCCACACCATTAACCACGTTCACTGGCAGTTACAACACTATAAATGACGTTTACAGGCGGCTATATAAGTCTGAACACGCTTAATATTACTGGAAATCACTTTCTGAAGATCTGATTGGGATATGCTTCTCAAGTACTCAATTATTTCAGTTTTAAGTCACAAACCATGCGTGTATGATAGTGATATACTACAGATTTTGTTGCTTCTCAAAGAAAAAAGTCTTGTGGTGTAAGACCCGTAGCATGTGGGGATTATTGAATTATTGAAATGACACATTCCTCAAAAAACCCTTCCAGAAGACACTCAGTGCTACCAGCTGGGGCTCCCTCAAAAAATAATGATCCAATAATGCGGCGTCTGAATACTGTCATCCACACAACAATTTTCTGATCATGCAACAGCATTTCAAACGCAGTCCAAGGATTTTTCCTTTTCTACCATTTGTTTGTAATAGTGTGTTTCCTGTGTTAACTTGACCAGAGAAGTGGAACCAAGTCTCGTCTGTATAGAATGTGATATCAAAACTATCAGTGGTATACCTCTCAACAAGAGATGTGGACTATTTGCTGTAACGGATTGGTTTTTCATGATCTATGTTTTCGTTTCAGGCATTGCTGTCACCTTATACGGAAAAATTTCATTGTTTGCCCAACCGCATAATGCGCGGTTTCAGGACCAATATCAATTTCTTGTGTCAACTTCGGCAATTATTTTTATGGGCTCTGCTGCATACACTCAGAAATAGTCAACATCTTCTATTCGTTTTCCAGTTAGTTCGGAATCTAACAGTCACGCGAGCCTGTTTCTCGAAATTTATCAGTACGTCGACGAACCGCATTGCGACGAGGTATACATGTTCCCGGGAATTTTTCAGGAAATTTATCCTGCGCTAAATCTGTGTATTTATCGAAACAAATGATCAACAACAAAAAATACGTTACTCAATTGAAAGCATCATAATTTAAAAAGAAATTGAACACCTAAACACTACAAATGGAATCCAGTATCGTTCATCAGCTGAACCAAACAGTTAAATGTTACGCCTACCCGTGAAAAGACAGTTCTGACAACTTGTATTCTGACAAGTTTGTTTCGAACTTGCACCATAATATACATCCTTATTCAGTAATGCAGTGCACTTTACAAAGGCACTGTATATGAATTAAGACCTCTAAACTCTTTTTCAACTTCATCACACGTGTTTCAGCATTCAAGGGGCAGAAACTTGTCCTTTTCCTTATTACTGTCTTCTTATGCATTACATTTAATGTCCTACGACTCTGATCGTCGAAGTATCGCATTAATAAGAATCTTTGTTCTCTCACTCTGCAGGTTAACCATGATAAAATATTAACGTCTAGTTCTTATTTCACATTTAATGAATTACTTAATTCTGTCCAGCAAAGTTTTGTAAACATCAGCTACCATGAGGTATATCGATGAGAAGTGGACTCTGGATAGGCACATCAAACATCTGTGTGAATCACTAGTACCCAAAAACAGAAGAAGGATGATAGCCAATTTGACAATTTGGTGTAGATATTGGCATTTCCAATTACCTTTACGATATATTCAAAATCGTGTTTTAGCATTCTGGAAAAGATATGAATCCAGTATCAGTTCGCGAGTTAAAGTTTCGGGAACAATTCACCTACTTAGAAAAGAACGGATCCACAAAAGCCTATGTCTCTCTTTCTTGCTGACATTTTTCCTTGTAGGATCCAAAAGCAGAAATGTCTGCTTTTCTTCATTTTATGTAAACACTGAGGACGGTAACATTGTCAAAAATACTGGTACTATTGGGGCTCTTGGCAATTTTTCCCCGCTATGCAGTTGGTAATATGCTATTTCTGTCGTCCGTGAAAACGAATCGCTGGTTTTTCTACTCCGGTGGCATCCAATATTGATGGTTTTTTTAATGGCTATACAGTCCAAGCAGACTTTAAACAGTAATATGTAACGTAAAGTTATAGAAGACAAAGAGGAGATGGCCGACGTGATACTGCAGGAAGTGTGTGACAGTAGCGGAAAACGTACGTCGGAACAGGGCATCTGGAGCAGACCAAATTCCTTCAGAATTATTGAAATCCTTGGACGAATAAATCATGAGGCAACTATTATAGCTTAGGAGTGAGGCAGGGAAAATATCCTCAAACTTTCTGAAGAATGTTGTAGTTGGAATTCCAAAGAGGCAAGTGCTGAGAGGTCTGAATATAAGCTAAACATCACGTCATGACTGTAACATACTAACACGAATTATTTATTCATGAATAAGAGAACTGGTTGAAGTCGACCTGGGGGAAAAATAAGCCTGAGTTCCAGAAAAATGTGGGAACGTACGAGGCAATGCTGTTCGTAAGACCTATCTTAGCAGGCAGACTGAAGAAAGATAAGCCTAAGTTAAGAGCGATTGTAGACATGGTGAAAGTTTATCAGTGGTCACTGGATTACACTCTTTGAAATCAGAAGGTAGCAGGGATGAAATACAGGGAGCTAAAGATTACTTATTACGTGTACAGAAACCAGACTGGAAACAGAGCCGGAGGACAAGCAAGGAAGGCAGTAGTTGAAAATGGAATAAGATATGGTTGTAATCTATCCTCATCCCAATTTATCTGTATATACTGCATGTAGTAAAAGAAACAAGGGGAAAATTTAAAGTTTGGAATGGAAATTGAAACTCAGGGCGAAGAATAAAAACTTGGAAGTTTGCCGATGACATAGTAACTCTGTTAGGGGTGGCAAAAGAGTTTGAAGATTAGTTGAACGGAATGGATAACATCATGAAAAAAGATTATTAGACCAGCATTAACAAACGTGTAACAAGGGTAATGGCACGTAGAAAATTAGGTGGTACTAAGGGAATTAGATAAGCAAATAATACATCAAAAATAAGAAACGAGGTTGCTATTTGTATTTGGGCAGCAAAAAACCACTGATGGCCGATGTAGAGGGCTGGCAATGGCAAGAGAAGTATTTCTGAAAAAGAGGAAGTTGTTAACATAGAATATATGTTGAACTGTTCGGAAGTCTTTTCTTAAGGTATTTGTGTGGAGTGTGGCCTCGGACAGAAGTGAAGTGCAGACGATAAACAGTTGAGGCAGGAAAAGAATATAAGTTATTGAAATATGGTGTTACAGAAGAATACTGAAGATTAGAACATATAATTAATGAGGAGATACTGAGTCGAAATGAGGGACAAAGAAATTTATAACACAACTTGAATAAACGAAGCGATCGGTTGATGGGACGCATTGTGAGACATTTAGGAATAGACGGTTTGGTAAGGGAGAGAAATGTGCGAGGTAACTTGTAGAGGAACATCGAGGGTTGAATATAATAAGCAGGAAGTGTGTGACAGTAGCGGAAGACGTACGTCTGAACAGGGCATTTGGAGCAGACCAAATTCCTTCAGAATTATTGAAATCCTTGGACGAATATATCATGAGGCAACTATTATAGCTTACGAGTGAGGCAGGCAAAATATCCTCAAACTTTCTGAAGAATGTTGTAGTTGGAATTCCAATAGGTGTGGGTTGTAGCTTTTATACATACATGAGGAGTCTTGCACAAGGTAGACTGGCGCTATGAAGCGCCTCAAACATCTCTCTGTACTGAAGACCGCAACATCAGCATCTTAATATTCGGGATATCCCTTTTCTCTCGATGTCGAAGACGATTCCTATTGTTGATGAAATTCCTACGCTGAGAAATGTCGTGACGAGCTGTGAAAAGTCAGTTATCAGACTGCGGACTGTCAGAAAGCCTCTTTCACTAACTGGAAAAGGTGTCATGCAGGTACTAAATCTCGCTCTCTACTCCTCTTTCAGTTATGATTAGCACTGCTCATCTATGTTTAATCTCATATAGTCTCTCAATTTTAGCTTTATCCAACTGGACATTTTCGTAACTGATTTAGAGCCACAGAATATCTGGTATCATTGCAGTTGTATTGATCATCAAGGCATAGGTTGGTTCGCTGCTTTGTCCATTCTTACTGCTTCAGCAGAACTGCTACATCCTTCATCATCGACAATCTGTCTAACATACATCTAGGTCTGCTCCCTTGTTTATTTCCTTCCAACATCCCATTAAGTGCAGATTTCAGCAACGACGAATGTCATAATACAGTGACAGAAGCGGAATGTCTTATAACATGAAGTACCAATCAGATATTTGTCAAATTTTGTGCATATATTTATCACATAAGGTGTTTTAAATGTTTAAGCTCTCGTAACATTCGGGACGGATGTCTACCTTCAACATCGATTTGACGTGTGGCTCCCAGGATGACGGGTACTTCCTGCACTCGTTGTATCACGTAAAGAATGTCGTGATGAATAATTTCTTGACATACACTATGTGATCAAAAGTATCCGGACATGTGGCTGAAAATGACTTACAAGCTCGTGGCGCCCTCCATCGGTAATGCTGGAATTCAATATGGTGTTGTTTCACCCTTAGCCTTGATGACAGTTTCCACTCCATCACGCATACGTTCAGTCATGTACTGGAAGGTTTCTTGGGGAATGGCAGCCCATTCTTCACGGAGTGCTGCACTGAGTGCACTGAGAAGAGGTATCGAAGTCGGCTGGTGAGGCCTGGCACGAAGTCGGCGTTCCAAACCATCCCAAAGATGTTCTATAGCACTCAGGTCAGGACTGTGAGCAGGACAGTCCATTACAGGGATGTTTTTGTCGTGTAACTACTTCGCCACAGTCCGTGCATTATGAACAGGTGCTCGATCCTGTTAAAAGATGCAAACGCCATCCCCGCATTTCTCTTCTACAGTGGGAAGCAAGAAGTTGCTTAAAACGTCATTGTCGGCCTGTGCTGTAATAGTGTCACGCAAAAGAACAAGGCTGCATGCCCACTCCATGAAAAACACGACCACACCTAACACCACCGCCTCCGAATATTACTGTTGGCACTACACAGGCTGGCAGATGACGTTCACCGGGCATTCGCCGTACCCACACCCTGCCATAGGATCGCCACAATGTGTACCGTGATTCGTCACTCCACACAACGTTTTTCCACTGCTCAATCGTCCAATGATTATTCTCCTTACACCAAGCGAGGCGTCGTTTGGCAACTAGATCTTTAACGCATCGGAAATATTTTCGGCAAAGGAAAATTACTAACGAGAAAACGGAAATTGTTACTCTTGCCACTGTGGTTCGAGATCCTTCTGCTAGTTTGCGTCAAATCGCAAGAGAATCTGGCATGAGCCAGAGTAGTGTTGTTCGTGTTTTGCGTTGCCATATCATTCTCTACCAAGATTAACTGGTACGGATTGCATGCGTCGCACTGAATTCTGTCGATGAGCTCAACTTCACATTCAGATTCAGAGGGATGACTCATTTATTAATTTGATTTTATTTACTAACAAGGATACATTCAAGGACCATGGAAATGTTAATTTGCATAACATGCATTATTGGGCAACTGAAAATCCATGTTGGCTCCGGAAAGTTGCACACCAAAAACCGTGGTCGGTGAATTTATGGTTTGGCATTCTGGAGGACAGACTTATAGGCCCCTATTTCATCGAAGGAAATCTTAATCGTAGGAAGTACACTACATTCCTGCAAGAAACATTAGGTCTGTTATTGGAAGAAACATCTTTAGGAACAAGGAACAGAATGTGGTATCAACACGATGGATGTCCGGCACATTTTTCGCTGATGGCTAGAAATGAGCTGCAGAGATAGTTCCCGAATCGTTGGATTGGACGCGGAGGAGATGGGTCGTGGCCGGCTCGATCACCAGACTTGACGCCCCCGACTTTTTCTTGTGACAATTCGTAAAAGACATTGTTTATCAAGACGTTCCAACAACACATGAAGATACGCGAGAGAGAATTGTCAGAGCATGTGCTTCGATAAGTGCCTATGTGATAAAGAATATCACTCAATCCATGATCAGAAGATTGCAGCACTGCATTGATACCAATGGTCATCACTTCGAGCACCTTCTGTAAATGGACGTTTATGCCACCTTTGTGACCTTCGTTGACCTTCAAAGACATTACTGCCGCACATCATTGAATTCGACTCAACAGACACTATCAGAAAATAAGTATTAAACTGTAGCCTCCCATTTAAAAAAGAAAGTTGACCTTCATATCTTTAACGCGACCCCACCTAGCAACAAAAAACCAACGTCATATTATGGCCCCGTTGGGCCAACCAACATTTGTTTCAGAAACTTTTCAGTTCCTGTCATACTTTCGGAGTTATTCTTGGTGGCAATAGTTAGTGACCCTCCCTGTACAACATTTCTCTAATGCTCATTCGTCCACTTGTTACGAAAACGCCTCATATCGCCAGTACTACGACCAGAAAACTTCGAACAGAATGATTCTGAATTAGCATGCGTTAGTGGTCTCTGATTATGAAGTTGTAGTATAAGAGGCCATCAAAATTTTCCGTTCGAAGGGAGTATAGTCCACAATCTGTATGCAAATCAGGCAAAATAGCCGTGAGTATTGAGGCAATCATTCCACCGGCGCACGAAGTTGAAGATACCCGTTTGCTAGAACGTGGCCTGATGTGTGAAGAAGTCCGTAACTACCTGCTGCACAGCGTCGTCCGACAGGAATCGTCCATCCTTCCAGGTCGTTTTCCTCAGGACCGAAGACGTGATTATCGCATGAGGAGAGAACAGGAGTATAAGGAAAGTGTTCGAGCGTCTCCCATCTGAGTTAGCATTACAGTATCTGCGATATGGGTATGTGTGTTGTTATGAATCAGCAGCTGTCCTTGTCACACGGAACTTGGTGCACCATTCCACAACAGTGATTTCGATGGACACGCTGCCCCATACAAATTGCTCATTCTCCGATGGATGTCTACTGGTTTTTGTCCTTTGGCAGCCAAGAGAAGAGCAACAGCACGTTTGTCCTATCTGGACACATTGGTACTAATGTCGCTATGATTCATGTTTCTGGATTTACCGCTCGCACGTCGGAAAGACACAAATGGCTTGCCTATATATCGGTCTTGATCACTACGGAGTCGCGTTACGTTGCATATATACTGTAGCAAATGGAAGCTTTTAGAACCCCCCCCTCCCACCCCAAGCATCTAGATGATTCGGATAGTCAAAATCGTAGAAGAAGAAGAAGAAGGAGAGGAAGAAGGAGAAGAGGAAGATGTTGATGATGATGAAGATGATAATAATGTGTGGGTTGGGTTACCCAACAACAGGTCCTCAGTGCCTGCGCTGAAACTTTTTGAGATTAATGTGGACAAAAGTAGTGGAGTAATAAAACCTCAACAATAATTAAAATACACACACACACACACACACACACACACACATACTTTCACACGAGAAATGATCATTTATTCAGATCTAAGAATCACAATGAAAGAATTAAAATAGTCTTTGGAAAGAATTAAAATAGTCCAGCAAATAGCTGAATCATGCTGGTGTAAAAGAATGAAGTAGCCTTTCTGCATATCACTAAATTTTTCACTAGTTGGCTTAGACTAGAATGCAAACATTACTCAATCTTAAATTTTCAGCACACCCATCTCGTCATCTGTGAAAATAGAGCGCAGTTCTCAAGCTAAATTTGCTGATGTCCTCTTGTCACAATGTAAAATGTATTCAGTTAAAATTGTAGAATGTAGTGATTTGCACCCAATAGCCATCTCATGTTAGGGATCCTATCGCAGAATTATGGGGTCATATGTTAGATGACAGAATATTCTAGATATACTCTAAAATAATTCTGCAGTTGCTACCATAATCATCATCATCATCATCATTATCATCATCATCATAAAACAATCCCTTCAAGGAGTAGGCTCTTGCCAGTTCCGAACCCACAAACAAATAATTCCCATGTTTCTCAAAGACTTCCAATATCTGTTTTCCCATTCGACTTGTAGTTCAGGATCTTCATGGGAATTCTATGAACTGACATTTATACTAGGTGTAGGCTACAAACTTCACGATATTTTTGAATTTTTGCATTTAAGTTCAAAATGTTTAATTTTGTTTCAATATCGCCATTTCTAATCAAGTATCTTCTTCTGCAACCCTTTGTCTTCCTTAGAAACCTCATCTCTGCTGTTTGAATTTAATTTTATTGTTTTTTTGTTGTGGTAACCCATATTCACTTCCTCTTCTTTTTTTATATACTCATTACGTTCGATTAATGGCAGAAGTTGATACAGTGCAGCCTCGGATACAGGACTGAATCAGTTGCTGCTATAAATCGAACTTAATGACTATATCAAAAAAGGAAGAGGAAAGATTGCTCCTAAAAGGGGCAAGTATTTATTTAATTTATCGTATCTTTTTTCTTTTCCAGTTTTGTTTATTTAAACGGTATCGTTGTGTTACAACAGACAAAGAGAGAAAACAATGATATAGCAGGAGTAAAGCATGTAAGTTATAGGGACTTTTATCTTAATAGTATGTAGTAAAATAACTGAAAGAAAATTGACCGTAACCATAATCGTAATGATGATAACTGGTCCTTGAACTCTTTCCGTGCCTGTTTAATAATTTATTCACTGCGCATCTTCCTATGCAAAACACAAGTATGTGCTAATGTTTTTATTTTCCATTTATGTGTCGCCGCATTACCGTCATTCTCAGTGGCCACTCTTTAAATATATTTAATGAGGAAATTACTTAAGTTTCATAAAACATACTATGCCTTACCGTTGACTAATCAGCATCCAAAGAGTACGGTGAAACTGAGTCAAAGTATGTCACTGCCAATGCAAAAATTCAAATTATTATGTTCTACAGTAAGAGATGCTCAGGAAATGTGTGTCTATATGTCGCAGATGTTGTACAAGATTCTTTATTTTGTAGGTATACATGGTGAAGGCAAAAGCAAGGAGAACATGTATCGCATTTCAGCAAAAGCCGTATTACGAAGAAAGTTGGGCCGTCGTTACGGACATAATCGGTTCTTAAACAAGGCCCTACGTTGATTTTTTAATGCGGAGTTTACAAGGCGACGTGGCCCACCTCCCGGAACCTGCAGGCGAGCCCGTCTCTTCTCTCGCCGCCTCGTCACTACTATTTGAGAAATGAAAAAGTGAACGGAACGGAGCGGGAGCTTTAAAATATGCAAATACGGTTTTTAAAAGTCGCAGGTAAGCCTGGCAGCCATTTGTGTTGCATTAATATGCAAAGTAGCCGGCGGGCCCCACCCCGCCTGCTGCGAGTGACGTCACGTGCGAGACAGCGGGACCAGGCACGCCTTTCTTCCACGCCATCCCGCCGTGCAGCCGCACCTTCAAGGGGGACTCCACTGAAAAGCACAGGGAACGCTGTCTTCGTAGAAGAAACCGCGAACACTGTGGTGGATGAACGTCGAGGCTCAGACCGTTTACTGACGCGTTTGTTAGAGCCAAGGAATCGTTCAAATATACGAAGCTGTACAGTTAAGTGCGAAACAGTTTTAACTGCACCAGACAACAAGCTAGTCAGCAACTAGGAGACATGGCGCTAATACCTGGTAATACTGCCTCTAGACTTGATAATGGCTTCAGTTTGGCGAAGGAAAGAGCCCAGAAGTTTCAGGTATGCTATATCCCACTGAATACATTACTTCAGAGGTCGGGCACCATAGCCAAAGTTTGATGTAGTGAAAAAGTCTTCTGCGCTGGTTGCTAAAATACGTGGACATGGCAAACGGGAAGGAGGAGATGGACAGAGAGAGGGGACAGGAGGATTTGGAGAGAGAGGGAGGGGGGGGGGCATAAGAATGACAGGGAAAGAGGGCAGGAAGTGGTAGACTGAGAGGAGGGGTGAGAGAGGGGGTAGGAGTAAATGGAGGGAAAGGGAGGGAGGAGAAGATCGACAAAGAGAGCAGGAGAAAATGATCAACAGAGAGGGGAAGGAGGATGAAATGGACAAAGAAAGAACGAGGGGGAGATCGACAGGGACATGGGAGACAAGGAGATTACGACGTATATCCAATTTGCATGCGTATTAGGAACGTGTGCTCTCTCTTTTCCTTCTTTTCCATTTACGTAGGCAGCTAGTTAGTGACAAAATATTCAACATTGTACATGCTACATTGATCTTACATGAGTCAGCTGTTACTGTTCTTGCAGTCGATCTCAGCTCTTTTCACTGTTTCCAGCTTTGGATACATCACTTGCCATTCAAGACAAATTATTTGTCCTGAAAACTTATCATGTCATGTAGAGATAATATTACTTTTGTACGCGCAAATATTATTGTTTTCGAAGACAGAACTGATGTCTTCGCTCTTGGTTAAGATGACGAAGTAATGACAAAACTCGCTGCCGCAGCGTCTTATTGTGGCAGTTCTGAATCAAGGCGCACGTCACGTCATGCAGAATTATACATTTCTGTCTGATGAAACGTTTGGCTTTGTAGGTCCTTAACGCACTCCTGTGAGGGGGCGCTCGAACCGAAAGTCACCGGTTCGAATCTTGTTAGTGGAAGCAATTTTCATCACGTCTATTTTGGCTAGTAAGCGTAGCAGAGGTGGTGAAATGTAGTTCCCGATCAGTAGAACTTGCTTCAGCGACATGTGTTAAGTCCCGCCGGTCGGTGTGGCCGTGTGGTTCTAGGCGCTTCAGTCTGGAACCGCGTGACCGCTACGGTCGCAGGTTCGAATCCTGCCTCGGGCATGGATGTGTGTGATGTCCTTAGGTTTAAGTAGTTCTAACAAGGGGAGGCCGCCAATTGTGAAATTCAGATTCGATTCATACTGCGCATAATAAAAGCTCATGGCCAGAGGTGTAATGCGGCAAAGCACCAAGATGCACTTCTCAGCCGTTGTCGAGAAAATCGACAGTTAAAAGAAAAGAAACCGTTGCGGTGAAATACTCTCTACGATTAATAATTTTCTACAGTGTCATGGCGCAGCGGTAAGCGCTCGGGTTCGTAATCCGAAGGTCGCCGGATCGAATCCCGCGCCATGCAACATTTTTTATTATTCGTTTTTTTTGTAATTCATATATATATATATATATTCCCGGCAATCAGTTGCAACAATTATGCATATAATAAGTTGTTGAAAGTCGTTTGTCATGGAAAAATAAAACTTGAAATAAAACACAATATCACAAATAATATTCAAGTGGATACAATTTATTGATAAGTTCGGTATACACTCGCACATAATTAACAATTAGTGACCAGAAGTAGCAGGAGTATCGCACGAACCAGAGTGATAGTTATCATAGAAACATGGAAAGTAGAAAACAGCACGACATCGAGCACATCTGATAAACGATGCGTTTTTACAAGAACAATTGTTTTTTATTCTGAAAAATTGTTCTATCGTTCGTCAGGTTTGATGTATACCACGCTTATTGTATCATATCGGCAAAAATCGGAGAAGACAATTGGTGGTGGACGATGGATTGGATTTATTTCAAGTATATATATATATATATATATATATATATATATATATATATATATATATATATATAATGTGTGTGTGTGTGTGTGTGTGTGTGTGCGTGTGTGTGTGTATACATTTGAATTACAAAAAAAAACAAATAATAAAAAAAGTTGCATGGAGCGAGATTCGATCATGCGACCTTCGGATTACGAACCCGAGCGCTTAGCGCTGCGCCACGACGCTGTAGAAAGTTATTAAGCGTAGAGAGTATTTCACCGCAACGGTTTCTTTTAACTGTCGATTTTCTCGACAACGGCTGAGAAGTGCATCTTGGTGCTTTGCCACATTACACCTCTGGCCATGAGCTTTTATTATGCACAGTATGAATCGAATCTGAATTTCACAATTGGCGGCCTCCCCTTGTAAGTTCTAGGGGACTGATGACCTGAGATGTTAAGTCCCATAGTGCTCAGAGCCATCTGAACCATTTTTTTGTTAAGTCCCAAAATTTCCGCAGTGTCTCTTGGAGCAAGGAAGACTGTTGATCATGACTCGTGTGTCGGATGAGGGTGTTAAGCTCAGTGGCATGCGTGGTGCTACGTGAGATAAACGGCTCTGTGCTGGCTACGGTTTTCACTCTTTGCAATGTGTATCATAGGCATCAATAGCAAAATATAGGACATAATTTACACAAGAACTCACCACAATCACCTACACACAACAGATATACTGCAGATAAAACACACGTGACAAAATAAAGGTGGCATGAACAAGGAAACACTTCCCAGTCAGGTTGCTGAGAAAATCTGCTTTTGAAGTTAGGTGACAGACCATTTCATTTATTATTCCTCACGAAAGTGCATCTCTGATACGCTTAATTAGCATTATCAACCAGGAGAACAGTTTCTTCTTTATCATTTATACGTAGCAAGAACACGATCAAGTCCAATATGTGTCCACAGTCATAGGGTAATTCAACATAAAAGCTTCATACACTGTTTTAATTACACTACGCATCCTATCAGTTATTAAAAGTCAAGTAAACCAATCAATAATTGTACCTTGAAAGACACGAATTTTAAGTTTTTTCAAACCACTGTTGTGCGAATGGCCTATACAAAACGGTATAAATGAGGACTATGAAATGTTATCACCTAAATATTTTAATGCTTTATCGGTGAAAAGACTCTTCTGGAATACAAAGCTAAGCTGAACCATTACTTCTTTATTCTAAGATTAAGGAAGGACGTCTGTAGTGAACTGCATAGGTATTTACTAATATGTGTCTCTAACCACATTTCACTTGGTTCGAGATTAGTAATAAAGTAATGCATTCACAGTGATCGAGATCGATATCCACATCCATTCCCTAAAAATTCATCCGCATCGCACTGGTAGATTATTATTCTGTATTTGTCGAGCACTTTTTTAAAAACGTAATGCACTAAGAGGGAATGACAGAGGTTGCTGCTGTGTGTCAGACGCAAGATCTGCGCGTTCACGCATTAAATCCGGTTTTCAGATGGATGATTCTATGTACTATAACTAGCATAACGTCAGTCAACTAACTGGCTCAGTAACAACTTGTGCGAAAGCAACCGATTTCCTAGTTAGTTTATTCCTTTAAGTGTGAGAAGGACTTCTGCTACAACGTGCAAGGATTCAGTTGACCGAATTTTCTGGGAAAGAGCGCGTAGCAAAGTTAAAACTTGGCGCTGCTGTGCCGCGTCAAAACAAACTTGCATAACAAGGACGGCTGTGCATTTAACATGAGGGGTTCACGACTTTAGGGCCGCCGTAGCCGGTAAAGTTTGAGCGAAAACTGAATAAGGAATTCACGCCCCGCCCCCACGTGCCAGCCGGGAAGCCTACGCTGGCGTAAAATCTCTCTCGAGATGCATTTACGAACGCAGCTACAGCTCCGTTTAAGATTAATTCTACGGAAAACTAAAGCGTTGTACATTAATTTTGTAGACAGCACTGCCACTGACTTTTTGCAAATATGGGGGCTGCTAGACTGGTGTTTAGGTGAGTTCACAAAGAACATCGAAATGCTTTCTTCACTGACCAGTATGTGTACAGGAATTAGCGTACACGCAGGAAAAACTAATCTGCAGCGGCTTGACAGCCTACGTAACACATTGCCTGTCTTCACTATTCAGAAACAAAGTTATTTATTACGAATGACGACACGTTGGTGGTCCACACTTGGTTTCGAGGGCACAGATTATAAAAGTAAGCAGTTGAAACTTTTTTTAAAACTACAATTGGCTGTTTTCTTTTTTTTTTCAAGGACATAAACAGTAGAGATCAGTTAGTACATCGAGTAGTTTAATATGCAAACATCAATCAAAGTACCAGTTGAATAAGAGAAATCTGCTGCACTGGCTATCTATAGTTGGACTGAAATAGCTTTTATTTTTAAATTCGTCATCATCGTACAGTCCCGCCTGTATAGGCATTTTCCACTGATTTATTACGACATAGCTATTCAAGAAACACTTCGTGTCACGTTATTTATTTTAAAATCACGCATTTCAACAATGTATGAACAATGCAAGATAACCCAAACATGGTCATTTGATGTGATGTACTAAACAAGTGAAAATGGCGCTACGGATGAAACTGCTCAGCAGTGAAGAATACAAAAGGAAAAGATATTTCGAGCCAGGTAACGTCAACTAGAGCGGTATTCTATTGTCTTTCAGAAAACAATAAACAGTTTGCAACCGTCCATAGTAATGAAATTTACTGTGAAACTACAGAATCCTCGGGCATACTAGACACCACATAGGCTCTAATAAGAAGTAGTGAACTGTTTACCATTCAAGAAAAACGAACGGTTCTATTATTACGTCCACTTCCGCATTGTTTTATAAGTGGTATGCGCACATTGGACTGAATAAAAATGAGCATCATAAAAGCGGTCGCGAGGTGCTTACAAAACTCTGCTTGCTCTGAGCAACACTGCAAATTATCCAGGACATGTTTGTTAAAACAGCATCAGTCCTCGAGTGGAGATCTGGAGGTGAAGTTAACGTAATGACGAGAGTTCGAAGGAACATACAAATCAAATACGAGGGTGGTTTGATAAGTCTGGTTAAAAAAATGCTAAGGTCACCAGTCCTTAAGCTTACACACTACTTAACCTAAATGATAAGTCTGGTAAGGAAAAAAAAAGCAAGAGGAAAGAAATGTTTGTTTCGCAAACAACTCAGCTTACTTCTCGACGTGGTCTCCTTGAACGAACGTTCACTAGGCACAGCGATCGTCCAGCATTTTCATCCCAACGGAAGAAACAGGTTCTGTCAAACTCTGCAAAATACTCGTTGACGGCAACTATCACTTCCTCATATGGTGAAAATTTCTTCCCAGCGAGCCAAGATCGCAAGTTAGGGAACAGAAAGAAGTCACTTGGGGCTAAGTCTGGTGATTAAGGTGGATGAGGAACAAATTCAAAGCCAAATTCTTGTACTTCCGCCATTGTTACCAGTAATATCTGGGATGATGCATTGTTGTGGTGAAAGTGTGTGTGTGTGTGTGTGTGTGTGTGTGTGTGTGTGTGTTGTGTTTTGTTTTACGAAGGGTATGATATAAATCCGTGCTATTCTTTCAGTAGCTAGCATTATCTATGAGTAGTTACTTATATCGAGTTGCTCATGGATTACCTTCTTGTCAATTGCAATAAAAAGAAGAGAAACATATATGCACAATAAAAACAGCCTTTTATTTAGCTACATTTGACGAACACATCCCAAGAATTTCGGAGCAACTCTGGGACGAAGGAAAATAAAAAAAGAAAATATCCCATTAGTGATACTCCCCTACACTAAGTCACTATAGCCATGGATAATACTCAGAATAAGTTTGGCATTCTAAAGCGCAGTCTACCTCAGTAAAACATACCTAATTTTGTGCTGTTACTGCTGCCGTGTTGGACTTAGGCAGCGCTAAATTTCTGCACATCTTGAATACTTTCTCATTTAGAAATTGTAAACTCGGGTCTCCGTTATTAAAACTGGTCAATCCTTGCGATCTTTTTTACAATCGACGTGAGTTATTAGAACATAAATGTAGCGTAGACACGGCATACGTAGATGTATAGCAGAGGCGGAATGGACACCGTAATCCTAAGGAAATCCAAAGAAGAGCAGAGTGTTTTGTTACTGGTTCATATAGTAAGGTGAAAGTGTCACAGAACTGCTCGACCAACCTCCGATGGCAGACGCTGCAAGAGAGGCGTTCTTTATCAGTGAGTGGTTCGTTGACAAAATTCCGAGAGCTTACGTTCCTGTCGTACGTTCCTAGAAGAATCAACCAATGTATGGCTTTCTACTATGCGTATCTTGCGAGAAGATCAAGAAGCTAAAATTAGAGAGATTAGAACTCACATGAAGGCTTACCAGCAATCGTTCCCACGAACTATTCGCGACTGGAACAGGGGAGGGTGGAAGTAATACTGGTACACAAAGTACCCTCCGCCACAAACCGTAGTTGTTTGCGGAGCATAGACGTAAGTGTTTTGTATGTAAAGATCATTTCTAAATATGTTACAAAGGCATGCATTATTTCCTTATCTACACGTTGTAACTTTCGTACTGTAACTCTCCAATCTGTGTGACTATCCGCCTGGTGTAGCTCTATGCTTGTTGATGGCTATGTTACAACATGTATATTAACCAAACCAACATTTATATACTTAACTGTGTAAGATTCTTGCATCATGAGTGAACAGATCAATGAATATAAACTGTGCCTATCTAGTGAGTATAAGGCAACACAATATTTCTTAACACATTGCTCAGAGTACGACATTGCGTTTGGCTTAACAACCGTAATCAATCCACAATCAAAATAAACATATTATTCGTATACATGAGCTGGAGGTAATCTTAATGTGTATAAAATGAATAAACACTCATCAACTGTGCAACAACGGAAACGTAGCCCTGCTGTTCATTGCAATTACTGTCATCTGCAACAAGATGAGCTGGGAGAAGTAACGCTGCTTTTGATATTTCTTGAATAAATCTCACTATATGCAATGCGTGCGAGCCAAGCTCCAGCAAATCACTTATTGGTAATCGGAGCAAGTGAGCTGCATTCTGTGTCTAGATAATATTTGAAACTCTTTCAACATGCAAGTGCGATGTGAAAGCTCAGTAACGAATAATTTGAAAACAACTGTGGTTTAGTTTTGTATTAATTACCAGAATTAAAGAATATGAACACGGATACAGAATAAAATGCTGATGAAATGAACTCTTTTGATAAAATTTCCTCTTACATTACAGAGTGTACTTCCTCTTACATTCCGTACATTTAAAAGAACGGTAATGTGACCCTTTCCTGAGTTCATATATATCATGAAAAACTTAAACCAACAATGTTCTAGTCCTCTAAACACAAGTTATAGCACTGAAAAAAGCTAGAACTGAAGATGCTTCTTACGCGCGAATGCATAGCCAGATATTACATTATTCGATATGTTCCAAGTAGCAGGAACTGCATTCCGATGTCAAACCTCCACACCATCACGTTCCAAGTCACCACATCCGATTCGAAAAAGGATTGCTCGCCAGTGCATACTGACAACTTGACAACAGTATAGTAAAATATATTGTTATATATATAATTACAAAAAACTACTCCAACGGCAACAGAGAGTTTTTTAAACTACGATAAATAGCAAGAATGGTAGGCTGTTCGTAGAGCTGATAACATAGATGACAAATATAGTGCTTTCGTTAATACATTTCTCATGTTCTTTGAAAGCTACTTTCCATTAGAACGTACATAAAAGGGTACTAGCAGTAAAAGGCATCCTGGGTGCCTGACTTGTGGGATAAGTATATCATGTAGATCAAAGGGGAAAGTACATCAAAATGTTAAAAGTAGCGACAACCGAGGTACGGTGGCCCTTACAAAGAGTACTGTAAGGTGCTTAAAATTGTTATGAGGAAGGCAAACAGTATGTGTTTCGAAAACAGAGTAGCTAATTCACAGGTTAAAATTAAACCCATATAGTCAGCCGTGAAGGAAGTGTCTGTTCAACAGCATAAGGTCGACGATATAAACCATTATATAGTAAAAATGTTTCTGATAAGTCAGATATATGTACAGTATTTAACAATCACTTCCTGAACATAGCTGGTGAATTAATAAAAAACTTTGTATCTCCAGGGAATCATAAACTCTCTTGAAAAAAGGCTTTATGAGACTCATAATTGAAATACTCCTTCGTGATACTGGCAAGAATGAGAATGAGGCAATAATTAAGTCACTGAGGAGAAAGGACTTTCATTAATAAGATGGGATATTTAGCAGAATACTAAGGTACTGTGCTGCACATTTTAGCCCTGTATTTAGACATATTTGTAACTTTTCCTTTAGAAATGGGCGGTTTCCTGAACGATTTAACAACTCAGTCGTAAAGCCGCTTTATAAAAAGGGAGAAATGGATAATGCAGACAATTTTACCTATTTCTATGACATCATTGTTTGCCAAAGCTATTGAAAAGGCTGTGTATGTAAGGATATTGACCATTTCACTTCACATAGTTTGCTGTCAAATGTACAGTTTGCTTTTAGAAGTGATTTAACAAATGAAATTGCTACATTCTCTTTTCTCTGTGACATTCTGGATGGATTAAAAAAAAGGTTTCGAAAGCTAGGTACCTTTTTCGATTTAACCAAGGCGTTGATTGTGTTTATCAGAAAAATGTTACTCCAGAAGTTGCACCTCTTATTTTAAGAGCAGACATCAAAAGGTCATCCTACACAATATTGAGAATGACTACGATGTGGGGCAGGATTTTAATATCACCTGTAATACCAAAAGGCATCTCATTTATATTAGCAAGGAACAGATCTGGATGTAGATGTAGATGTAGGGTTAAAAACGGGGGGGGGGGGGGGGACGGGTTCTCCAGGGAACAGTGCTGGATCACTTCTGTTCCTTGCTAATATAAATGAGATGCCTTTTGGTATTACAGTTGATTCTAAAATAGTTCTGTTTGCTCATGACACTAGATTGGTAGTAAAAGATGTTGTGTGCAATATTGGCACCGTTTCAAATAGAGCAGTTCGTGATATAAGTTCATGGCTTGTAGGAAATAAACTAACGATGAATCACAGTGAGACCAAATTTTTACTGTTTTTCACACACAACTCAACGAAAATTGACGTTCTACTTACACAGAATAGTCACATGGTAGGATAGAACAGTTCAAACTTCTAGGTGCTCGGATAGATACACTGTCGTAGAAAGCCCATGATTAGAATCTTGTTCACAGATTTAATGCCGCCATTCTTACTATTAGAACAGTATCTGCAGTAAGAGATAGTTCGGCACGAAAAGTGGTCTACTTTGTTTATTTTCATTCGCTTATGATGTATGGTGTTACAAAAAGGTACGGCCAAACTTTCAGGAAACATTCCTCACACACAAATAAAGAAAAAATGTTATGTGGGCATGTGTCCGGAAACGCTTAATTTCCATGTTAGATCTCATTTTAGTTTCGTCCACCTACGCTCAATGGACCACGTTATCAGGCTTTCATACGGGATACTCTACCTGTGCTGCTAGAACATGTACCTTTACGAGTACGACACAACATGTGGTTCATGCGCGATGGAGCTCCTGCACATATCAGTCGAAGTGTTCGTACGCTTCTCAACAACAGATTCGGTGACCGATGGATTGGTAGAGACGGACCAATTCCATGACCTCCACGCTCTCCTGACCTCAACCCTCTTGACTTTCATTTATTGGGGCATTTGAAAGCTCTTGTCTACGCAACCCCGGTACCAAATGTAGAGACTCTTCGTGCTCGTGTAGTGGACGGCTGTGATACAATACGCCATTCTCCAGGGCTGCATCAGCGCATCGGGGATTCCATGCGACGGAGGGTGGATGCACGTATACTCGCTAACGGAGGACATTTTGAACATTTCCTGTAACAAAGTGATTGAAGTCACGCTAGTACGTTTTGTTGCTGTGTGTTTCCATTCCATGATTAGTGTGATTTGAAGAGAAGTAATAAAATGAGCTCTAACATGGAAAGTAAACGTTTCCGGACACATTCCTCACATACAAAGGAAGAAAATATGTTATGTGGACATGTTTCCTGAAAGTTTGGCCGTACCTTTTTGTAACACCCTGTATTTTGAGCTAGACCTTCCCATACTCAAAGAGTATTTTTGGTTCAGAAACAGGCAGTTCCGGCAATGAGTTGTGCGAGTTCGCGAACATCTTCTCGACCCCTGTTCATTGACCTTGGCATTCTGACACTGACCTCTCAAGATATATATTCTTTAATGCCGCCTCTTATTAACAATAGCAGCTTATTCCCAAGAATCAGCAGCTTTCATTCAATTAATGCTATACAGAAATCCGATCTGCATTTGGATCGCAACCTTGACTCTCGTACAGAAAGGCGTGCAGCATTCTGCTGCATCCATTTTCACTAAACGACCACAGGAGTTAAAAAATCACTGCAGTAATCCACACACTTTCAAATCCAAACCGAAGAGTTTCCTCATGGGTCACTGCTTCTATTCTGTCGAGGAGTCCATTGTAAAATTAAGCTAATTCCTATGTTACAGTTGTTGATTTCGTTTATACAAACTTATGATTTGGCGTCCTTTTAGGATTGCTAAAGATTATATTTGATCAATTATTACTTTACTGTTGAAATTTCACGTAATGTCACGTTCGATGACCATGTAGATTTGCTCCTCAATTTGGTCGTTTGGAACAAGACGTGTAAAGTAAGTAAAATAAAAAGATCATCGTCTATATACGTTCTGAGGAAATACGCTTTCTGTGGCAAATAGTACAAACAAAGCTGCCGCGTCTCATAATATAGAAACCTTACATGAACTGCCTCCTTTTGTCGAATCCATTCTTTCAGGAGAATTGTCCCCTCACGTTTACTACGTATTGCCGTTATATCGTGGGAGGTATCCTTCCCTTAGATGGGCCTAGAAATTATCATGTTATGACTTCACGTCACCACAAAATGCTACGCATTGCGTCTCGTGGTATGAAATGTTGCATCATCTCTTTCTTGTACTTAGAATGGTTAAACGCGTAAACCAGCTATAAAATCGAAGAGTAAGATGATTCTTGTTACTCTGACGTGATAAATTAATATCAGTTAAATTTATGAACGTGGAATGAAGATCCTGCCTTATAGTCTCGCTCGTCAGTTGGCATTCAAGGACAAACTGTAACATGTGCGGTTATCGGTTCCACAAATCATTATTTACAGAGGAGGAATTACTAACCTCTCAGATTGGATTCGCCCCGCGGACGCCTTCGTTACCGTGCTGACTGGAAAAATACGTTATTTACAGACGAATCTTGATTCAACCCGTCCCGTGGTGATTACCACAAAGACATTACTGCGGTAACGGCAGTGTGCCAGCCTGCATTGTTGAGCACCATAAAAAGCAAACGCCAAAGGTGATGATGGAGGGCGCCAGTGGAGTTCAACTTGTGTTTTACGTAGGTCACTACAATTACATCATAAGGAAGGACAGAAAGAATAAAATTTGCTTATTGAGGGTAAAAAGAACAGTAGGAAGAATACACCATTAAATTTGTAGGTGATTTGAGTGCATAAAGGGTGAGAATTTTGGCACACAGAACTGCCATATGTATGAGAAACAACTGCCCTAACCCATCGTGGCACTGAGTCCAAATGAGCTTCCATCACAGACTGGATGATCCGGTATAAGGAAAACAACTTTAAAAGTACCGGATTCTTTGGGCCTCGGGGGGTCGAAAGATGTTGGGATCCAGGTGACATTAGACAATCGAATACTAGTATTTGCACCCAACGTCCTCGATTATTTGTTGTCTGTTTTCTCTACAGTTTTTACCCTCTACAGCTCACTATAGTGACATGGAAGTTATTATCTGAGCTTTGTTCTATAGCATCACATCTACAATGCTTCAGTTCTCTTCTTTTCTGGTTTTCTCTTACTCGATGATTCACTGTCATACAATACTGTGCTCCAAACATACATTTATAGAAATTTCTTTTTCAAATTAATTCCAATGTTTGATATCAGCAGTCTTCCCTCGGTCAGGTTCAAATGGCTCTGAGCACTATGGGACTCAACATCTGAGGTCATCAGTTCCCTAGAACTTACAACTGCTTAAACCTAACTAACCTAAGGACATCACACACATCCATGCCCGAGGCAGGATTCGAACCTGCGACCGTAGCGGTCGCGCGGCTCCAACCCGAAGCGCCTAGAACCAATCGGCCACACCGGCCGGCCCTTGTTCAGGAATGCATTCTTTGCCTGTGCTAGTCTGCCTTTTATGTCCTCCTTGCTTCTTCCGTCAAGCGTTACTTTGCTTCCAAGCCAGCAAAATTCCTTTCCTTTGTCTACTTCGTGGTTCCCGGTTTTGATTTGAAGTTTACGGCAAATATCATTCTTGCTATTCCTCGTCATGTCTAACTATAATGTTGTCTTGGAATTCTTCCATTTGGTCCGTGTTTGCATAAAAAAACAGTAATATCAGAAACTGAGTCTGCCTTGACGCAATACACCTTGTTGTTCGTTTATTTCTTTATTATCCCAAACTAGTTTGAGTTGCGGCGACAAATATCACCATCATCAGTGGAGTTTTTTAATCTAAAACATGCATAAAATGGCATGGTTGTACAAACACAGTAAAACATTATTACATTTTTACAATTCGTCTTTTGAAATATAGTTTTCTATTGATACTTTCATACTAACTTATTTATTGTATGTTACAGCATGTTTCAAGCAATTATTGGCACTGTTTGCGACATATTTTCTGTGCTCTTTTTTTTCTGTTGCCGTCTTTTTTACTTAGCGAACATCATGTCATCTGCAACCATGCGAGCGGCTTTTCAGCATGTTTTAGATTTAAAAAAACCACTGATGATGGTGACATTTGTCACCGAAACTAGTTTGGGATAATAAAGAAATAAACGAACAACAAGGTGTTTTGCATCAAAGCGGACTCAATTTCTGATATTACTGTTCGTCATTTCTATCTTTCTTCGGTTTACTCTCAATCCCTAGTGTGTGCGCATGAGTCTGTCCATTCTATTCAACAGTTCCTGTAACTTTTCTTCATCTTGACTGGGGAAAGCGTTGTCATCAGCGAATCTTATCATCTTCCACTGAAACCGCAACTGAGACAGTGAGACTCACTTCACCTTCTGGCAAACTTTTAGCGAGGCAAAAGAAAAATGTGAGTCGTCTATTAATCGTCGGCAGCTCAAAAGTACGGCATGTAATTGGTCTCATTGCGGAAATGGCTGCAATCTTGGGGGAGGAACATCAATTGAGCTTTGTATGTTTGCCTGGGGGACTCATTCAACATCTTGAAGAAGCTATTCCGGCAGCCATTGGGGAGACAGGAGATTGTGGCACACGTTGGAATAAACGATGTAGTTTTCAGCATTGTCCCCATAAAGTATAGTGCCCAACTGGTTTTGAGTAGACGCGAAGGAAAAACCAGACACTTATATTCTGTGAAAAATTAGGCTGCAATGGCTCTGAGCACTATGGGACTTAACTTCCGAGGTCATCGGTCCCCTAGAACTTAGAACTACTTAAACCTAACTAACCTAAGGTCACCATACACATCCATGTCCGAGGCAGGATTCGAACCTGCGACCGTAGCGGCCACGCGGTTCCAGACTGTAGCGCCTAGAACCGCTCGGTCATTCCGACCGGCAATTAGGCTGCAAGTTCCTGCACTTGCGCCTAGGGTTGAGAACTGTAGCATCCTCCTAAATGGTCAGGTGTGTGCTATAGATCAACTGCTGCTGCTCAGGTAGCTGACTGTATCTGGAGTACACGCATCGTTTTTTTTTTTTTTTTAATTAGGCGACTCTCTATCCACCCCAGATAACAATAGCTGCAAGGGACTTGGAAGTGTCAGTATAAGATCTAAAAAAGTGTCCTCTACAGGTAAGATTATTAAAATATTAGTTATTATCCGTTTAACCGACGACGTACCAGAATTTGAAGCGCTCCTAAAACAAACTACGGTGTTCAAATTATGCTGGTACTAGATACAGAAAGCGTGTTAAAACCAGAAACTGACAGCAGTGATATGAAGGTGGTTAAAAATGACGAGTCTGGTAAAAAAGCAAGGAACAGTTTTTGTTTCGTGAATAACCCGCCGGCCGGAGTGGCCGAGCGGTTAAAGGCGCTACAGTCTGGAACCGCACGACCGCTACGGTCGCAGGTTCGAATTCTGCCTCGGGCATGGATGTGTGTGATGTCCTTAGGTTAGTTAGGTTTAAGTAGTTCTAAGTTCTAGGGGACTGATGACCACAGCAGTTGAGTCCCATAGTGCTCAGAGCCATTTAAACCATTTTTTTTGAACAACCCACCTTACTTCTCGACATAGTTGGTGGAATTTTAGGAAAATACAATATGTGTACAAAAAAATTGCTTAGAAATCACTCGTGTGACCCATCCCCCAATATTGCTCGAGGCATATAACAATGGTCCAGCTGTACTCCAGCTTTCTCATCCAATCCGAAAAATAGCTACTGTCAAACTCTGCAAAATATGCGCTGTCTGCAATTGTCAGCCGGCCGGTGTGGCTGAGCGGTTCTAGGCACTTCAGTTCGGAGCCGCGCGACTGCTACGGTCGCAGGTTCGAATACTTCCTCGGGCATGGATGTGTGTGATGTCCTTAGGTTAGTTAGATTTAAGTAGTTGTAAGTTCTATGGTACTGAATACCTCCGATGTTAAGTCCCATAGCGCTCAGAGCCATTTGAAGCATTTTTTGCAACTGTCACTTCCTCCTTTGATGAAAATTTCTTCCCAGCAAGCTAAAATTTCAAGTTAGGGAACAGGAAGGAGTCACTTGGGCTACTTTTGGTAAATAGGGTGGATGAGCAACCAATTCAAGGCCCTACTCATTTCACTTTCGGCCTTGTTATTGCTGATTTGTGCGATGATGCACAGTTCTGGTGAAACAGCATATTTTTGCGTGCCAACCATTATCTTTTTTTCAGTCAACGCAAATTTCAAACGATCTAACAATGAAGCATAACAGGGTCCAGTTATGTTTCTGCCAGCTTCCAAGTAATCTAAGAGAACTAATTCTAAGAAATATCAAAAAAAAAAAAAAAAGAATAGAAAAACAGTGGGCATCACCTTACAAGCTGACAAAATTGTCTTTGTCTTCTTCGGTGCACTTCCAGCAGTCTTTGTCTATTGTTTCGAGTGTCTTTTGACTCTGATGTGTAATGATGGATCTAGGTTTCGCCAACAGTCACAAATCGGCGTAAAAAGTCTTGCGGATTGCGATTAAACATCGCCGGACGTTCTGTTGAAATGTGCCGGATGCGCCTTTGTCAACTGTACCTAATTGTTCTTTACAGCCAATTCTTCGTGTGGAATATTGTGAACTCGCTCAGTTCAGATGCCTACATTTTCATCACTCCCACGAATTTTTATTCGGCGTTCTTTTATTAGTTTATCATGGTTTTTGTGAATGCTTTCCTGTCTGGTGACCTCAGCTGGACAGCCGGAGCTCGCTTAACCTTTGATGCTTGTCTGACCTCGTAAATTTCATTCATCCAAAACCGAACGGTCTTCAATGATGGTACAGACACCACGTGAACTTCATAAAATTCTGTTTTGATATATGCGGCAGCCTAACCCTTCAAATGAAAAGGTTTAGGAACAACACGTAGCTCTGTTTTCTCCATTTTCAGTCGCAGTCGACACACTGACTAATTCCGACGGTTGTCAGCAGTGAACTGTACGCTGTCCATTTTTGAAATTCGTTATACGACCGTTCGAATAATCAAGCCCATGAAGGCCCAACAAAACATTTTCGTTCTTTGATAGAAATTAGCCAGACTTATCAATCCACCCTTGTACAAAGTTTCGCGTTCTGGCTCTAGATGGACCAACAGGGCTCGATCAACCGCGGTGTCTTCTTATACTAATGGCTTCATTGGATGCTGTATGGAGGGACATGGAGTCAGCATACCGATCTCCCTATCGTTGTCGGGTTTTTTGACTTTGCAGCCGCTACTGATCGGTCAAGTTGGCCTTACCAGACTGAGTGCACCCCGTACCAGATCTCCAATGATGAAAAATTCCTGGCAGAACTGGAAACCCAGCCCGGGTCCTCCTCATGACAATCAGAAGCAATGACCACTCAACTACCGAAGTGGGCAAGCAGTGGGATATTTGGGAACAATTTAAATATACATCGAATGAAAAGGGTAATTGCAGATGGATGTGGTGCATTTGTCGTAGTAGACAAGAAATTCAAATCGACGAAATAGAAATTGAAGCTGCATGCCGTGTTGTCTGAGCAAGACTCAATAGCAAGGGCGGACATAAGCTTATAATTGGATCCTTCTACCGACAATCCTCTTACTTAGCGAGGTGAAGCAGTTACTATCACACTGGACTCGCATTCCAGAGGACGACGGTTCAAACCAGCGTCCGACTATCCAGATTTAGGTTTTCCGTGATTTACCTAAATAGCTCCAGCCAAATGCGGGATGGTTCCTGTGAAAGGGCACGGCCGATTTCCTTCCCGATCTTTGACACCATCCGAGCTTGTGCTCCTTCTCTAATGGCCTCGATGTCGACGGGACGTTAAAACCAGTATTCCTTCTTTCCCGATCATCATACCCACTGAAACGTCCCCTTAGAAAAATTTATACAAGACTGTGCTTAAACTGACACACAATATTTTGTTAGCGCAACGCAATCTGACTTTCAAAATTCCCTACAAAAGAATGGCCCTGACTGATATTAAACTATACCTTTCACATATCACTTACCTCACAAAAATCTTCGCTGCTCAAGCTACTGCAATACAGCGAGCGCCACTACTGCCAGCTAAATAAAAGATTCAAACTATGGAAGGCACTAACTACTGATAGGGATAGTTAGCAAATGAAAGATATTAATAGAGAACAAACAATGTATTTACCTTGATATCATCATATATAAATATAGCAGTTCATGACAAATTACAAAACTCCGCCATCTCTCTCCCCACATCCACCACTGCTGGCGGCTCACCTCCAACTGCGCAACGCTACGCGCTGTTAACAGCCCAACACTACAATGGCAGACAACAATGCAAACTAGACACAGACTGCACACAGCACAGCCAGTGATTTTCATACAGAGGTGGCGTTACCAATAAAAAAAACCTAAACAGCCTACTTACACCACCTTCAGATGTAACCGAAAATTTTAGAGAAAATCTAAGTTCACTAGTAGGTACGTTTTCCAGTCATACATCTACATCTACATGGCTACTCTGCAAATCGAACATAAGTGCCTGACGCAGGGTTCATTGAACCAGCCTCAGAATAATTCTCTGATACTCTTCTCTCGGGCAGCTCGCAGAAAAAGAACGAACGCCTATATCTTACCGTGCGACATCTGACTTCCTGTATTTTATTACGGTGATTGTTTCTCCCTACGTAGCTCGGCGTCGACAAAATATTTTAGAATTCGGGGGAGAAAGATGGCAGCTGAAATTTCGTAAGAAGATCCCGGAACAACGAGAAACAGTAGTTTGTGGACCGCTAAGACAGCGTCATTTCAGTACACATTGGAAAACAGTCGGTTAGTAATCTTCTATGGAGATTGTTAGATAAATAAAAAGCTAAAATAAAAACAATAACCGAGTTTCGAACATGGGTCGCAAAAGCGAGAAGCTGCGACGCCAGGCACTTCAAATGGTTCAAATGGCTCTGAGCACTATGGGACATAACTTCCGAGGTCATGAGTCCCCTAGAACTTATAACTACTTACACCCAACTAACCTAAGGACATCACACACACCCATGCCCGAGGCAGGATTCGAACCTGCGACCGTAGCGGTTGCGCGGTTCCAGACTGTAGCGCCTAGAACCGCTCGACCAACCCGGCCGGCCCGCTAGGCACTGTGCCAATGGTTCGGTTGAACTGTTTACTCGATGACAGGCACGTAACGTTCCTAGAAAACTTTGACCGTCGTTTTCTCACAAACGGTGAGATATCGACGGACGGCCTGAGACACGTTTCACCTATTTTGACCCCTTTCCCACTGAGCGAAGTTCCTGGTAGGTAGGATCATGACACTTGCAGTGTTCTCCTCGTGAGTGCTGAGCATCAGCTGACGTGTAGTGGATGGTAGATGTGCAGTTGGAAACTACAAGAGCCACCCAATTAAAAGGTGCGCCCCCGCCAGTGTACACTGGAGCGAGCCAGAGCAGACGGCAGGTGCGAGCCGCCCAGGTTCTCTCGTTATGGCTGGCTCTGGCTGCGCCGTGCCGTTCCGGGAGGTATAAATCAGCGGCACAGACGGCTGCCAGATGGGACCGCCCCCCCGGTAACGACCTGGCGCCGTGGCCGCTGCTTCTTCTCCTTCCTCTCGGCGTCGCGGCGTCGCTGGCGGCTTCCCTTCTTTAGTCCTCGTCCTTTGCGAAATAGCTACTTGCAATATGCGCTGCTCGTGTAGAGATTGCTGTAACAAGATTTGTGATAGTCCACCTGCCCACATGGCCCCGTTGGTGCGTAATCCAGGAGTACTCGATTAGAATGCTAGTCGAGGTAAGAGTTTTTAATACGACAAATTGACTGTCCGGGAAAGAGAGCAGGCGTGGTAATGTGCAGTTCTTGATCGCCACACGGAACGCCAATGTCGCCGTCATCATTTTTCTACTCTGTTCTTGCACCTGGATGTAAAATTTACCAGGAGATCTCGAGGACTGTCTGATTGCCCGCTTACGCCCACTCAGGAAACACGTGCGAGCAATTAATACATTAAGCTTCCAGACGTGAGCAAAAAGATGATTTCACACCTGAAGTTAAACAATGAACTGCCACAAGGATCTGCACTGATCCTTCTGCTGTTCAGTTTGTAGGTATCAGATATGCCCGAAAGCGCAGCAAGAAAGTTTCGGTATGCTCTCGAGTGGGCTCTCGCAGTGAGATATAGAAATCTTGAGTTTTCCGAGCCCATATTGACCAGTGATCTACCAACTACTGGTGAATATTTCCACAAATGGAGGTTGCAGCCAAGTATCACGAAGACAGAAGTCTCAACGTTTCATCTAAACAACAAGCTGGCCAACTAAGAGCTCACAATCTACTTCGAAGGAAGGCCACGCGTACTTAGTATAAACTCATAGTATCTAGATAGAGCGCTCACTTACAAACAACATCTGCTACGAACAGGCAGGAAAATCTCGACTCGATATAACATTCTCCAAGGATTCAGAGGCACATCACAGAGTTTCTCTACAACGATTCTCCGTACTTCAACTGTGGAAATGGATTACTGGGTTGCGTAATGTTGCTCCTCCACTTGGATGAAGAATACTCACACTTTTTGATAAAGAGCTCAACCAGACCATGCATCTTAAAACTGGTACAATGAGAACTACACCTACATTCTGGCTACTACCCATACTTAGCCATATACAAGCTTCATCTCTGCGGCGTGAAAGTGCATTTGTACAGGAGTACAAAAGAAAACTAAGGAAAAATCCTTACCTCTCTACGATAATGAACGAAGCAGATGAAAAGAATTAAAATATGTGCTGCGGCCGCGACTCGAATACGGGTATTCTTGCTTGCTAGGCAGAAATGATAACCATTACACCACCGCAGTACGATGGTCAACATTGCTGCACGAACTTCCTAAGCTGAGTGCCCTCCCCAACAGAAACTTCAATTCATTTTTCCCTTACATATTGTCACTGCTGCCTTGGATCTCCGATATTGGCAAGCACCCCAGCATTGGACGTAATCGGACGTCCTTGTATCATTGATCATCTTATAATCACCAATGGTACGAGGACGTCCCATTAGGTACCATGCTGGAGTGCTTGTCAGTATCAGAGAGCCCTGGCAGTAATGACAATATGTAAGAGAAAAATTAATGTTTGTGTTGGGGAGGTCACTGAGCTTAGGTAGTTCGTGCAGCCCTGTTGACCATCGTACTGCGGTGGTGTAATGGTGTCTGTCCCGATAGCTGAGTGGTCAGCGTAACGGATTGCCGTCCTACAGGCCTGGGTTCGATCCCCGGCTGGGTCGGGGATTTTCTCCACTCAGGGACTGGGTGTTGTGTTGTCTTCTTCATCATTTCAGCCGGCATGGTAGCTCAGCGTGTTCGGTCAGAGGGTTCCGTGCTCTCTGTTATATATATATGTATATACATATACCAGGTGATCAAAAAGTCAGTATAAATTTGAAAACTTAATAAGCCACGGAATAATGTAGATAGATAGGTAAAAATTTACACACATGCTTGGAATGACATGGGGTTCTATTAGAATAAAGAAAAGAAGTACTCCCAGACGCGTGAAAGATTTGCGCGCGTCGTTTGGTGATGATCGTGTACTCAGGCGCCACTTTCGTCATGCTTGGCCTCCCAGGTCCCCAGACCTTAGTCCGTGCGATTATTGGCTTTGGGGTTACCTGAAGTCGCAAGTGTATCGTGATCAACCCACATCTCTAGGGATGCTGAAAGACAACATCCGACGCCAATGCCTCACCATAACTCCGGACATGCTTTGCAGTGCTGTTCACAACATTATTCCTCGACTACAGCTATTGTTGAGGAATGATGGTGGACATATTGAGCATTGCCTGTAAAGAACATCATCTTTGCTTTGTCTTTCTTTGTTATGCTAATTATTGCTATTCTGATCAGATGAGGCGCCATCTGTCTGACATTTTTTGAACGTTTGTATTTTTTTGGTTCTAATAAAATCCCATGTCATTCCAAGCATGTGTGTCAATTTGTACCTCTCTATCTACATCATTCCGTGATTTATTCAGTTTTCAAATTTATATTGACTTCTTGATCACACAGTATATATAAACTGAGTCGAGGAATCGAAGACAAAACTTGAACGAATGTCTTGCGACGTCCGCCCACACATACATCAGCGAAATAATGAAAGGTAGGTTTAAAATAAGGTCAATCAATACAAAACTGAAACCATTATTGTTACACAGCAACTCATGTAGTTAATCACTATCTGTGTTTTGTAAATACACCTCACATGTATAATTCGTCCTACGTGCATCTATATGCACTCTGTATCCTACAACACGTAATAAAATGAAAATACCTGAGATGAAGTGATGCTAAAATAACGATGTCTCCGTCGCTACAAACATATGCCTTGAGGGTCTACGGCAACGCGTACTTACCTGGATAACTGAAATTTAATTCAAAATTAAATAGAAAGTTTCATGGCTGCTGAAGGCTCCTTATTCTCCCCTCTCTCTGCTTTAAATATGCTATGATTGAAACGAAAATTTATTATTCTTGTGTGAAAACATAAGAGGATTTCAATAAAGATAAGACGAGTGAGAAATAACATCGTAAAGTCCATTACAAATATGAAATACAGAAAATGAATTTAAAATTCCATGTGTTATATACAAGTTCCCTTCAATGAACCACATGACTTTACATGAACATTCATTTACAAAGACATGCAAAATGACCTTTCATTTGTATTAACCCAGTAATGTTATTTAGTGAGTGGAAAAACAATGAAATAAGCAACTTGCAGGCCCATATGACTGAACAGAAATTGGATATTGATTGTTATAATGAAACTTTGAACTCCAGCTAAGGATCACCATTGTGAGTATGAAACATAACTGCAAACAGGCTAGCGTAAATGAATCTGAAACCATGTAAAGTATGAGAGATCTCGCGAAATGAGAACCACAGTAAAAAAAATAAATTAATAAATAAATAAATAATAAAAAATAAATCGCAACAGTTAGCTGTAATTTCCAGCTACCTCTCTATACAGTCGCCGTTCCGCAGCCGCCTGTCCTTTCCGCCCATTCCTCACTTTGGTCTGCAGCTCGTTATCTACATCTACATCTACATCTATACTCCGCGAGCCACCTTACGGTGTGTGGCGGAGGGTACTTATTATACCACTATCTGATCCCCCCTTCCCTGTTCCATTCACGAATTGTGCGTGGGAAGAACGACTGCTTGTAAGTCTCCGTATTTGCTCTAATTTCTCGGATCTTTTCGTTGTGATCATTACGCGAGATATATGTGGGCGGTAGTAATATGTTGCCCATCTCTTCCCGGAATGTGCTCTCTCGTAATTTCGATAATAAACCTCTCCGTATTGCGTAACACCTTTCTTGAAGTGTCCGCCACTGGAGCTTGTTCAGCATCTCCGTAACGCTCTCGCGCTGACTAAATGTCCCCATGACGAATCGCGCTGCTTTTCGCTGGATCATGTCTATCTCTTCTATTAATCCAACCTGGTAAGGGTCCCATACTGATGAGCAATACTCAAGAATCGGACGAACAAGCGTTTTGTAAGCTACTTCTTTCGTCGATGAGTCACATTTTCTTAGAATTCTTCCTATGAATCTCAACCTGGCGCCTGCTTTTCCCACTATTTGTTTTATGTGATCATTCCACTTCAGATCGCTCCGGATAGTAACTCCTAAGTATTTTACGGTCGTTACCGCTTCCAGTGATTTACCACCTATGGCATAATCGTACTGGAATGGATTTCTGCCCCTATGTATGCGCATTATATTACATTTATCTACGTTTAGGGAAAGCTGCCAGCTGTCGCACCATGCATTAATCCTCTGCAGGTCCTCCTGGAGTACGTACGAGTCTTCTGATGTTGCTACTTTCTTGTAGACAACCGTGTCATCTGCAAATAGCCTCACTGAGCTACCGATGTTGTCAACTAAGTCATTTATGTATATTGTAAACAATAAAGGTCCTATCACGCTTCCCTGCGGTACTCCCGAAATTACCTCTACATCTGCAGATTTTGAACCGTTAAGAATGACATGTTGTGTTCTTTCTTCTAGGAAATCCTGAATCCAATCACAAACCTGGTCCGATAATCCGTAAGCTCGTATTTTTTTCACTAAACGTAAGTGCGGAACCGTATCAAATGCCTTCCTGAAGTCCAGGAATACGGCATCAATCTGCTCGCCAGTGTCTACGGTACTGTGAATTTCTTGGGCAAATAGGGCGAGCTGTTTGCGGAATCCATGTTGGTTATGATGAAGGAGATTTGTATTATCTAAGAACGTCATAATACGAGAACACAAAACATGTTCCATTATTCTACAACAGATTGACGTAAGCGAAATAGGCCTATAATTATTCGCATCTGATTTATGACCCTTCTTGAAAATGGGAACGACCTGCGCTTTCTTCCAGTCGCTAGGTACTTTACGTTCTTCCAGCGATCTACGATAAATTGCTGATAGAAAGGGGGCAAGTTCTTTAGCATAATCACTGTAGAATCTTAAGGGTATCTCGTCTGGTCCGGATGCTTTTCCGCTACTAAGTGATAGTAGTTGTTTTTCTATTCCGATATCGTTTATTTCAATATTTTCCATTTTGGCGTCCGTGCGACGGCTGAAGTCAGGGACCGTGTTACGATTTTCCGCAGTGAAACAGTTTCGGAACACTGAATTCAGTATTTCTGCCTTTCTTCGGTCGTCCTCTGTTTCGGTGCCATCGTGGTCAACGAGTGACTGAATAGGGGATTTAGATCCGCTTACCGATTTTACATATGACCAAAACTTTTTAGGGTTCTTGTTTAGATTGTTTGCCAACGTTTTATGTTCGAATTCGTTGAATGCTTCTCTCATTGCTCTCTTTACGCTCTTTTTCGCTTCGTTCAGCTTTTCCTTATCAGCTATGATTCGACTACTCTTAAACCTATGATGAAGCTTTCTTTGTTTCCGTAGTACCTTTCGTACATGATTGTTATACCACGGTGGATCTTTCCCCTCGCTTTGGACCTTAGTCGGTACGAACTTATCTAAGGCGTACTGGACGATGTTTCTGAATTTTTTCCATTTTTGTTCCACATCCTCTTCCTCAGAAATGAACGTTTGATGGTGGTCACTCAGATATTCTGCGATTTGTGCCCTATCACTCTTGTTAAGCAAATATATTTTCCTTCCTTTCTTGGCATTTCTTATTACACTTGTAGTCATTGATGCAACCACTGACTTATGATCACTGATACCCTCTTCTACATTCACGGAGTCGAAAAGTTCCGGTCTATTTGTTGCTATGAGGTCTAAAACGTTAGCTTCACGAGTTGGTTCTCTAACTATCTGCTCGAAGTAATTCTCGGACAAGGCAGTCAGGATAATGTCACAAGAGTCTCTGTCCCTGGCTCCAGTTCTGATTGTGTGACTATCCCATTCTATACCTGGTAGATTGAAGTCTCCCCCTATTACAATAGTATGATCACGAAACTTCTTCACGACGTTCTGCAGGTTCTCTCTGAGGCGCTCAACTACTACGGTTGCTGATGCAGGTGGTCTATAGAAGCATCCGATTATCATATCTGACCCACCTTTGATACTTAACTTAACCCAGATTATTTCACATTCGCATTCGCTAATAACTTCACTGGATATTATTGAATTCTTTACTGCTATAAATACTCCTCCACCATTGGCGTTTATCCTATCCTTGCGGTATATATTCCATTCTGTGTCTAGGATTTCGTTACTGTTCACTTCCGGTTTTAACCAACTTTCCGTTCCTAATACTATATGCGCACTATTTCCTTCAATAAGAGATACTAATTCAGGAACCTTGCCCTGGATACTCCTGCAGTTTACCAATATTACGTTGACTTTTCCTGTTTTTGGTCTCTGAGGACGGACGTTCTTTATCAACGATGATAATGTCCTCTCTGGTAAGCCGTCAGGTATTTTATCGTTTCGCCCAAGGGGGGGTCCCTCTAACCTAAAAAAACCCCGTGTGCACGCCACACGTACTCTGCTACCCTAGTAGCTGCTTCCGGTGTGTAGTGCACGCCTGACCTGTCTAGGGAGGCCCTACAGTTCTCCACCCAATAACGGAGGTCGATGAATTTGCAACCATTATAGTCGCAGAGTCGTCTGAGCCTCTGGTTTAGACCCTCCACACGGCTCCAAACCAGAGGACCGCGATCGACTCTGGGCACTATGCTGCAGATATTAAGCTCAGCTTGCACTCCGCGTGCGATGCTGGTTGTCTTCACCAAATCAGCCAGCCGCCGGAAGGAACCAAGGATGGCCTCAGAACCCAAAACGTAGTCTTCATAGTCTGCGACTCATGTGAGCAGAGATGAAAGTCAGAGGGAGTCAAGTCCAGGTTGTATGGTGTTTGATCAAACGCTTCCCACCGAAAAGGCTGCAGGTGTGTCTTCATTCATAGCGTGTAGGCTTTCACGGCCGGCGTCTTCAGTAATTGAAATTTCCGGGCTAAGAGGCCGTGGTCCAATAGTAGACCACGGCCTCTTAGCCCGGAAGTTTTAATTACTGTGTCTTCATTGTCCCTGCAGTGTGCGGCTGAGATCTATCATGAAGAAAGAAACTCATGACAGTTACGTTATGTGTTCTGCATGAAATCAGGCGATATCTCTCATCAGGCACTTGTACTTGGAGGGACACATTGTTTTATAGGCATCATTCGGTGCTCAATGGACACACAGCACTGAAAAGAGCGACGTGATGCTAAAGACATGCATACTACAAACATTGCTCAACACATTTGTGCAAAGCTTTATCGGATTTTCACTGTGGTTTCCATTTTGCGACATGGCGTGTCCCGAAGTACACCTCCTTGCGTCAGAATCTTGCAGCTACCACCCAAGAGTCTGCACAGCCAACACTAATTTAAGAAATAAATGTAACTGAATTAATACAAAGTCGTGGAGCGATCTGCACCATTTGTATGTATTACACTTTATAGGTGAAACATGTTCTGAATAGAGATCCATCGTGGGAAAAATTCGTCTCACTGAAGGTGAATAAGTAGAAATAGACTAATCTCATTCTGAATTTTCACGATCGCAGTTTCATTTTTTAAGGTGGTAACTAAAACTTCGTGACTACGCTACGTAAATTTATCAATTTTTCTCAAATTTAATGTGTTTCAAAGTATAAATGTCGTTACTGGTCGATCTAGCATACCTAAAACCCACCTGATCACGCAAAATGGATCACGTCGGAGATTATTTGCAGCCTTTCTTTGTTGATTTTACTGTACAGGGAAGGAATGAAATTTAATCTAATTATTTAAATACAATTGTTAAGTATTACAACACATTTACATAACTGTATTAAATGGCAAACAGTGTCTGCCTGACCAAATAAACTTGTGTCAACGATTCATCCACTTATTGGAAATTGCTTTTCTTTTTAAAGTGGTCTGTACCTACCCTGAGTGGTAGTCCCAAGGATTTTGTTTAGTTTTCCGCGTTCTGAAAAGGCTTCTCTTTTAAGTTCCTTCTCATGTTACGATGTCGGAATGGGGCGAACCCAGCGAATAGAGAGTTTTTGAAACCGCTTGTGACGGAACGTTGCGGATGCTCAGGAGCCAATCCTTTTATACTACAAAGCAGGACTTTTTTTCCAAAGAGACTCACGTAATCGTTTTAGCAACTGAAGTACTAATTCTGTCCATCTATGTTATTTTCCGGAATACGTTCGTGATGAACTATCGTCACCATGTCGGGAAAAAAAACCTACAATATTTTCACAATGTTGTCATGTCTTTGTCTTTCCTCGGTTATGATGATGAATCTGAACGTTTACTTCAGCGAATAGTAAAAGCACGTAGATCTGTTATACACACAATTCTAAAAGCGCCGAGCACGTGCATAATTTATGTGGCAACAAACACCCCAACTTAATTAGTATTTTACCATTGACAACGGTTGTTTAAATAATACAAAACAGTGTAAGTGGTGGCACCTACCTGGAGAACCCGACACTATCGCACATGAGCACATGAACTGCCGTTCACTCGATAAATAGTTTTCTGATAACATGTTTCCCGGTACTTCTAAGACTTTTCTAAGTTCAAATTTCTTATCTTTTCGCAATCTCATATAGAATGGAGCTAAGAGATTTCTTTTGAGTATAATCTTTCGCCACGTTCTCTGGCGTGCTGGTGACTGTTATGACAAAACTGGATGTGTCTCACTCGGTTTTTCGACTTCATTTCTATAGAGCCAAAATGAAATATACTTGTAATGCATCAGCACCGTCATATAACGTGAGCAGCTTCTTGCAGAGTATTACGTTCTCTCAGACAAGAGCAGACAGTGTTGTGATTAAAAAAAAAAAAAAAAATCCTTGCTGATCAGAGGAAAATCATCAGCAAAAAAGCCTCATCTAGCAACACCGTGGAACATTATTTTTAACTGTAGATTTCTTGCGAATGTATGTACTACTTACGATTTTACTTTCTACTAATGTATAGTCACACTCAAAAGTATCTGGACGACCTCAATTGCGTTCCGTTTGACCTGCACACAGCCCACGTAACGTAGCTTTCTTCCAGGTCCTTTAATCTCTTTTCGGTGCAGATATTTGACTATATAAAATGGTTACCCCAGAAGACCACAAGAGAACAATGCTCTTTGCGAGAATCAGTTCAGATGAAAATAATACCGCGGTATTGCAAACATCAGGAATGACAGTATTATATGTAAGGCAATCCTTAACGCTTCTAGACTAGAATTTATTATAATGAGTGTTATTTCAAAACTTTTATCACTTTAAATAGTATGTGACACAACTAATACTCGTGAACATTACGTAAATCATTCAGTATCCCTTAACCAAATCTAATTTTTTTTTTTTTTTTTGGTGGGTGAAAGATTTTACATTAACGTGTGGACTGTCAAAGTTCTATGACAGTTCGAAATATATTCCTCACTAAAAGGTTTTCGTGCTACCTATTAACTATAGTTCGCCAGTCATCTATCACCCTTATTATACAGGATGGTCATAAACAAGCCGAAAAGCTTGTAAGGGTATTGCAGGAAAGGCTGTTCTGAGAAATAATAGTTAAGAAAAAAACTCGATACGTTTCGCCGTTTCCGCGTTAATTACCATTGAAGTTAGTCAATCGGGCCGCTACGAGGGCAAATTCAAGCCGCCCACCAGATACAATTAGTGTCAGTTGTTCTAACAGCGTAGTCATAGGTGATAGAGGAGGAGACAGCTCAATCTTCGTCTCGGTTTCGTCCCATGTCCGATTTTTGTAACACTGTCAGTTTAAAAGCAAATTAACTTTTCGCCGGTAGTTAGGTAGCAACCATTTTGTAAAGTAAAGCGACCGCACCGAAAAGAGATTAGAGGACGTGCAGAAAGTTTGCGTTATGTGGACTGCATGCAAGTCAGGCTGATCGCAATTCAAGTCGTTTGAGTTCTTTGGGGAATGATAGTACCTTAGTGGTTCATCTTGTCCTAAGTGTAATACATGAAATAGGAAACAGTGAATTATTGGTGGAACAGCGAAGGCAGCAGATAACCAAATAGGTAGAAAGGCAACTTCCAGTACAAGCCCTAAGACAATTTAATAGACAAAACGAGAAAATTTAAAAATATTGCAGATGAAGCAGACAAAATGGAATACGGACGTCTAAAAAATGAGATTCACAGAAAGCGCAAAATGGCAAAGCGACTGTTACTAAAGCAGTAACGGAAAGCCGTATAGCTTTGCGTGACGATGGAACAGTGTGTGATGCTTTTAGAAAAATTAAGGAAACCTTTAGAGAAAAGAGTTGTAGCTATATGACTATCGCGAACTCAGATGGCTAGCCAGCACTAAACAATGAAGGGCATACTTGAACATTTGAGGTATGTATGGAAGGGAAATACAAAGTAAACAAAATTGAAAACGATATTATTGAAAGGGAAGAGGAATTAGATGAAGATGAGATTGAAGCTATGACACTGCGAAGAGAATGTGACAGAGCAATGAAAAGCTTAAGTTGAAACAAGGCACACGGAAGATACGACAATCCGTCAGCCTTATTGAGTTGTCTGGTGGTACATACTATGCTAAAAGTATTCCTCCTGGTGTGCATGCTGTAAGACAGACAAAGTACCCTCTGACTGCAAGGAGAATGTGATAATTCCAGGTGCAAAGAAGAAAGACACTGAATGACGTGAATATTACGGAACCATCGGTTTAAAAAGTCGTGGCTGCAAAATTCTGAGGCGAAATATAGAAGTAATGAAAGGCTAGTGTAAGCTGAGTTTGCAGAAAATCGGTTTAGGTTTTGGAGAAATGCAGGCATACGCGAGGCAATACTTATACGACTTATCTTAGAAGACAGACTGAGGGCAAACAAAGCTGCGTTTATAGAATTTGGAAATTGAAATAAGTTTTTGACAATGTTGATCAGACAACACTTTTTGAAATGTTCGTGTTGTCAGGGATAAAACAGAGAGAACGGAGGCTAATACGTATACAAGATCAGAATGCAACTGTAAGATTCGAAGGACGTGAAAGGGAAGCAGTTGTTGAAAGGCTCTTAGACAGTTGTAGTCTATCTTCGTTGTTATTCCATAAAATTAAAAAAGATAAAAAAGGGGAAATTTGCATAGAGAGCTAAGGTTTGGGAGACGAAGTGAAAAATTTGAGGTTTGTCGATGAAACTGCTATTCTCTCATAAATGGTAATGCATTTGAAGAATCAGTTAAGGCGAATGAATTTCTTGAAAAGAAACAATAAGATGAATATCAACTAAAGTATAACAGCAGTATGGAACGTAGTCGAAATAAATCAGGCGACGCTGAGGGAATTGGATTACGAAAGGAGACACTAAAAGCTGTAGATGAATTTTTTTATTCAGGCAGCCAGATAAATTACGATGATCTAAGCGGAGAGGATGTAAATGCAAAATGGCGATCAGAAGGACTTAATTTCAGAAAAAAAGAAATTTATTAATATCAAATATAAATTTAATGAAATCTTTTAATTTACTTCTTACCTAGCATATGCTTCGACCTCTCTGCTTCTTCAGGATCCTCTGGTGCCCCCATTTAGCTACACATCGTTCAGCAAATCGAATCAATCTTCAAATGTGTGTGAATTCATAAGGGAGGAAACTGCTGAGGTCATCGGTCCCTAGACTTACACACTATTTAATCGAACTTAAACTAACTTACGCTAAGAACAATAGACACAACCATGCCCGAGGGGTGACATGTTCAAGAAGGTCACAGCAGAGGAATCTAAACGATTGTGTAAGAAGAAATTTGAAGAGGAACACGATATAGCCTAAAAGCCTGAAAGATGTTTCCTTCATTGACAAAGCCACGAGAACCTGCACGCCTACATAAATTTAAATGTTGATAATTCTTTTCTAAAATTATTTGTCTGGAGTGTAGTCTTGTACGGGAGTGAAACGTGGGGAGTCAGACAAGAAGACAATAGGCGATTTCAAAATGTGGTGCTGCAGAGGAGTGCTTAAGTAACTTATTATATGGACATATCTACAGAGACAGAGCTACAGAATCGAAGCGTGCCACAACGTGACTAAAACAAGGGCTCAGATGAGAGAACACATCTACACTCATGGAAAAAAAAATCACAACATCAAGAAGGAGTTGCACGACGTAAACGGAAGTTCTTATGCGCGTTTCTACATCAGGAAGATGATCAAATTTCACACCAGTCACATTATAGCTTCGCTCGTAATGCTACTATTAGGATGCAAATCAGATTTGTTTTAAATACACGCTGTAACTGTCGTGAGCGTTAATTCTATTTGATATTGCATGTGCTGAGTTTACGTTACTCAAGAATGTGTTTAAGACGACAAAGACGCCGTTATCAACACATCACTGAGTTGAACGAGGTCGGGTCGTGCAATACGGCTACGAGAAGCTAGATGTTCCTTCCGCGACACTGGAGAAAGGCTTGACAGGAATGCAACCACTGTACATAATTGCTGACGGCAGCGGTCACGAGAGTGTAGGGTTCGGCGTATGGCTCTGGTGGATCGTACTGCACCTGCAGCAGCAATTTTAGCAACAGTTGGCACCACAGTGACACAGCGAACTGTCACAAATCGGTTACTTCGAGGACAACTCTGAGTCGGACGCCCTGTAGTGTGCGTTCAATTGATGCCAAACAGCCGACATTTGCAAGACATTGGTGCCAAGCGAGAGCTCATTGGAGGCAGGGTGGATGTCTGTTTTTTTGGTGAAAGTTGGTTCCGCCTCGATGCCCAGTGATGGCTGTGTGTTGGTTAGAAAGGGGCCAGCAGAGATCCTGTAATCTACCTGTCTACACTTGGAGTTGTGTTCTGCACTGCGATTTAATATGAGAGCAAGAGCACTCTCGTGCTCATCCCACGCACACTGACAACAATACTGTTCGTCACTCTGCTTATTCGACCTGTCATGCTGCCATTCATCAACAGCATTCCAGTATGCGTTTTTCAAGAGAACAACGCCCACCCACATACCGCTGTTGTAACTCAACATGCTCTACAGAGTGTTGACATGTTGCCTTGACGTTCATGAACATTAGATCTGTCTGCAATCAAGCTCATTTGGGACATCATCGGATGTCAACTCCAGCGTCACCCACAAATAGCGGTAACCGTCCCTGTACTGACCGACCAAATCCAATAGGCATTGAACTCCATCCTACTTCCGTCACCTGTACACAACGCATGCACGTTTACAGACATGCAGTCAACAGCCTGATGGTTACATTGGTTATTACTATGGTAGCTTTCCACACTTCAAATGGATTATATCGCCTTTCCATTAATCTGTGATCATCCTATGTTAATCACACACCTAGACAGATGTAATCCCGATATTTCATTATTCCACGTTAATTATTTTTTGGTATTGTGATCTTTTTTAATGGTACTGGAGGGCGGTCAAGGTTTTCCTACAGTAATTAGATTCAGATATATGAACGTTAGAAGAGTTACCAAAATGTGAAGAGCTTTGAACGGAGCAGAATAGCTCTACAGATTTATCGAAACAATGAATTGTTTTCTGTAAATGATGTCACACATTTGATTTAAAACCCATCAGATGAATCTAAGGCCGGACTACGGTCGAATGTAAGACTTACTTTTCGACAACGCCTTAAACTTGCCATGATAGGTACGAATAAGAGACATCCGCATGTCGGTAAGGTAGAAACAGTTTCGCTAGTGGGACGCCATGAAAAGCTTAACGGCTGAAATTCCGAGAACGTGTTTTGGAAGAAGTGTTGAGTAACATATTAGTCCCTCCAATATAGATCTCACGAAATGACTACGACGGGAAAATCAGACATTTGAGATCGTACGGAGGTGTACCTACAGTCGTTCTTCTGCGTCATCTACACCATATTTCTGATCTCCTTAATTATGTGTTCCAGAAACAAACGAACGTACCACTAGAGACATGTAATTCATCTTGCCTATGATGCTGGCGTACATTTCACTATTTTGCACTTGTCAACAGTTCGATTTAGTACCTCCTCATTTGTCATCCAATCAAACCATTTGATCTTGCAGTACTTTTCTGTAGCACCAAATTACAAAAGCTTCTGTTATTATCTTGTCTGCACTCTACAAACGAGTTCCTAACTTTTAAATTCTTATCCGATGTTAATGAAGTTTAATTTTTATGAAATGCATTCCTTTCTGTAACTAGACTGCATTTAATATTCCCTCTATATCAGGAATCGCCAGTTATTGTGCCGGGAAAATAATAAAACTCCTCAGCCAGAGATAGAGTTTCTTTTTATATTCTAATTCTCTTGGCATCGCCTGATTTAATTTCACTACATTACATTATCCTTGTTTAACTTTTCTTGGTGCTCATATAACAACCCATTTTCGACTTACTATCCTGCTTCCTTCTTCATCATTTCTTCTTTTTCATGCCTAACGATTCTTTTAACTGTAGCACAGTCTCTGCACAAGTTGTAGACAACAACAATTCTCTCCTTGTATATTATTCCTACTATCTTCATAATTTCCAAGGGTGTGCCCCAGTAAACATTGTCAAAAGCTTTCTCGAAGTCTGTAAATGCTATAAACGTAAGTTTCCCTTTCCTGAACATATCTCCGAATATACTATATTTTACCTACCAGTTTCTTTAAACTTGTAAGATAGGAGCCATTAGGCCGTCTCTCAGGTCGTAGGGCGAATACTGCGCCTCGTGTTTCTTTATATCTCTGGGACCAGTTTTAGGTCATGTATATACGTCTCTGTAAATGGGCCATACCAGTAAAGCATTACAAAAGCCTATTTAAGGTAAGTTGCTTGATTTGATATTTGCACTAAAAAAAACAGAGCAGGGCATGTTTGGTTTCACATGATTGATGTTTCTGAAATCCTTGCTGGTGTCTCTTCGAGATAGCTCACTACGTTTGAGTTCAGAATATGTTTCAAGTTTCCACAACAAATCGATGTCAAGGAGACTGGACAGTAGTTCTGTGGATCACGTGGATCACTTCTACTACCTTTCTTATGCACAGGGATTATCAGATTATCATCCTACGTTCAAGTTCGATTAGCTCGTGATTTTCTGCCATGTTCATATCACACCTGTCTGTAATGGATTGCCGGCCGCGGTGGTCTAGCGGTTCTAGGCGCTCAGTCCGGAACCGCGCGTCTGCTACGATCGCAGGTTCGAATCCTGCCTCGGGCATGGATGTGTGTGATGTCCTTAGGTTAGTTAGGTTTAAGTAGTTCTAAGTTCTAGGGGACTGATGACCACAGATGTTAAGTCCCATAGTGCTCAGAGCCATTTGAACCATTTTTTTTTTTGTAATGGATTGCTTAGATAGTGTGTCTGAAGTCGCTCGCGCCATGTGCCATAAGGGCGTATAGCACACCATGGGTTCAAATGGGACAGCGCCTCTCGTGTATATTTCGGTCACTCGGTTTAAGACACAACGAAATATTTAAAACTAGTTCTCGTAAGCCACAATCTACATCCTAGCCTATATGATATGACGTATAAAGGATACAGCCAACTTTCGACGCATTATGCCCTGGGGCCGGTGAAGTACTGATTCTGTTATGTTGGTCTCAGTACGTCCCAAATTTCTTCGTCGTACTACATTTTCTGTGACGTCACTTCTGTCTTCAAAATGTTTCAGGTTTTTCGTGTTAGTCCTCGTGATCATGTACAGTGTTTTCTGAACATTGTCTTTTGTGCTTCCTTTAGAAATTTCATTCTACGGTCTGTCCCGCTAGTCTGACCGCCAGAAGTCAGAGTTTCATTCCGTGAAACATCCCGGTCCTTAGAGTCGTATTTATAAGAGTCGTAGTCGCAGCATAAAGACAGATAGAGCACTCCTTAGAGCACCATCTCAAGATTCCTGCAGTGGGCTTTGGTAAGTGAAATTCATGAGGTGCTGTTTATTTTTTTCTTGTCAGTGTTTTCCCTGTTTTCAGGCTCGCTCAGACTGGAGCACCTGTGAGTGGTTGCAGCGAGTTGGTGAGGCAGGAATTTTAGAGAAGTCGTGACTGCTGTTAAATGTGAACACTCAACGAGGACTTATGTGAAACCACTGGCTGAAGTGTTGTGTTAGTAAACAAAATCTAACTTTTTTTCATTCTAATTTCTTTCAGAAACTGCTATACGCATGATCGCAGGGAAACTACTGCAAAAATATAACATTTCTTAAAGCCGTTAGAGCTTCCAGTACCTACTAAAGTCACTGTTATGTTTTACACACATTCATTCACGTAAATCATTATAACTTTGACGTTTTTAATCAATTCTGTTCTCACTCCATCATCACCTACAATCTCGTAAGAGATTCTCATCAAATGTTCGCATGATGTGCTTATAAAAAGAAAGTACAACTGCCGCGAAATTGCAGACTAATGATTGGTGAATTATTTACGTTGAGAGCTGACTAATATTGAGAAAAATTCGTGTAAGTCTTCTGCAGAGGCTTAAAAAAACATCACAAGAAAGTAGTTTGTAGCATAGTGCTTCAGGGTTCAAATAGCCGCTTATAACAGTTAGGGCGGCACGATTTTCGCGTTGCGCATGTTTTGCTCCGCTTTATTGCTGTATGCATGACTAAGTTCATGTGGTGGATTTCGCTTGAATATCCTGAATTCAGAGCCACGCTTGTTCATCATTTGGCGTAGTTGTGTAGTCAGTTAATGTCAAGGACCTCTTTTTACTTTCGATAACCGCTGCAGGCTATTTCTTCACAGTTCCTCCTTAATATCTGTTTTCTTAAGAAATTGTTGCAGTCCTGTTTTTCTACTCTTTCTTTAAGTTTTTTCGCTCTAAATCTGTGCTGTCTTCTATAACAGTTAAATAGGTTCGAAAAGCTAAAAAAAAAATAAAATAAAATTGAAATGGCTCTGAGCTCTATGGGACTTAACTTCTGAGGTCATCAGTCCCCTAGAACTTAGAACTACTTAAACCTAACTAACTTAAGGACATCACACACATCCATGCCCAAGGCAGGATTGGAACCTGCGACAGTAGCGGTCGCGCGGTTCCAGACTGAGGCGCCTAGAACCGCTCGAAAAGCTAAATAATCTATATTAAAGCTATTCCTTTTCTGGGAAAACTGAAATTCATTTTTGATATTAAATTCTGTCAATTTCTCCCACCTTTTTGAAAAAAAAGGTCTTCAAATAGTCAGTTAAACGATACTGGGTCTTCTTTCTTAGCTGCTGTATAATGTGGCTATCTTTGCGAAGCAAGTATCAATTGTCGCTCACTTTTTTTTTTTAACTGTGTGACTATAGCGCTTGTAATTTTTCTCACCTCTTGAAAGCGCAGTTGCCTCCATTCATCGTCGTTCAAACAACGTAAAGAGAAAATAAGATGTAGATGCAGCACACATATAGACGTAATGATTAATTACATTTGCATACGATAAAGACAGAATAATTATTAACAACGGTAAAACAAGAGTAGAAGTCATTAACGACCACTGAAGTGGCAACAAATGTTTTTTCAGTCACGTTCTTTGGTTAGCTGTAAATCTACAGATATCAAAGTGTAGCACTGATCGTTCCCCGATGACGCAGATACCTTCGTCACTCCTTTGTCTGAATGTAAAGTGTTTCTTTTCGCTGGGGAGATAGAGCAAACATCGCTGGCGTCTGCTGACGTCAGAACCTCTCGAAATTGCTTCAAAGGCAGATACCCTCTAGGTAGATCTGTTCTTTCCATCGATCTCGTTCATTTAGCTTGGTGAAAGACACAAAGATGTGTTCGAGATTCTGATCGTACAAGAACTTACTATGAATACTCTAACCTGTAAGCGAAGGTGTTAATGGGTTTTATTTTTAATTCTTTTAATGGTTGTTATAAAAGAAAAAATTTGGTTGCTCGTTGTTCATAAAGCAGATTAGACAGAACGCATTACATTTCGTCATCTATCTCCATGTGCCGCAAAATATGTTTACCCAAAGTGAGTATTACTGCTTAAGATCCCACTGAAAACACACTCCTTAGCACATGTCGAATCTGTAGTCGAACTGGCTTTATAAAATTTTTAACTTGAATATTCATTTAGTGTTAAGGGCTATCAGTTAAGTGGCTCATATGTAGCGTTCTGTTCTAATTATTGACGTGTAATTATTCGTAAAATGAGCATTGGTTGTCACTTGCTTGGTGGAAGCCATTATCTGAAGACATATATTTTAATGAATTCAAGCTGACTGTTCATCTTTCTATTCTTCATGTCTTCTGAATCATGGCGCACTCTAGATACAGGAGATGTGCTTCTCAAAACGTGACATTACACAATCTCAAAGCTGTTAAAAGGGGTCCTGTGAGTAAAAGTAAACTTAACGTTCAGTAAAATTTGTACAGAACTGGTACTATTGGGAGACGAGATTCTCAGAACGTGCTTAAAATTATTTGAGACGAATCATATAGTTTCAGTATGAAGCGCGTTGGGGCTGTAGCACGTCATTTATTTATATGCAAGTACATAACGATGAGACTTGTGTTCCAACGGAGTTCAGTTTCTGACCGTTGTAGAATCTGACACCAAATAACCCATTTTTAAACAGCAAATATTGTTCATTTAAAAGAAGACATAAAACACATATGGCTGCTACGGTAACCTTCACCACAAGTATGACAGTTGTTAGAAAGGGTAAGGTTGTTTATTGAAGTCTTTCCAAGACTAAGGAATGAGATAGATGCAAAGTGTAACAAAATGAAGCGAGATACTTCGATTGGTTGTAGAAGTTGTGTTTAGGAACTTAAGTTCGAACACCTCGTCCAAGGACGCCACATAGCGACGAAGTCACACGGGAAAACGCCTTCGTTAGACCACCTACAAGCCACTTAACATGGATTTGCTGCTAATTTCACGCAGTAAATCCTGGTTTTGCTAGGAGAACAAATTCTGCGCCGCGTCCGAGATAGTGCGTCAACCATCAGCAGTGACAAAAATAGTGAATGTGTTTTCCGACAGCACACAATGTGTTGTGCGCATGCGCTTTTCCGTCAGGCCTGACGGGTCAGCTGGTTCTGGATGAGTCTAATGCGTTGGGCGCTGCGTTCTAGTGAAGCAGTTGCAACAAGTCAGGTAAACTTTACGCGCAAAATGGCTACAAAGTGCCTTAAAAAGTTGAAAGTGCGTTTCAGTGCCGATTACGATAAACTGTTGATTGACACAGTGTCATATACATTTTGCTGATAGTTTTTCTGCGCTTCGCATAAGTTTAAGCTATCAGCAAATCCAGAAGTTTCCTTTTCTTTTCGCCCACGCGCTACATCATTACTATGCACTATATTAGCACATTGGTTAAAGTAGCGATAGTTTCAACACTTTTCCCAGACAGCGCGTGTGGACTGAATAGGTTATATGCTATTTTTTTTTTTTGGGGAAAGTGCAAATCCTCAACATACTTCAGTTTAACTTCCCTGTCCCAGTAGCGACGCCCGAATTTCCTGTTCCTAGAAAAGCCAAGTCTATGCGGGCTCTACTGTGTCGTTGTGACAGGGGTGGATGCTTTCGATTCCACGCGACAATGTACAAAAACACATTTATCGCCCATTACGTGACCTAGGGGAAAGAATTTGAAGAATTTCATACGTACTACATTTCTCTCGTATAGTCACATGAACAAATTACGTAAATGTTCCAACAAATTTAACAGGTATGGGTACCACAATGTTCGCCACGCGAAATGCTGAAGGAACGTTTTGATCGACACTGGTTTCTCGGTACACCGTGAAAGGGTTCTACATCTTCCAAAAATTAAACAACAAATGGTGAAAGTATCCAGTCAGCTACGAGTACCGACAATAAGTAACGCCTCACATTTTTTTTAAAAGCCATTAATATACATAGACAAGTATTCTTGTTGGTGTTTCACATTTGACACTTGTTATGGGCGCCAGTGAAGTTTCGAACCGTTCTGGCAGATGGCAGAGCCGTAGTACAGCGTCAAAATGGCGTCTGCATACGACTCACGTTACAAGCAGCGTACTGTCATTGAATTCGTGTGTGAAGAAAAATAAACCGTGGTGATCAACCAAAAAACGTCTATGTGCAGTGTATGGCGATGCTGCAATTGATACGAGTAGAGTTGGGCGATGGGTAAAGAAAGTTGCAGCGTCAGGAAATGCAGAAACAGAGCTCCACGATCAGCCAGGCTCTGGACGTCCTGTCACAGCTACTGCTCCAGTCATACTGAATCGTAAGGATGCCATTATTCGTGCCGACCATCGCATCACAACTCGACAGTTGGCTCTACAGTTGTCGGGCAGCATCGGAAGTGCGTCCGCAATGATCGAGACTCGCAGATATTCAGAGAGGTGCTCACGATGTGTTCCACGAATGCTCACAGTGGACAGCAGGATTCAAAGAGGCAGTCTATGGAGTGGCATCATCCTCATTCACCACAAAAGAAGAAATTCAAGACAACCCCATCTGCCAGGAAAGTCATGGTGACAGTCTTCTGGGACTTAGATGGCGTCATTCTCGTGCATCTGATGCCAAGAGGGTCAATCATCAATTCAGAGGCACACGTGAAGACTCTGAATAAACGCATGAACCGTTTCAGAAGTGTTCTATCCGACGAGAATCCAGCAGAAATCTCGCTCCAACACCATAATGCACGCCCACACAGAAGTCTGAGAACCCGGGAAAACATCGCCAAATTGGGTTGAACATCATTACCTCGTCCAGCCTAATGTCCAGACCTGGCACCATCGGAATTCCATCTCTTCGGGCCACTTCTCTACAGGGAACACACTTTGAAGATGACGAGAGAGTCAGTCATGCTGAAAAACATGGCTACGCCTACAGAATAATAGCTTTTACCAGCAGGTAGTACCTACTCTTCCACAAAGTTGTCGTACGGCCATCAACGCGATGGAGACTACGTAGAAAAATAGGAGACGGACAAGACATGTTGATGTATACTGTCACCTAATTCTGGTTCTTAACAATAAATATGTTCTGAGCAAAAAATGTGAGGAATTACTTATTGAATGACCATCGTATAACTGGATATTAATGTGTGTCCACTCTTCGCCTGTATGATGGCTTGAACTCTATTGCGGACGCTTCCAAGGAAGGGAGGAATGGCAGCCCATTCTTCCTCACGAGCCGAAACCAGAGAAGATATTGTCGTTGGACGCCAAGGTCTGAAGCGAAATCGACGTTCTAACTCATTCGAAAGGTGTTCCATTGGGTTCAGGTCGGGATTCTGGACAGGCCAGTACATTTCAGGAACGTTATTGTCCACAAACCATTGCCTTACAGATGCTGATTTACGACAGCATGCGTTGTCATGCTAATACATTAATCATCTATGAAATGTTCTTCTACCATACGCAATACATAATGCTGTAGAATGTGTTCATATCTTTCTGCTTTTAGAGCTTTCTTAAACGCAATAAGGGGACCACACGCAAACTACGAAAATCACCCCCATATCTAAACATCACCTCCTCCGTACTTTACCGATGGCACTAAACGTGATGGCAGGAAATTTCCACAGGCATTCACCAAACTCAAACTCATCCCCCTCCATTGTGCTGACACAAGGAATTGCGTGATTCATCACTCTACATCATTCGATTCCAGTCATCCACTGTCCAGTGCGTCGCTCTTCACACCACCTCAAGCATCGTTTAACAATGGTTACAGAAATGTCTGGCATATGAGGAGCTGCTCGATAGCTGTACTCCAGTATTTCTATTTCTTTGCTCACAGTCATTGTGCTAGCTGGAGTCCTGGTCGCACTTCGGAGCTCACGAGTGATTCCTTTTGCTGATTTTGTGCGAATTTTTACAACCACCCATCACACTGCTCTACAGCCCCCGGTCTGTCTGTATATGAGCCCAGCCTCTTTTCGATTTTAGCTGTCGGTGTTAGCATTTCCAATTCACAGTCGCAAGCCCAGCCGTCAACTAGGGAAGCTACAGAAGTTTTCAAGGCTGCTCTTTGATTTGTGACTCAGGACGCATTCAATCATTAATCCACGCTCGGAGTAACTGCGCTCTCCTTACACATCCATTCTGCTATTAGCCGCTGGCAGGTGTGGCAGAGCGGTTGTAGGCGCTTCAATCCGGAACCGCGCTTCTGCTACGGTCGCAGGTTCGAATCCTGCCTCGGGCATGGATGCGTGTGATGTCCTTAGGTTAGTTAGGCTTAAGTAGTTCTCAGTTGTAGGGGACTGATGACTGCAGATGTTAAGCGCCATAGTGCTTAGAGACAATTTTTGCTATTAGCGCTTCTCTACTGATAACATAAAACGTTCCTCCGTCGTTACATACAGCGATCAATTCCGCATTACATAGGGATGTACAGGTAATACAGATCAGATAGTGTGCTTCATTCTTACAGAAGCGTACAGTCGGTTCTCCTCAATTAGAGTGCAGAACCGAAAAAGCAGCATGTACGTTGTGCAGTAGCTTGTGGAATATATATTTAGTTGTTAAAATTTTTCAGGTAGGCAGTTATGATCACCGAATGAGGCAATGTAAGAAGTTTGTTCTGAATCCTCAGAATATCATTTCACTTTCAGTTTTCTCCTGAGTAGTCGCTGATGATATTTTTAGACCAGCTTCATATGTCTTCCATTGGTGATCCAAGGCTCACATCCATAGGTGAGAGTTTGGAAAATGATAGTGATATAGACAGAGCGCATTGTCTGAGTGCTGAGCTATGGTTGCCTAAGATCTGTGCTACAAACGGCCAAAAGTTGCACTAGCACATCTTATCCGATACGAGATTTGGTTGAGAGATGACTGCCAAGGTAAGGACCGACGTATTCCTAGAAAACTGCAATGCAGAAAGATATCAAAACACCCCGCTGAAGCTTTCTGGCAGATTAAAACTGTGTGCCGTACCGAGACTCGAACTCGGGACCTTTGCCATTCGCGGACAAGTCCTCTACCACATGAGCTACCCAAGCACGATTGAAGCTGTGCAGTAGCTCAGCGCGTGTTCGGTCAGAGAGCTAGTTGGTCTCTGTAAAAAAAAACTGAGTGGAAGGATCTACAAACGAACTTGTACGGATGTCATGTGTCATGTACGTCCGCAACGACGAAACACAACGATCAAAAAAACAAAAAAAGATTGCTAGAACACACAGTTTTAATCTGCCAGCGCACACTCCGCTGCAGAGTGAAAATCTTATTCTGATAACACACGATTGCGCTCATATCCGCAACCAAACGTCTTTCCATTCTATGGACATGTGTTCATATTACGAGGATTTAATTTCTTTTAGAAAACCTTCCACCAGGAATGTTAGGACTGGCTCAGTGGAATTCACGTCACTTGTACTGAGACTGCAATCCATGAGTGGAACTCAGTAGGATATTTGATCATCGGAAAAAACCGCACAATTGTGGAACTTATACTAACCTTAAGTCTTCACTCCGAGTATTATGTTCCAAGACCGAGGTAGGCGAAACGCCGGTTCTCGATCAGGTATGTTGTCTGAAATGGATAGCTATAAATGGTAAGGATGTTCAGGCTTAGGCAGAGTATTAATTGACGTAGTCTAATGAATCTCAGTTATTTTATACACGGCGTAGGTGTTGGTCAAAATAAAATATCATTATCACAAAGTGGTGTGCTCACAGCGATCAGTGATCAATAATCCACACGTAAGATAACCACCACAGGTTACACGAGTATTTTTCGTGTACAATGGGCAATAAATAAGCCTCCCAGTAACTGGTCTCCAGTGCTTGCAGACTAGTATCAACACGCCACACCGTTGCTGCCTGTAGGGCGTGCATCCCACGACTAACATCCGCCGTGGATCACATCCCGGAGCACCGTTCGTGACCACCCGGCAAAGCGCAAACTGGTTCGGGCTGTTTGTATCTTTTCTTATTTTACAAATGTTGTAGTCAGATTATTTTAATAAGTACGTCCTGATGAGTACATTGAAGATATACTTCTTGAGCTTTTACAAATTCTTATTTGGCGCCTTCTTTAGTTAATGCATAGTACTGAAGTTATAGGTTTTGGTGCGCAAGCCGCACCCGAGCAGCCAGTCAGGGCGTGGCATGCTCTGCTGGTTTCCCGTCAGATAAAAGCACGAGGTCAATGAATGTCAGTGCCGGCTGCAATCTGACACGTGGTAGCTTTCCTTAGCCGCAAATATAAATCAGTACTTTTGCGTGACGCCGTCTGTTTTCTATAACGTGTAAGATGATTTGGATGGTGAGAAAGCAATCGTGGGTGCAAAAGTTAGAAATGTTTCAGTATGTGAGAAAGTATACGTTGCCGTATATATATTTACTAGACATGACGATGAGAACAAGCACCTATCAAAATTCTCGACGCTTCCTCTTTAATATCCTACAGTAGGCCTCCGCTATCATTCTTGGAAGTTCGTCATCATGAAAACATGCTGCAGACACAAAGTCGACACTACATGAGGCGACTTCAAAAACAGAGTTAGACATTGTTGTAGCAGACCATGCAAGATTTATTCAACGGTGCAGTACACATAAAAAGTGACACTAATGAGGGCACTATTTTTCAACGTAGTCCTCAGGTGTCTGAACAACAGTCGGAACGTTCGACAAGTCGTTCACCTCCTTGGCGACAGAAATGTGCTGCTTGGTCACTGAGCTAATCGAAGTCAGTTATGTGAACGTCCTCGTCGCTGGAAAATCTATTTCATTCCAGTTGTTGTCCCATCTTGTCCATAAAAATGGAAATTGCATGCTGCAGGGTCTGGAATTCCCGATGACGCACACCAGCGATCTGTGCGGCCTTGAACAAATTATTGTCACCATTTCACTACAGCTCCAAGCGACTTTGGTCAATATACCACCAGAATTTCACGCACACCAGCGATCTGTGTGGCCTTGAACAAATTATTGTCACCATTTCACCACAGCTCCAAGCGACTTTGGTCAATATACCACCAGAATTTCACGGCTAATCTGTATGCAGTTTAGATGTTTCGCCCACAAGAATGATACGTGAACACTGGCGTATGTATCCAGTCGCCGCTCCATTTAAATTCCGCACTGCGATGCACCTATTATCCGTACCGCAGTAGGAGCGGAACTGTGTTTACAGAAAAGCAGGAACTCTCTTCTTGCAGCACAGTGGTTTTAGCTTGGGACACGTGTGACTTACCTTCCGAAGTCCCTACGTATAACGTAGCAGTGGAAGTAAATCACGTTTATTTCGGAGGTCGCCCAGGACACCCAAGTTCGGATCAGAATTCCTCCCGAGTCTCAGTCCGAAAATCGGGCAGACTTCAACCTTAATTTCGATTCTATCGTCCACGTTCTTGCAGCTGTGCGGGCAATCTTTTCACGCTCATTTACTGAAAGTGGAGCTCACAACTCGAAGCGGAAAAATTACCCAATTTTTATTCCGAATAAAGGAATTATCATTGGAAATCTCTGTGAAGTGAAGAAGAATTGAGTATAATTGAGAGAGATATCTGAAAGAAAATTAAAGAAAAATATTTCGTCGGGCCGACGGAGGGGCACGTCTGAATTAATTTAGGGATGTCGTCGTCGGCGGCGGCTGCGGCAGCGAAGACGCTCGTAATGCGAAACCGGCCGCGCAGATTGCACCCCTCCCCTCTCCCCCCTCCTCTCCCACCACTGCCACTCATCCTCGGTCCCTGGCCCCCTCCACCCACCTCACAGGCCCGCTTCCACGGCGGAATTAATTAGGCGGGCGTTTTTCGGCAGCTCAGCCCATCTCGCCCAGATGCAGCTGGGCTTAACTGCTGGGACCGCTGTTTCCTCAGCACCTACCCGCCCTGCTGTCTTCTCGTCGTAACGCAACTCTTCTCCCATCCTGTGTTCTCAGGTCCTCTTGGATGGTTTACGGTAAAACGGAACTGACACTGTGCTACAGTTCAGAATTTCTTATCGACACACCCTGAGCAAGCTCGGATCCAGATTTTTCTGACAAGAAGGTGTGATCACGTGGGTCTAGTATTTTCTGTCAAAAAACTGATCTCCTTTGCAGAAGATCTTATATCCGACCTACTTAAATCAGTCAACAAACTTGTTAGGGAATTTTAGGAATTAAGTGCTAGGGATTGGAAATCGTGTCTAGATGACTCCGTGAGTAGAGATCTAATTACCATGTAAGTTTGAGGTGTTTGTATGGGTTTTTAAGCCTAGACCTCTGCTTAGATGTGATGTTGCTGTGAAATATTTTCCTTATTGCGTTTGAATACTGCAAACGCCTTAGCCAAATACTCATTAAACAACGCACAGCAAACTTATAATCCTAGGATAAAGCGAAACAGCTCACCCTAGTCGATAAACAGATTGATCATGAAACAAGACAAACGAGAGCAGTACCCTTTACCATAACTGAATAATAAGGGGGTGTTCGTTGAGTCTGGCTGCTGTGCACAGTGATAACACAATCACAGTGAGACAAACAAGCTCAGGTGTGCAACTGGTTATTTTTGTTCGTCGTTGGTCGCCTAACCACAGAAAATCTGTATTACAATTTTAAGGATCTTGTAAGGTGAATGAAGTGCAACATATTTATATTTTCTTTTATTATTGGGAACAAAACATGTGCAGTTATAAGAGAGAATAGTTTTCTAAAAATCTGGATTGAATTCACACAAAATGACGCTAACACTATGGGCAAGGCATCACATTGCATGGAAGATGTCATGGAGAAAATGCAACAAAGCATTCATATTTTGTCAGCTTACTAGTACGACGTCGTAGACATCTCTGAGCCAAATTTCGAATTCTCACATCGGAATGGGGGACAATTACGGCGTTGAATAGCATACATCGAGCGGCGATTTTAAACTTTCGGTGCAGGTCTAGATGCGTGTGTTAAAATTCTCCCCAAGTTCCTTTCGTGTAATAGATATACCGGGTGATCAAAAAGTCAGTATAAATTTGAAAACTGAATAAATCACGGAATAATGTAGATAGAGAGGTACAAATTGACACACATGCTTGGAATGACATGGGGTTTTATTAGAACCAAAAAAGAAAATACAATAACATAAAAAATGTCCGACAGATGGCGCTTCATCTGATCGGAATAGTAATAATTATTATAACAAAGTAAGATAAAGCAAAGATGATGTTCTTTACAGGAAATGCTCAATATGTCCATCATCCTTCCTCAACAATAGCTGTAGTCGAGGAATAATGTTGTGAACAGCACTGTAAAGCATGTCCGGAGTTATGGTGAGGCATTGGTGTCAGAGGTTCTCTTTCAGCATTCCTAGAGGTGTCGGTCGATCACGATACACTTGCGACTTCAGGTAACCCCAAAGCCAATAATCGCACGGACTGAGGTCTGGGGACCTGGGAGGCCAAGCATGACGAAAGTGGCGGCTGAGCACACGATCATCACCAAACGACGCGCGCAAGAGATCTTTCACGCGTCTAGCAATACTTTGTTTTATTTTTGGTTCTAATAAAACCCCATGTCATTCCAAGCATGTGTGTCAATTTTTATCTCTCTATCTACATTATTCTGTGGTTTATTAAGTTTTCAAATTTATACTGACTTTTTGATCACCCGGTAGTGTTGGGATTAAGAAGAATCGATTTTAAATAATCTGTACTCATGAGCGGTTATTTGAACAGCTCTATGGTTTCGCTGTAGCTAAAACATGATTCACGGAAGCTGGGAACGAAATGAAATTTTTGCCACTGACTCTTTACGAACTGTAGTGACCGGTTCTAGTGGAGTTTCGTAGCACTCAGCACTCGTTGTTAAGCCTTGCGCAACAAACACTTTGCTGTGTGTGTGTGTAAAGGAAAACAGTTTTATACTTCTACTTTTCAGGTGTTTTACTATGGCACTTTGACCGACATACAGCGAGCGGTGCAACATATCTCAAAACTCCGTTGCCAGCTGCAAAGAGCTCTGTGTACAGTTTTCCTGGAACTGTTGGGCGCACAAAATACTGCGGTGAGCTGTGCATCGTAGTCCATTGTGGGCGGAATGTCGATTTCTGCCTCAATACAAGAGCCTGCGGCGATTGGCGAGTGCACAAAAGAGGTGCTCGATTGCTTCGTTGTCCGGCAGCCTCGGAAAACAATCGAGTCCCTATCGGTTTACGACGAACATCAAGCGAGCTCAGCATACTCGACAACAGATTAACTTTTTATCGTTCTCGCATCTTCCTTTCCTCTACCCCCTCCCCAGCCACCACCACCACCACTACTCTCTCTCTCTCTCTCTCTCTCTCTCTCTCTCTCTCTCTCTCCTACGTGTTTCAGTCTAGCTCTTTCTTTATGCATTTCTCTCGTACTCAGGCAGTTGCTTATTTTGCCTGTAGAACCTATTTCAGGGTAGTAGTTTGTGAACGACTTGGAGAGCGAGGCACCGGCGGTGTGATCAGAAAGTCAGGATGAGCGGAAGGAGGGGCATTACAATGTATTGACTTTAGGAAGTCGATTACGTAGTCATCTCCTCGTAGCCGACGGCGGAGCCACCCCGCCACCCCGTACGCTGGGGAGCACTACGGAAACGAAGCACCCCATTCAGTACCTTTCTTTGTCCTTCTCTTCCTCCACCCTTGCCTTCCTAAGTTTATCCTTCGTAAATGGGGATAATAGCGATGAATGTATTTAGGAATTTGTGCGTAACAAACCTACTTATGAATTCTAATTGACGATGGTTTCAGTTGCTGTAGAATGGTAAAAAAAAGACGTCAGTTCATTCCAGAAAAAGAAACTGATTGTCTATGATACCACACCACATACTTACACAGAAGCATTCTTAAAACCAGGTCTCCGCAAAGGCATGTGTTTTCGTCGGATCATCTATGTGAATTACGAGTGTTGCTGATAATGTGTATATTCGGCGAACTGCAATTAGCAAACGACAAAATTGAATAATTTGTAAATGTTACGGACAGAGGCCGTGCATACGTACAATGGTTCAAATGGCTCTAAGCACTATGGGACTTAACATCTGATGTCATCAGTCCCCTGGATTTAGAACTATTTAAACCTAACCGAAGAACATCACACACATCCATGTCAGAGGCAGGATTCGTACCTGCGACCGTGGCAGCAGCGCGGTTCCAGACTGAAGCGCCTAGAACTGCTCGGTCACAGCGGTCGGCTGCATACGTAATGCCGACCGTATTCTTACATGTGGAACGCTGATGTGTGTAGAAATTCCCCGTGCGCTTGCTGAACGGTTACATTGTACCGGCAGGACCGTCTTCTACTTCATCCACCCACTGTTCATTTTTGCGCTCAGATTGTACAAGACTGCTGGGCATTACACCAGTCACATGCAGATTAGTAAAGACACGAGCAAACACTTTTGAATCCGGTAATCAATGGTTAGGAAATCGTTTATTATCTGCAACTAGTAGTAGCGGTGTTTCCATTACAAAACCTGTACACATGTGACATATAGTCGTATGCAGCATATGTAAACACGTGCAACATGCTTAAAAGGTATAGCAGAACTGGGCAACAAATCAATATCTCACTTGAAGAATCAGCTGCGTAACCTCGAGCACAGCTTCATAGCTTGTTCTTGAAATAAATTTGACAGTCGATAAATAAACTCATCGCTTCTGAAGTACCGTCCATCTGTACCACAAGAACCTATGAAGTTGGACACACGCTGCATGGAATGTTTTATTGCAATTAATCTATAGATGGCCTTCAGGTCTTACGGAATAATCGGACAATGAGAAACACCGTGATTCGTCATCCGTCGAGTGGTACTCATAGACAGGAGACGAATGACCTACTGCAAAATGTTCCCGTGATGCTATGTACCGAGTCAAGTTCCTCTGCGTCATCACCCGAGCTACGGCGCAGAGGAATTATTTTCGCAGTTTGAGAGATTTTTTAGAGACAAGTTTTCAGAAATGTGCAGTAAGCATTGAAAATGTTCATTAACAATTAGAATTATGTGTTGGTCGATTTTTGGTAATAGCTATAGTTGGTTCTGTTACAACATGAAGTCCAAGATGGCATATTGCGCGATTCGGAACACTTGGTATCCCATTAGGCCGATCTTGATTGTGCAGATGCTGAGGATGAAAGTTAGATTTGTGACATACGCAAATAGATTAATCTAATATGAATGACCTCTACAACATAAACAAATTTCAGGAGTTTGTTTTGAAGTTACCAAATGTAAGAGATTCGTTATTGAATCAATTATTTTTGTTGCTGACAAGTGATTTTTAAGAGTTTAAATTAAAAGCAATCCAACATGTTTCTGATTATCTGAGTTTTTATAACGCTATTTCATGTATACCGTATTACCCTCCAAGTGCAACTCATTTTAAAACTTTTTTACGTGGTAAGTTTTTTGAATCTGATTAAATGACACACAAATACGCATTCCCAAATAATTGAAGTTTGTGCTAAAATGTATTTTATTTTTAAGATGAGTTGAATTTGTAGGTATGCCTACAAAAGTAAATGGTATTCCATAACAACAAAAATTCATCTCGTGCTGCTTTCTAAAATATTTAACGTTGCCAATAAAACAACTTATACAGGCTCAGTCAACTGCCCTTACCGATGGAGTTTTACGCAACCTGTAGTGTTGTATCGACCCTTCAGAAACCACGAACGAGGTTTTTCATATTGTCTCTTTTGCCATTACTATTAGTGCTACAGGAAGAAAGACAAGATCTTTTTGTAGAAAACTCAGTGTAGTTAAATTTTGTACTGGGATACATTTTCGCTAGAGGCCGTAGTTTGCGAGTTATTCAAAGTGAACGTACAAAAGTGACATTCAAATTACCACTCTCAGGCACTCACTGGTCAGGATTTCTAGTACATTGCTCATGGTACTCCCTCCAACCACTGTTCAAAAATTTCTGACTATATGGGTTATTTCCCACATTCAACTTTTTGCTCTTCATTGACTGACCTTATTATGCCATCTCTTTTTAATCTAGCACTTACAAATTGTAAAATTGACGTTTGTGTAAATTTTACCGAACAATTTTGTGAATTTTAACGGCATAAAATAAACAATTACGTTGTTGTATTTGTCAGGATTTCTGACTGCGAAACTAGTGTGGTTGTAAGCGTAAGTTTGATCGAATGTCAACGTGATTAGTTTTAGCGTAACGTTTACAGTAGTCGTTTTTCTTTCATCGCCCTCATGGGCACATTTAAATTAATAATGTTAACGAAATAGCCTACTATACTGGTGGCGTAGTAGCCCAGTCAAGAGGGACGGAAAAAGATCGAATGCCACCAATAGTTCGTCTAGTTGGAAATTTTGGTACAGTCATAGGTTAAAGTACGACGAACAACATACTAGAAATCCTTACTGGCGAGGGATGTGTGTGGGGTGGAGGTACGTTTGAAGGCCATTTTTGTATATCTTCCTTCAATAGCACGAAAACCGTAGCCTACAACTAAAAAGTATCCCGATACAAAATTTATTTCCATTACAGTCCTACAAAAAGTCTTAATTTTATCTATAGGGCTACTAATTTTCGCGTAGCGAGCGAGAGAAACGTAAATCTCACGTGTGGTTTTTGAAGGCCAAATATAAGATTGCGGGTTCCATCAACAGACATCGGTAGCGGCAACTGAATCACCACTTATGTGTATATAAAAGAAAGTATACAAAAGCAGGACTAATTTATGTTTTTTCACTTTTCAGTAAGGAACTGCAGTGAATTCGGAAGCTAGCTCACTGGAAACAAAATTAGTCACCCACTCCAGTCCCCTTCCCTCCCCTTCCCTCTGAAACAGCATACTAGCTGATTTGGATCACTGTATATAGTGTACAACTGATACCAGACAGTTATGTCACCATCCAAAGCTGGCGTAAGTTACCTCCCCCGTCACTTTCTTTCGTAACAAATTTACGAAATCTTGATGCCTGGGGATGTGCCCTATCAACTGTTTCCTTCTTTTTTTCAAGTTGTGTTACACATTTCTTTTCTCCACTTGTCGAGTCAGTAACTCATCATTGGCTATGCGTTCTACTCCTCTAATATTTAGCGTAATTCTGCAGCATCATATTCAAAAGTCTATTCTCTACTTTTATTTGAACTACTAATATTTATCGTCCATGTTTCACTTCCGTACAAGCCTACTTTGCAGACAAATACCATAAGAAAGACGTCAAGCCACTTAAATTTGTATTCTTCTTATTCTTCTCTCTTTCTTCAGCCTACCTTGACGTTGCCATTTTTTCATTCGTCGACCTGTATTTCTTTTACTAGCTGGTGATTTATTTCACATAATGTTTACAACCTTCGTTTATCCACCTCGTGGATGTGTTCGTTCCATTCGTGTTTTCTGTCATTTATTCGCTCATTAATAGAGTTCAGTTGACATTCTTTTCTAACGCTTTCCCCACTTCTCTATCTCTCAGTATCTTCCCTTTAATCGTCTGAAGAATTTTCATGGTTTCCTTGGTTTTCAAATGTCTACTAGATTTTGATATTATAGTTCTTGTCTTAGCTGGGTGTGTCATAACTGGTCACACCATTGTTTTGTTCAGCATATTCTTTGCTTTGCCAACTTTCCTAGATGTTTCTTTTTCCGAATTGTAATATTTAAATACCCCATTATTTTGCTTTCTTTTGCTTCTTGTTCTGTAACGTCATGTTCGACATTTTCAAGGGTGGAGGTTCTACAGGTATCGTCATACTTCTTTTTTTTTATGGACATGATCGTATTTAGGTTTTTTCTGTTACGTTAAATACATGTAAAAGTCTCTGCACGTTATACACACCATTTTCTATCACAACTGCATCGTCAGTGTTGTGGGTTGGCAGGAGAGTCAACACCGTGTTACTAGAGGAAGCCGAAAGGCACGCGTTTTAGCTCACGCAGGCTGGCGTGAGGTCTGGAACAGGACAAGGAAATTAGAATTTAGAAAAACGGACGTAGCTGGTGGAATACTTAACTTTAATCCATTAATGATGAGCGTCGCTCTTGACTGTACATTATTCACAATATCAATAGTAACTGAACATGGCGCCTTGCTAGGTCGTAGCAAATGACGTAGCTGAAGGCTATGCTAACTATCGTCTCGGCAAATGAGAGCGTATTTTGTCAGTGAACCATCGCTAGCAAAGTCGGTTGTACAACTGGGGCGAGTGCTAGGAAGTCTCTCTAGACCAGCCGTGTGGCGGCGCTCGGTCTGCAATCACTGATAATGGCGACTCGCGGGTCCGACGTATACTAACGGACTGCGGCCGATTTAAAGGCTACCACCTAGCAAGTGTGGTGTCTGGCGGTGACACCACAGTCAGCATAAGAAATGGTTTTACGTTTTTTATTTCTTCGCCCCCGATTGTATAACCACTACCACTACCTTTTTTTATTACCTCCCCCATGACTATATTACAAAGTAACGGGCTCGAAGTGTCACCTTGTCTAATAATACTGTTGATAGGTAAATGGTTAATTAACCTGGCATCAATTTTTTTCTGTTGGTAGTTGTTGGAATAAATGTCTTCAATTATTTTTGTAGATTGGAAAGAATTCCTCAGTTGTAGAGCAGATTCACTACGTCTGTTAACTAAACCCTGGACAGTCGAAGATATCCTGGTATTTGTATTTACGACACTACTCGCATGGAGGACGTTTCATGCGAGTAATGTGGTGTGGTGTGGTGTGTTTTATATTATTTGTGCACACATGCCACTGCGGCTGTAGTTATTTTTAAGTGTTAACTAGCATAGAACGTTGTTTTCACCCATGTCTATAAGAACATAAGAATATTCACTAGAAAATGGCTAACGGCCGAAGTCAGATGACAGTAGTGGAAATAACAGTGATTACATAGCAGCCAAGACGGAAAAGGCAATTGTATGTAATTTCTACGTCGGCTATCGTCGGTTATTTTGATGTTCAAGTAGCAGAACCCAAATATTTAAATATCATTTCTTTACCTGATTGCCCGCATCTCGTGATCGTGCGGTAGCGTTCTCGCTTCCCACGCCCGGGTTCCCGGGTTCGATTCCCGGCGGGGTCAGGGATTTTCTCTGCCTCGTGATGGCTGGGTGTTGTGTGATGTCCTTAGGTTAGTTAGGTTTAAGTAGTTTTAAGTTCTAGGGACTGATGACCATAGATGTTAAGTCCCATAGTGCTCAGAGCCATTTGAACCATTTTTTTACCTGATTCCGTGTTTATCACCTAATTTAATTCGACTACAATCCATTAATTTTGTTTTTCATTCGTTGACAATAAGCTTACAATCTGTAAAAAAGACACTTTCCATTCCGTCCAATTAATCTTCCAAAGTCTTTGCAACCTCTGACAGAATTATAATGACATCGGCGGACTTCAAAGGTTTAATACCATTTCCAAATCTCTCCTTGGTTTCTTCTAGCACAGACAGAGTAGGCTACTGCCCTCTGACGACAATTTGTTATTTCACAACTGTCATCATAACGCTTTAAAACGTTGCCTTAACACCAGTGTTAGCTGGTGTAAGACGCCCCGAAGTAGCGCAGAGCCGGGCAATGTCACGTGCGCTCGTCACCTCGGCACGTGCAGGGCGCGGGCCGGCCGGGGCAGGTGTTTCCGGCCCATCTAATGGCCCCTAATGGCCGTGAGAGGCGCCGCCGTAACGACACGGCGGGCTGGTGCGGGGCAGCGCCTGGCGGGCGGCAGCCACAGCGGCGGCGACGCTGTGCGGGTTGCGGATGCGGGCACGGCAGGCGCTAATGATGATTGTCGCTCTGCGCCGCGCTGGGCCGCCCACAGCGAGGCGGATGGCGCGGCCAGCCGTCTCAGGGAGAATGAGGCGCCGCAGAGGCGCCAGAGGCAGTTAACAAATTGCGGGGACACTCTTATTTGGACATGACTTACCGCGCGCTCTCCCACAGTGCTCGATACTGAGAAAGAGACCTCCACGTTTGTGGTGTCGAGAAACAGTGGAAGATAATCACTTATTGTGCTCCCAAGTGCCTTATAAGTCTCACTGTCATTGTCATTGCCTCTATCGTCAGCAAGCATATTCATTTCTGTTAATGTAATAATTTAATGTCCTACGCCTCTAGTTATTAAGTTTGCAGGAAGGACAGAAAATTGCAAAATCTTATTTATCGTGCATGTACAGTATTGTAGGAAGGAAACATGATAACATATGTAGGTAATTTGGAGGTATGCAGGGTTCAAAACTGATTACACGCATCTCTAACCTCTGGCAGCAATAACAGCTCTAACGTGGCTGTGCACTGAGTGGAGCTCACAAGAGTGCCACACCTAAAAATCCTCATCACTGGTGTCGTCGAAAATTATGGTATATGTAGGGTTTTGCTGGATATGTCAGCGACAGAACTGAGAGCCCCACATGGCTGAGGGTTTAGAAAAAACAGCATATTTAGCGGGTGTTGGGCGAGTTCTGAGCCATTTATGTTAGAGTGCTTCCCTGGCAGTGGTTGCCGCAAGGGAAAAGTAGGAAAGAGTAATCCGAGGTTTGTGGGGGCGAGTCTTTTCATTTTCAATTTGTATGTCAATCTTTTCGCAAAAGGCATCACAAGGGAAGGCACAGGAAAATTTGGGATTGGAAATAAACTTCCAGGAAAGGCTCGTAAGACCTACACGTCAACTTCGTACATCAAATTAGATTCTTTTTTATTTTACAGTTGATAATTTAAGAATGTTGGATTGATATTCGACGTAAAAACAGGGGAAGAACTAATTTTCCCGCAATTTAGCAGAGGCTATAAACTCCGTATTTTTACAATTACATTGTTGTTTTAAACGTTCTACAGAAAAAGAAAGGTAGTTTACATTCATAAAAGCTTCTTTCTGATCGGAAAGCTTGGCAGCAAAACATTCCCAACGAAATCCGGTACGCTTGAATTACAATCCCTTCTTGGAAAGTTATTTGCACAGTCTGTGTGAACGCTGATTTCTTTCTTTTTTTTTTTTTTTGTAGGCCAAAGTTTCCGTTTCCTTCCATGACTTTTGTGAAAATATAAAAAACCCAATGCACTTAGCATTATTTTTGTTTAGATGCAATGTAAGCAACGTGGAAACAGAAAAAAAAATATTTCTCGTAGGGAATTGACCCTATGACCCTCGTAATACCTGTCTGTACGTTTTCCGACGCGCCAACTGCTACCTGGAGACTATGCTAACAAACATGGTCATGTTTCACCGGATTTGCGCCAAAGATGCTATTTTTTCTAAACGCTTGGCCATCTGGCGCTCCCACTTCTATCACTCTCATTTGTGACCAAGCCCGGCATATACCTTAAATTTATATGAATTGGGTTATGACGACTTGGTGCAATATAGTAAGCAGTTGATATCTTGCGTGACAGGTATGGTTGCGTCATTTCATACTGCTTCAGTTGCAGTGGCTTCGAGTGTCGTGGAGTGCCAGTCTCTCTGTAAGAAATGACTAAATGTTTTCAGTGGATTAGAGATCTTGATGACGTACTAGCCAGAATAACAGATATCCCTTGTCCGAGGCCGCTCAGGATAGCTCTGGCACAACCACCGGCCTTAACACGTCTGAAATGTGGCACTTGCTATCCAAATTTCCTGCTATGAGAACCAAATGTTACAGTCTTGCGTGATCAGTGGCTTTCCATATCATTATCCCAGGTGCTGGGGCTTTGACCATTCGTGCTGCGCCTCCCTGCAGACGTTCCATTTCGTACAGGCCTCCACACATGACAACACACTTCAACAATATTGCAGGTAGGGTTGCACGAGTGATTTCTAAGCAATCTCCTTTGTAGACCGGTGGCGCCTCCCTGCTATTCTACCACTAAAGCGGTGTCTGCTTTACCTACGACTGAGCTATGTTATCTTTCCACTTCATATCACTGCAAAGTGTTACATTCAGGCCTTTGTATGAGTCGCCACATTGACACTAATCAAGGGATACTTTTTTTCCTTTTTGTGAATTCTACAATTTTCTATTTCTGAACTTTTAAATCAAGTTACAATGTTTGCTATATTTTGAAATTTTACCCAAGAGTATTTATGCACATTTGTTAACTATCGATAAATGCATCATTTGTGCACAAAATATTCATATTTTCTGCAAGGTAAGTAATATGCAACATGAACACCAAAGGTCCAACAGATTTCCCTGGGGCATACCTGAAGTTACTTCTATATCCGTCGGTCACTTTCCATCTGACGTAACACGCTGTACCGTCCCTAATAGGTACAAGGATTTGTAGCCCTGAATTTAAACTCATGTCCTAATCGAATAACAACCTCGTGATGCGCGATATGTCCGAGAAAACGGTGATCAGCAGTCTGTGGCAGAACTAAAATCACGATCGCATATGTTCACGGCGTTGAAGACTAGCCTGTACGAGCAAACTCAAAATGTAGCCATCTTCCGCAACAAGATTTCAGTCTTAGCGGAAAAAGTTTCTCGCTGTGACTGGTTACGTGTAAGTATACTCACACTGAGTACAGGGAATGCGCGTTACAAGCACATTTGCAGTTGTGACTGGCACTTGGTTGCAGGTTATAGGTACCACAACCCGTTTACAAACGAAAAAGGAATGACACAAAAATAAGAGCAAATAAAAACAAGTATACGATGGTGGAAATGACGCGGGAAATTATTGTAAATAATAATAAAAAAATACTTTTAAACCAAACTGAATGAAAATGATAAAGTCTTTTGATTAGATCTAGAAAAATAAGAATTTCGTTTCATTTGAAGAGATTCGAACCTTCGGCCTTCTGTACGCCAGATTTACACACTAACCATTACGCTGGAAAATGGGCTATTTATGACTCTAACGCCGGCCGCGGTGGTCTCGCGGTTCTAGGTGCGCAGTCCGGAACCGCGCGACTGCTACGGTCGCAGGTTCGAATCCTGCCTTCGGAATGGATGTGTGTGATGTCCTTAGGTTAGTTAGGTTTAAGTAGTTCTAAGTTCTAGGGGACTGATGACCACAGCTGTTAAGTCCCATAGTGCTCAGAGCCATTTTTTTTTATGACTCTAACGTTCCACAAATTAGAAGTGAACTAAATGCTCTGGCAGCCTTCAAAAATTCGGCTTGACGAAATGCTGTGCAAAGCTTATCCAATATATGTGATTATAACATCTGTATAAATGATGCTCAATTGTGTCTTGTGCGGAAGGATCTAGCAGTGCTTCGTTAGCCCCGTGTATGAAACGTGCGTATTTCGTTAGCATCGTGAGTATTGTTTATCGCGTCATTATCAATCATGTCTCATGAAATACGAAATAAAAGAGCCAGACCCAGGATTCGGGATCCAAACACACCAAGAAAGAAAGCCGACCGAGATTTGGAAGTGAACTAATTGTTGTGACAGACTGGCAACGGCGAATGGTTCGGGTGTGACGTTGACCGATCTGTTTGGAAGAAACCAGCTACTATACGTGAAACGTGGACTGTCAACTTATTTTAAACGGATTAATAGTATCCGAGTTTTCATTTTGCTCATGTGGATATTATATCTGTCAGCTAGAGTACGATCCTTTGAATTAAATACTCGACTTAGCAAGGCGCTGCTCGAACGTTGTGCCCGTTATTTTTAACACCTTATGCAAGGTCGTTGTACTGGCTGGACTGCTGATAACATTTTCAAATTCACGAGCGATTTCTTCCACTGACTTAATGTTATTTTTTACAACCACCCTACGCAATGTTCGATGTTCCCCGTCCGTCAGTACATGAGTTCTGACTGGTCTTTGTTTAGATGTGGTTGTTCCTTCGTGTTTTCACTTCACCGTCACAACAGCAACATTCGCCTTGGGCAGCTTTGAGAGGGTCGAAATATCCGTAATAGTTTTGTTGCTGAGCTGATATCCAATGACTAACCCACGTTAAAAGTCGTTGAACTCTTCTAACAGACCTATTCCTGTTACAGCTTCTTTACTTCTAACATAACATTCCTTGCCTCCTTTTATACTGGTGTCTGCGCCCCCTCGTGATATACACTCATGCTCATAAATTAAGGATCATTGTAGAATGTGGTGCCACACAACGGGGCACTACAAAAAACTGGCAGTAATAGCATAGGCACATAGGGAACACACACGACACAGATCTGTAAGTCCACGGTATTGGTGATAAGTTGAGAAAACCGTCCCGAAACATGTGCTACAAAACGTCACTGTTTCCTGTTGGTGTACCCCGACACCAATATGGGATATGATCACCATGCACACGTGCACAGGCCGCACGACGGGTTGGCGTAATCTGGATGAGGTGGTCGAGCAGCTGCTGGGGTACAGCCTCCCATTCCTGCACCAGAGCCTGTCGCAGCTCCCGAAGTGTCGCAGGGGGTTGAAGACGTGCAGCGATACGTCGACCGAGAGCATCCCAGACGTGCTCGATGGGGTTCAGGTCTGGAGAACAGGCAGGCCACTCCATTCGCCTGATATCTTTAGTTTCATGGTACTCCTCCACGATGGCAGCTCGGTGGGGCCGTGCGTTATCATCTATTCAAGACGTTTCAAGACGTTGGTATCTGGTTCCTGGTTTACGCCAGATGAAAACCCCGCGAGAATCACTATTCAGACTATACTTGGACTCGTCCGTGAACATAACCTGGGACCACTGTTCCAATGACCATGTACTGTTTTCTAGGGGTCAGTGAAATGCACCTTGCAAGTCTCCGGGCGAATAAACCATGTCTGTTCAATCGTCTGTAGACTGTGTCTGGAGACAACTGTTCCAGTGGCTGCGGTAAGGTTTCGAGCAAGGCCACCTGCAGCACTCCGTGGCCGCCTGCGGACACTGATGGTGAGATATCGGTCTTCTTGTGCTGTTTTACACTGTGGATGTCCCGTACTGTAGCGCCTGGACACGTTTCCTGTCTGCTGGAATCGTTGCCATAATCTTGAGATCACACTCTGTGGCACACGTAGGGCCCGTGCTACGACCTGCTGTGTTTGATCAGCCTGCTGTCGCCCTAGTATTCTCCTCCTCATAACGTCATCAATATGTGTTCTTTGAGCCATTTTCAACACACAGTCACCATTAGTACGTCTGAAAACGTCTGCACACTTACTCGCTGCACCGTTCTCTGACATGCACCAACACACCTCTGGATATGTGGCATGCTGCCAGCGCCACCGTGCGACGACCGCAGGTCCAATGCACCACATGGTCATACCCCGAGGTGACTTAAACACACAAACCGCCCATGAGAGCGTTGTTTCAGCATTATCCTTAATTTATGATCATGAGTGTATATTGATCAATTCCGCATTTTGTAGGCGTATCCTGCTACTTTTCGTCATGTACGAAGTCTGTTCGGAAAGCTGTGTCCGATCGGTCGCGAAATGAAAACTTCAGTGAAAATCACAAATTTTTTATTCGCAACAGTTAGCCACACATTCCGGCTACCTCTCTAAATAGTCGCCGCTCCGACTTATGACGTTGTCCAAACATTCCAGTACCCTTGTCCCAGAAAGCAGCCGCCTGTGTTTTCTCTACGCTGGTCTGTCTTTCGTTGTTTGTGCCAAAATGTTATCGTAGCCAGCGCTTAATGTGAGCAGAGATGAACAACGGAAGGAACCAGTTAAGAACTGTATCGCGGGTGATGAAACACTTGACGCTGCAGGAGCGTCTTCATTGCCCCTGCAGAATCCAGCTGAAAATTGTCTTGAAGATGGAAACACATGACATGTATGTTGTGCTGGCTGTATAGCTTCAGGTGAAATCTCTCACCAGATCCACTTACTCGGCGGGAGACACTGTCTCTGAACTGGAATGAGGGACTTGAAGCTATCGACATGTCTGTGCAAAGTTCTATCGGATTGTCAGAGTGGTTTCATTTCGCACCCCGTCTTTACTTTCCGAATATGACTCGTTGTTTACCGTCTGTGAGTTTGGTTTCTTCCATCAGTCCACCAGTACTCTATGTTCCACACTAGGTCGCACAAAATGACTGAGAAATTGTCTTCTACATCCTTCAGTAACCGCAGATTGCTTAAGAATGACAATGTGTATTCTAGTGCCATGCAGAAGATCAGTTTGTTTTGGGCGTGTACAGAAAAAAGAAAAATATATACTTGAACATTTCATCCATACTGGATGTATGAAACGGTATAAACGCAATGCACGTAGAAAATGATAGCCACTAACTACATTTCTGCTTATTTTGGTTCGAATCCTGCCTCGGGCATGGTTGTGTATGATGTCCTTAGGTTAGTAAAGTTTAAGTAGTTCTAAGTTCTAGGGGACAGATGAAGTCAGAAGTTGAGTCCCATAGTACTCAGAGCCATTTTTTTGCTTATTTAGGTGTCCACTAACACTACACTAATTTGCAGCTCCCTAAATTGATCCCCAGTAGTTATACACTTAAGGCCCAAAGAAACTGGTTCATCTGCCTAATATCGTGTAGGACCCCCACCAGCGCGCAGAAATGCGACAACACGAGTGGCACGGACTCGACTAGTGTCTGAAGTAGTGCTGGAGGGAACTTACGTCATGAATACTGCAAGCCGTCCATAAATCAGTAAGAGTACGAGGGGGTGGAGATCTCTTCTGAACAGCACGTTGCAAGGTATCTCAGGTATGCTCAATAATGTGCATGTCTGGGGAGTATCGTGGCCAGTCGAAGTATTTAAACTCAGAAGAGTGTTTCTGGAGCCACTCTCTAGCACTTCTTGACATGTGGAGTGTCACGTTGTGCTGCTGGAATTGCCCAAGTCTTTCGGAATGTACAGTGGACCAGTGGACATGAATGGATGCAGGTGATCAGACAGGATGCTTACGTACGTGTTACCTATCAGAGTAGTATCTATCCGCGTCAGGGGTCCCATGTCACTCCAACTGGACATGACCCACACCATTGCAGATCTTCCACCAGTTTGAACAGTCCCCTGCCGACATGCAGGGTCCATAAATCCATGAGGTTGTCTCATTACCCGTACATGTCCATCCTTTCTATAAAATTTGAAACGAGACTCGTCCGACCAGGCAACATGTTTCCAGTCAACAGTCCAAAGTCGGTGTTGACGGGCCAGGAGAGGAGTAAAGCTTTGTGTCATGCAGTCATCAAGGGTACACAAGTGGTCCTTCGGCTCCGAAAGCCCATATCGATGATGTTTCGTTGAATGGTTCGCTCATTGACACTTTTTGATGGCCCTGCATTGAAAACTGCAACAATTTGCGGAAAGTTTGTGCATCTGTCACGTTGAACGATTCTCTTCAGTCTTCGTTTGTCCCGTTTTTGGAGGATTTTTTTTCGGCCGCAGCAGTGCCGGAGATTTGATGTTTTACGGTAATCCTGATATTCACGGTACACTCAGTTAAGTCTTCGTAACCTGGCACTGTAGCAGCAGTAACCGATGTAACAACTGCACCAGATACTTTTCTTATCTAGGCGCCATACTCTGCCTGTTTACATATCTCTGTATCTCAATACACATATGTATACCAGCTTCTTTGGCGCTTGAGTGTATGTGCATTTATTGCGGACACAGTCCGATACTTATATTGTTGTTACACATTTAATTAGTTTGCTCCCAGTATTTATCTTCAACTTTGCTAAGTTACTGGAATTGCAACCGGTATTTAGCACAGTAAAGCACGGAAAATATAGAGGTGTGATCTTGCTGCCAGAGCTTACTTCCAGTGTGCAGCACAGTAAAGCAAGTTGTAGAAATATAACGAAATATAGTTTTCCCACTATCCTTTTAAGTATCTGAATGTATTTACTTGCCTCTTACTTATTCGAAACTATATCTGATGTTTTAAGGTGGAGATTTATTGCGGGATATTCATTGTACTGTTTAAACTTAGTAATGCAAACTGCATGTGGCTCGACGGCCGGGTGTAAGCCTTTTTATTGGACGCCATTTCTACACATTTTCAAACCGCTGTACACCGCTATCCACTCTATTGCAAGCTTAGTTGCTTAAACCTCTCGCTCTGTGGTTCTAGCGTATCGAATGTCAAAGATCGGGAGGAAAATAAGTGCTCACTCACGATGCCCGCAGAATCTGTTTAAATGCGTAAGAAAACAGATTCCAGCTCATCTTGAAATTTTTTTCAAGTCAACAATGCGGAAATAACGCGAATTCTCGGAGTAAAGTGCCGTAAATAGTATTCCGTATATTAGAGAATGAGAGGCAGCCTGTTTGTACAATGCGCTGCAGAATGAGAAACTATGATAAGTGTGTTGTTTAATTGAATATTCTAGCGCATATCTGTTCGAGTACGAAGCAAATGCGAGTTCTGCAGGGATGTGTTTGTGTGCTGATACGTCCAACCAGCAATGCGCTTGTAATAAGGAGCCGTGGTAGAAAAACATCCAAAGCGCGTACGGGGAACGAAGAAACCTGAGCATTCAATTTTCCGAGAAGAGAGACTGATTATGCAAAACACATCTTTAAATATTTACTCTAGATTCTGCTGATGAAGATATAATATTAAATATTACCTAGAGATGCGACAGATTCTGAAGGGCGATGTTCAAATCCTTGTCTGGACCTGTATATTTACGGTTTATTTTAGGTTTCATAATTTATTACAGTCGAATGCCAGGATAATTCCTTTGAAGTGCCGTAGGCAATTTTCTTCCCCTTCTATGGACAAGCTATTGTTAGAAATATTTATTTCAAATTTTTTAAAAATAAATTTAAATACTTCTAATACAGTGCATATTTCCTTATATAATTTTTCTGATTAATACGTACCTCTAAAAACTGTGTTACGGGAGATGTCCGTTCCAGCTGCTCGTAGACACATTCGTGCTTCTTTCTGGGTGTCCTCCAATGTCCTCGCAGCTGATCTTTCAAAGAACCAAAAAGATAGTAGTCGCAGAGCGGTTAGTAGGGACTGCAGGGATGATATACAAATCTTCTCCCCAACAACTTTCCCCACAATGTCAAGAGTAGTGTGGAATCGTACTGTAGATGTTCGTCTTGTCAAGCACGAAGAAGCTCCAATAGTTTGGATGTAGCGGAAAGAACTGACAGTCCCCAGTGTCAAGAAAGTCCATTACAACGCTATGCTTTACGTCCCAGAAGATGCTACTCGAAACTTTCCTATCAGAATAGCCTTTGCCTTCGTTTCTTGAGGGTAAATCTAAATCGTCCCATTCCAGTTCTTTTCTTTTAAGACCCGCAATTTTGGGCTAGGATATACTGTGTTTTACAACACTCGTAATAAACCTCCTTCTTCGTAAGAAAATCTCTGAAGAAGGTTTTGGGATGAGGTTCCTGTCTCTTTATGCCCGTTGGGTCCTATGTTTATTGACTGAAGACCTCAAACATTTTGGTAACCTAAGCTTTGATCCATTTTCCACTCTCTGCTACGTCGTGTTGTACGTTGTGAGTGATTTTATTCGCAGTGACATCTCTCTTCTTTTATGGACTGAAGTCTTCCCTACTGGGGCAACGAGGATGAAGTTTGAGGGCGACCGCAGCGGGCCCAATCTCCTCTCATTACTGGCGGCTATGCACACATTTCCCGTAGACACGCTGAAGTCAGAGAGGAAATTTAGCAGCAGGTTTTTCGTCTTTCGGAAGGAATCCAATGAAGTTGAAACAAAGCAACGATGTTGGACATTGTGTAAATATAATCTTTGCTCACGTGGTTGAAACCATGGCGTCAGCAATGCGTCAACACACAATATAAAGTCTGTAATTACTATAATACAGCAATTTTTATTACGTTATTTTGATGTTGGAATTGAAGTTCTAATCAAAGATTGGTACAGAATTTTGGTATCATTCTCACGAATAAATCGATCGAGTGCTGAGAAAAAAATTTGCGTGCACTAAAGAATATAAGTAGCGTGCCTATTTGTACCAATATTGACAGAAGTGGCGCTTTCATTCTCACAGTGGAGGATCATCATGATCAATGTTTACCGGAGTTTTCTTCAATAGGTTCAACCAGATGAGATATGGTGTCACAAAACTCTAGCGGCGATCTTGGACAGGTAGACTTCCAAAACTCTTAACTGTCCACTGCGGCCTAGGCCGTATTCATCCAGGTTTCGAACCACATCGTATCCTTTGCCCATTTTAATCCCGATCACTGGTGACTGGCAAAAGTAGACGTTTGGCGTGCTTGTGTATTCGACATCCACGTGTTGGTGTGGCTACCGACACGTATTTGGCCTCATGTGTAGAACTGAAGCCCGCCTATTCTTGTTTCGATAACAGATAGCCAGCTATAATCACTTTCATCCATAGATTATTGAACCGTTACTTTCACGCTGAAACAGATAGTTTATATCATTCGAGGGCTCATTTCATTAGCAGTGGCCCATCCCACAGCATGCCAAAAATTTGGCCACAATTAAGAACACTCAGCACTCATGTCTTACCCATCATGTGACCGATTGACATACTTGGTGTATGCAACAGACACCTGGATGCAGAAACTCTTCATGGATGTGTCATGGAAGCCTGTGAAGCTAGCCAATACACGCTTTGACTGTACGAGTTCCTAGAACAAAGGTGTTTCAGTCGAGAAGGCAACATGAGCATACTGCTTTGAAGATGGTTCAAAAATGGTTGAAATGGCTCTGAGTACTATGGGACTTAACATCTGAGGTCATCAGTCCCCTAGAACTTAGAACTACTTAAGCCTAACTAACCTAAGGACATCACACACATCCATGTCCGAGGCAGGATTCGGACCTGCGACCGAAGCTGTCGCGCGGTTACAGACTGAAGCACCTAGAACCGCTTGGCCACACCGGCCGGCTTTTGAAGGTGGCAGGTAAAACTATGGTCAGTAATGCAGAATGGTGATGAAGCGTTTTACACGGATAGCTGGTCCGGGTCGTTTGGATCATTTTTATGCGACTACACCTGATGGTTGCCTTGGCTGAGTCCGCAGAAATGTCATTCTTTTGTAGATGAAATGAAACCACCAAACAGCAGCAAATTTTTGTCCCGAGCTTTACTTGAAGAGCAGTTGCACAAGCTTTGTTTTCACCATACGGCATTGAGAACAAATTAACGTTCAGATACCAACGTGTAAGAAATGTTCGCGGACAAATTGTAACTGTTTGGAAGATTCTTTTCATCTGCAAAAGAAAATTTGAACAGTCGTATCTGATTTAGAAGGATAGGAGAAGGAGTATCACACAGTTACCGACCTACAGGCTACGCCCTGGCTTAAATTCCAAGTCTCTGCAGTGCATGAGAAAGAAGAAAGAAAGAAAGAAAGAGAAATGTAAGGAAACACAGACCACACTCTTCTACAAGAAGGGTAGTACAAGTGATCCAAACAACTACCGTCCAATTACGTTGATGCCCAGATGTAGAATCTTGAAACGTCTTCTTGTCTCCCGTGCAATGACATTTCTCGAACGTAATGATCTCTTCCATTCCAGAAAACTGTATTGCGAAAATTAGTAGCAGAAAAAGAGATATCGAGAGTATAAAGTGCTGCAAGGTACTCGAAATTATAAAAAAGAAGATAAAAGCCACAGGTAAAAACAGAGAAAACTATCACTTTCTCAGTTCCATTGGCGAACGACGAACAGGAAAACATCTGTAGGTCAGCTTCTTTATAAGCTGTAATTTCTCTCATTTTACTGTAGTAGTCATTTGAGAGACAAATGTTGGAGTAAATAATATTTTTCCCCACTTTCAGCGATAAAACTCATTATGAAGCAGGATGTCTTTCTTGCGGCGGTCGGCCACTACAGCTGGTTGAGAATCTCCCTAACGCTCTCACGCTTACTGAGTATGAGCGCCACTCTTCAAGATCTACATCTACGTCTACATGACTACTATGCAGCTCAAACATAAGAGCCTAGCAAAGTATTCATCGAACCACTTTCACACTATTTCTCTACCGTTCCGCTGTAGAGCACAGCTTCGAAAAATCTTTTCGTGCGAACTCTGGTGTCTCTTATTTCATTGTAATTATCTTTTCTCAATATGTACGTCAGCGTCAACACAATATTTTCGCATTTGGAAGAGAAAGTTGCAGATTTAAATTTCGTAAAATGGTCTCGCCGCAACGAAAAACGCCTTTGTTTCAATGACTGAAAACCCATCACGTGTACCATATCCGAGACACTCTTTCTCCTGTTTCGCGATAATACAAAACGAACTGCCCTTCTTTGAACTATTTCGATGTCCTTCATCAATCGTATCTGTTGAGGATCACATACCGCTCATCAGTATTCCAGAAGAGTGATGTGGTTGGGAGCAGAATACGGGGCTGCTGGAGTGGAAGGCTGAGTAACAAATCGAGGATAGAATATAAAATTTAATTTATTACACAAGAAAATTCATGCAAGGTACTGGTAACAACATATTGACATATAACTTGTTCAATTTAAGTGTACACCAGCTCATTTAACATGAATCAACAAGTTATCTAACATCAAACAATCTGCAAATATGAGATTTAAACCTTTCCCAAAATGTTAATGCTTGTAAAATGTTATTACGAAACACAGAATATTACCAAACTGGTCACTGTATTTAAGCCTTACATAACCTAACTGGCACAATGGCTTACAGGAAATAATATCACAGACGTGTAGCAATATCTTCCCACTACAGCTCTGTCTTACGTGACCTTATGTGCCACAATGATTCACACAACCAACTCATATAGTTAAATGGTAAATATTATCCACAATGGCGCTTGCGTTATAATCTTACGTACCACGCCGATTTACCAAGGCAATGCAATTAACGCCACGTACAGTCTGGTCCAGAATAACGAGTGCCCTACCACTGCTTAAACTACTCAGAATCAGTAATGAACTGTATTATAAGGCAAACACATTCAGTTCAGACAAGTTAACAAGACAGTGCCTCCATTTGAATTTTGTCACAGAAATCCATCAATAGTAGTAGGCCAGACGGTGATTCGAAAAGGATTGATAACGAGTTACCGAACTGTAGGCGGTAGACACTATACCCCCGGCGTGCGATAGATGTGTGGGCCAGAAACCCCGTTGCAACGGGAGCCGTTAACAACAGTACCCACAGAACTCTTTCTAAAACCACACCGCGAAATGACGTCAAAGTGGTTTCCAAAACAGTTTAATACTCAACAATAGTAAGAGAAAAAAGGACAAAAAACAAATACACACGGCGCTCACAATTAACCTTGAAATATTCCTAGCCGTGGTTAAAATTGAATTAATTTTGATCCAACAGGTAAACAGTGGTGTCACAATAGACAAACTTTACTTGACTAGCGTGACAATTTGGGCGTCCCTTAACTGACATAAGTTCAGTAACAAACTGAAATGCAATTTAAAGACACTCAAGTAAGGGTACTGTGAAACACTTCATCAACAATTTAAGCAAACACGTTCACATAGGCACTCCAGTTCATACGTAAATCAACCAGGGCACAAGTCAGTATTTCGACACGCGACGTGGGAACACTCACTGCTCAGCAGCGCAAGCCAGAATACGACAGAAAGAAGTCTCGCTGTAACTCCATCATATGAAGATGCACCAAACTAACAGCTCACCTTTAACAATGTTAACCAAATGCCACTAATAAGGTAATGGCCAGAATAACACGAGCCCGTAGCCACAGCGAGAGGAAGGTTGATCTCGTAAACAGAACAAACGACAGTGAGTCACTGCAGCACCTCCAGTTCCGCTGCTGGGCCGGCCCCAACGCAGCTGCCACACTCACACCACTTGCCGACGCCACTTCCGCGATCTTTCGGCGTCGCTCCGCCCGGGCCCACTCGTCTCTCTCTCTCTGCCCGAGACTCCCTTTCGGCTTCCCGCACGGAATCCCAGAGGGCGCACCAACCCGCGCACCGCAAGGCGAATCGAAAGAGATCGAACACACTACACCGGAACAATCAAATCGCAGGAGCACATGGCACAAAGAGGACGGCAGTTTATTTGTAGACCTCAAGCATCTCCTAAGTGTTGTGCCAACACATCGCAGCCTTTGGTTCCATTTCCCCATAACATTTTCTACCTGATCGTTCCCGGCTTAGTTGTGCGTAATCCTAATGCCTAGGTATTTAGTTTAATTGACAGCCCTTAGATTTAAGTGATTTATAATGTAACTGGAAGTTCGCGGATTCTAGTACTCATGCGAATCATCTAACACTTTTCGATATTGAGAGTCACTGTCATTTTTCGTTCTATACGGATATCTTGTCTTAATCATTTTGTAATTGCTTTTGATCCTCTGACGACTTTACTAGACGATAGATGACAGCGTCATCTACAAACAATCTAAGTTGGCTGCTCAGATCGCCTCCTAAATCATTTATATAGATCAGGACCAGAAGAGGATCTGTAACACTTCCTCGGAAACTCCAGATAACACTTTTGTTTTGCTCGATGAATTTCCGCCAGTTTCTACGAACTGCGACCATTCTGACAGGAAATCACCAAAGTAGCTGAACAACTGAGACGATACTCCATACGCACACAATCTGATTAGAAGTCTCCTGTGAGGATCTTCTCTTCTATTAACCCATCCTGCACACAAGAATCGGGCGAAAGAGCGATTTGTAAGTCACTTCTTTCGTAGACGAATTATGTTTTCATTAGATCCTTTCTATGAGTCTCAACGTGGCACCTACCGTTCCTACAATTTGTATTATGTTGTCATTCAGATTTAAGTCACTACGGGTAGTTACTCATAGGTATTTGTTGATAGCGCTGTTTCCAGTGATTTTTTGCCAGTAGCTTAAGTGAACACTAGAGGATTTTGTCACCTACAAATGCAATTGCATTGTATTTATTTGCGTCCAGAGTCAACATCCAGTATTTGCACCATTCATCAATCTTCCAGATGCTTTACTGTATGCCGCGTGACCGCTACGGTCGCAGGTTCGAATCCTGCCTCGGGCATGGATGTGTGTGATGTCCTTAGGCTAGTTAGGTTTAAGTAGTTCTAAGTTCTAGGGGACTGATGACCTCAGATGTTAAGTCCCATAGTGCTCAGAGCCATTTGAACCATTTTTTTTACTGTATGAGACAAGATTCTACTAATATCCGGGCGTTTCGTAATGTTTTTGGAGATTCTGGGCAAACTCCAATTGCAGACGCTACAAAAGAGGTGTTGTGCATCACGGGAGAGGTTCACTACTGAAATTCCGAGAGTGTGCGTTCTGGGAAGAGTCGAACAACACATTGCCGCCTCCCACATTCGTCAACAACGATAACGTGAAAATTCGAAAAATTCAGGCTAATACAGAAGTTTATCGACAGTCATTCTTCCCCCGCGTTATTCGTGAACGTAACAGGGAAGGGGAGAATCAGATAGTGGCGGCAGAAGTACCCTCCGACAGACTGTAATTACAAGCAGAATTAGATGCAATAGTCCTCTTGCACTGCAATCTTTCTATGGGCATCAGCATCGTCCGCCAATAGCCTCATGAAGGCTCCAGCGTTATTCAGTAGTTGTAAACAGCAGCGGCCTTAAATCACTTCCTTGTGGCACTACCAAAGTTATTTTTATATATGTTTATAGCGATCCGTTATGAACGACGTGTTGAATTCCTTCTGCTACGAAGTCATGGAACCAGTTAAAAATATTTTCTGATGCAAGGTAAGTTCGTATTCTGTGCACTGAACGACAATGCGACACTATATCGCATAAAGATAAGGCAAAAGGCCCTAGACAGGGCAATCGGGTCCGATCAACCACCGTACCATCCTCTGCCAATGGTATCATCGCATGCGGTACGGAGGGGCATGTTGTCAGTATGCTATATTGCTGGTCGTCGTCAGCTTTCTTGATCATGGAACGCTACGGTCGCAGGTTCGAATCCTGCCTCGGGCATGGACGTGTGTGATGTCCTTAGGATAGTTAGGTTTAAGTAGTTCTAAGTTCTAGGGGACTGGTGACCACAGCAGTTAAGTCCCATAGTGCTCAGAGCCATTTGAACCATTGTTTTTGACCATGGAAACGCCACTAGTCGGTTAGTTGGCCTCACGAGGCTGAGTACAGTCCATTTTAGTACTTCTACCACGGAAAACCCCTGTCAGTTCCGGAAATCAAACTCGGGTTCTCCACAAGACAGTTAGCAGCGCTGACAATTCAGCTACGCAGCTACTGATGGGGTAAAAGGGCCTCTTCAGAAGTTTATACAATATTTATCACACACCATATAGATAGTCGCCTTAATGGCACGTAATGCGGAATGAAGCTTGCTCAGAAGTACAGCCGTCTGAACAGTTCTCGCAGCATTCTGCGGCAGCTGTCTTCCGCTGCTCGCCCCTCCGCTTAGTCCCCTCACGCAACACCCGAGAAAGGAACAGTAGTCGCCCCTGCCGAAAGCTCGCTGATAATTAGGCCACCGTAACGCACAGTGCTCCAATCTCTCGATCCCGCCGACTGCACTTCTCGAACAAGAGGAACAAATTGCACCGCGGGACTCATTAGGCGCTAGAGAGTAAGAAAAATAGTTCCGATCGCCTCTAAAAGCTACTCGCGTGAACAATGCAGCTGCTAGCAGCGGTTGGCTCTCCAACAACAACAACTCCCCGTCTAGCGTCATCTCCAGTACACCTCCCTCACTCCTACGCCTCATTCTTTCTGTCAACCGAATCCGGCGGTCGGTTTAGAAATGACTGCGAGGCTACTTAACGGCAGCAGGCGCGGCCCGCGTACGGAGCGAGTGTATCCGTCGCAGCGCGGGCCGGGGAGCTCGGGCTTTTATCGTCTCCAGCGACGTCACGGGAGGAGAGGCGGTGAGCCGCGACAATGCTGTCAAGGCGCTCCGGAGGCGGCCAGGCGTGGCGGAGGCAGTCCGAGGGAGGAGCGGCGCACAGTAGCAGTGGCAGCGCGGGGGCGAGGCGCGCAACTTGCGATTGTCTCACCTCGCCAGGCGCCGGCAGATAAAACAGTCGAGCGGCAATGGACGGACGAGGCGGGGCGGCGAAAGAGGAGCAAGCTGCGCCGAGTTGGGCGAGACGCGCGATGGGGAGTTGGGGAGGCCGTGCCGTGTCGCGCCGGGCCTGCTTTTGTTTCCCCGTGTCTCACTGGCGTCGTCGTTGTTTCGGTACGTAATCGGAGCACAGCCGGTTCGGGCGTGGAGCTCTGACACAATGCGCACAATGTCTCTTATCCTGAGCATGTGTACGACTGGACCGTTTACTTCGCTGTACTGTTACCACTACCTTTAAAAATTAAATATTTAGATTCCTTTACAATATGGGTTAAAATATTACAAATTACGCATTTTTACAATATGAGTGCCCCCTTTTCAATGATGTTGCGTCCACATTACGTGACCAATTACCTGACCGCGACACATACCAGTTAGTAAGACAAGGAGACACTTTTCAAACTCTCAATAAACTATAAACGAGGTATCACGAAAAGTGTTAAAGGAATAGAACCTAAGATAGAAAGTGTCCTGAACAAACTGCAACTATCGTGCCAAAACACTAAAATCAAAGTATCACCAAGTAAGTCTACTGTGGTGTGCGTACTGTAAGACCTTCAGTACACAAACCATCAGATTATTTGACTTGTCGCTCTAACGAAGTAGGCGAGTGTCAGCAATACGTCTCGTGGTCTTATCGTGGCGTGTTTATCTTCTGCCGTTAGGTTAGACGATAGAAATGCCACTTGCACGCTTAGAGTAGCAGATTGACAGTGACCAACTTTAAACAGAACTTGATTAAATTTCACACGCATTTATTAAAATAATAACAAGCTTAAAAATAACTTAACTTGGTTCTGGATGCTATTTACAATTGACAATCTGAAGTTCCTTTGGTCTTGTTACGTTAATCTTATTCTCACATATCTCTGATACTTGACAAAGTGTCTATACATTTCTCTTCATGGCTATGTACAGGAATATGACAATCTTATTAGGCGCAGACTGAAACTTGAGTATAGACTGGAACAGACTAATGCAGACTGACTAATCGGAGTTTTTTTTTTCTTTATTGTGATTTCATTCCCCTGCCCCATATGGGCTGGGGAGGGCTGTCAGCAGCACAATCCGCCGCTTTTCAGCCGAGTGACATGACAACTAAAACAAGAATAAAATAATACATACATAAGGAGGTAAAAAAGGGGAACATAAAACAGAGTAAGGGGAGAAAATGGAGGTAAAAATACACTGACATGTAGACGTTCATAGGGGACAGTTAAAAAAGTCACCAGAAAGTTAAAAAACACAGTTGGCGATGCTTAAAACACAGAGAAGACACTGGATGCGCATGCACAGGTTAAAAGTTGGCCACAGTATTAAAAACACTCCGAAACAACACACGTAAAACCCACTTGGAGCACACACGACGAAGAATAAAACTACCAGGTGGGACCTGCCGAGGGTCTAATCGGAGGTCTGTACACTCGTTATAATACCTCGCGCGTTCAGGTATCACTGCGCGAGTGTAATCCGCGAGGAGAAAAGGTTCTACGTTAGCAGCAATCTCATTGGCTGCGTTACATATTAGTACGCGGATCGGCGGAAGCAGAATTTGGTACGTCTCTATGACAGCGCCATCACGTAGTGCGGAGACGGACGAGCGCTGCGCCTGCGCTGTTGTGCTTAGCGGGGCGCGCTCTAGTGGGAAAGTTGTGTACGCGCTGACTACGCGGAACTATGTACACAACATCTACTTACCTATTATTAAAAGGAAAATTAATCAGAAACCCGACTGTACGAATCGAGCGCTCGCCGGTTCTTCGGCGACGTGACACACAGTACCTGGGAATCATCATTGATGAAAAGTGGAACTTCGGGAAACACATTGACACCGTAACCCAGAAAGCCCTTAAAACACTAAACAATCTCATTTCCATCGGACACAAAAGATTTTATCTCCCCCCCCTCATCTCATAAAGCTATACCATAACAGTATCTTAACATCAATAGTGGGTTACGGCTCGAGAGTCTGGGCACACAGGCTCAAGAGGGATATGCCCGCCATGACAGTGAGAAGGGTTCAGAGAAACATGATACTCAGATCTGTGGGGGCCTATAGTACATCACCAGGGGGAGGCCTATTAGTCATAACGGGGCTCTACCCCTTGGACATCAAAATTAGAGAGCAGGCTGCGTGGTTCTGGGTTAAGAAAGGGAACGTTACGTAGAAGAGATTTTAGGCACTGGGGCTAGGGATAATGGTGAGATTCGGCAAAGGGGCGAATAACTATGGCAAGAACTATGGGAGGCGGATGAAACAGGGCGTAGGACATTTGAACTTCTTCCAAACATTAGGGAACGATTGAAAATGACATACTTTGAACCCACTAGAGGACTAATCCATTTTCTCACTGGACATGGGCCATATCCGACATATTTACGTCGGCTCGGGAAAAGGGCCACAGCCGCGTGTAAATGTCGTGAACCGTATGGTACCCCCGATCATGTGATCTACGAGTGCCCCCTTTTCAATGATGTTACTTCCACATTACGTGACCAATTATCTGACTGTGACACATACCAACTAATAAGACAACAAGACACTTTTCAAACTCTCAATAAACTAGAAGATGAGGTATCACGAAAAGTGCTAAAGGAATACCTGAGGGACATAAATTAATGTAAAAAATTGGGACATACCAAATACTGAATGCACGCCCTACTCCTATACCGCCTGCGCGTGGATAGGCCGACCTTCCTCGTAGTATGGAATCCGCCACGTACAGGACTAGGGGGACTGGGGAACAACATCACCAATACTAGACAAAGCACCGGATTCGACTTAGGTTAGAACTAGTTAGTAGGACTTAGAGTAGGAAATTTGCTGTTAGGAACCTGCAACGAATAACATCTTTGGCCTGCCCAGTGCCAGGGGCACGCCCATCGGGATTAGCTCGAGGGGAAAGGCACTAAACTAGGTTTATATATACCTGACACAACTGTGTCGCTGCAGGGAGTAGAGTCTTAGTTAAGGCGGGTAGGACGTCAAACGGGCCGACTTGGAGCAGGAGAGGCACCGCAGGACATTTTAATTTCCACTGCCTATAATTTTACAAATAAATTCATAAAACTTTGTCAGCATGACCAAGAAGGATTCAGGATTAACACTCGTAGATGCCGGAAGTTCAAAAACATAACATTTCATTTACTGTTGGCTGCATTTCTTGCTATAGGTACACTTTTCTTCATAAGTAAGAGAGACTGTTCGATGAATTTTGCACTACTTACAAACCATACTTAGAGGTGTCTGAAACTCTAGACTCAACTTAGATTCTGAAAAAATGAATGACCTGTTGCGTTTTAAATTTTATGTTTAGAAAAGATTCAAATCTTGTTGTTAATTATCTCAAGTTTCACCACAGTTTTTAATATATTTGGAAAATTCTGGAGTTTCATACACCTGTAAGTATGGTTTGTATGCTGTGCAAAATTCATCAAAGAATCTCTCTTATTTGTGAAGAAAAGTGTACCTATAGCAACAAATGCAGCCAACAGTAAGTGAAAAAATGATGAAATTTCATATCTAAAAAAATTATTTTGTTATGTTTTTGCACTTCCACTGCTATGAGTATGAATCCTGAATCCTTCCTGGTCATGCTGACTAAGTTTTATGAATTTATTTGTAAAAGTATAGACAGTAGAAAATAAAATGTCCTATGGTGCCTCTCCTGCCCCAAGTCAGCCCGTTTGACGTCCTACCCCCTTAAGATAATATACATTAAATATTAATAATAATAATAATAGAAATTTAGCTGCCAATTGTCATTAGTTATATCTGTAGCTCACAAATTAATTGAACCTATAATTAGCTGTAATTGATGTTTGAACAAATTAGAACTCACTAATCATATAAGGAAGTGGGTTATGTTTGTATGATTATTAATATTAATATCGAAATAAAGAGTATGAGAGACAAAGTAACCATTTCAACAAAAGCATCCGGGTGTCCCTGTACCGAGTGAGGTGGCGCAGTGGTTAGCACACTGGACTCGCATTCGGGAGGACGACAGTTCAATCCTACGTCCCGCCATCCTGTTTTAGGTTTTCCGTGACTTCCCTAAATCGTTTCAGCCAATGACGGGATGGTTCCTTTCAAAGGGCACGGACTTCCTTCCCTAATCCGATAAGATGGATGACCTCACTGTTCGGTCTCTTCCACCAAATTAACCCAACCCAACACCCATATAAAATGAGGAATTGAGCACTAGATGTCACGACAGGCAGACCCGACAGTAGAGAAAGAGACGGGAAGTACTATACTGTCCGTAGAGAAACAGTAACACCAGAATGGGTTGGACGGGATACTTCAGTGACTTTGGCACTGTATCACACAAGCCGCTCGTAGTGAAATTGGGTGCTTATGTTATGTGATTGGATTTGTGATTTCTTGTCAGAGAGGTCACAGTTCGTAGTAATTGACGGAAAGTTATCGAGTAAAACAGAAGTGATTTCTGGCGATCCCCAAGGTGGTGTTATAGGCCCTTTGCTGTTCTTTATCTATATAAAAGATTTGGGAGAGAATCTGAGCAGCCGTCTTCGGTTGTTTGCAGATAACGCTGTCGTTTTCCACTAATAAAGTCATCAGAAGATCAAAACAAACTGAAAAACGATTTAGAAAAGATATCTGAATGGTGCGAAAAGTGGCAGTTGACCCTAAATAACGAAAAGAGTGAGGTCATCCACATGAGTGCTAAAAGGAACTCAAACTTCGGTTACATGATAAATCGGCCTGATCTAAAAGACGTAAATTCAACTAAATACCTAGGTATTACAACCAAGAACAACTTAAACTGGAAAGAACATACAGAAAATATTGTGGGGAAGGCTAACCAAAGACTGCGTTTTATTGATAGGACACTTAGAAAATGTAACAGTCCTACTGAGGAGACTGCCTACAGTACGCTTGTCGGATACTGCTGCGCGGTGTGGGATCCCTACCAGATAGGACTGACTGAGTACATCGAAAAAGTTCGAAGAAAGGCAGCACGTTTTGTATTATCGCGAAATATGTCACAGAAATAACACAGGATTTGGGCTGGAAATCATTAAAAGAAAGGCGTTTTTCGTTGCGACGGAAATTCCAATCACCAACTTTTTCCTCCGAATGAGAAAATATTTTGTTGACACTGACCTACATAGGGAGGAATGATCACCACGATAAAATAAGGGAAATCAGAGCTCGTACGGAAAGATATAGGTGTTCATTCTTTCCGCGCGCTGTACGAGATTGGAATAATAGAGAATTATGAAGGAGGTCCGATGAACCCTCTGCCAGGCACTTAAATGTAATTTGCAGATTGTCCATGTAGATGTAGACTAGTCACTAGATGTCACCTGAGTAACAAATCCACCAGCGACATTTCAATCTTTCTATAGCTTCATATGTCGAACGTTGGCGGTATGATTGTGATGTGCCAACGTGAGTTCCACCACAGCTATATCAAGAGCAGGGACATCTCATCTCATGTACTAATAGGCAGGGACCACCGAACATCGCAGAGGGTGGTTGTCAAAAATCCCGTGAAAGCAGGGGAAACAATCCTTTGTGAGTACCAAAGTGCTCCCAGTAGTCCAGCTAGCTCAGTGACAATGCCTCTGGAGTTAAAAACGATGGGGTACAATTGTCGAGCATCTCCTCATAAACCACTTTCTTCTGGAGTCAATGACAAGTGAGATTTATGATGCTGTAAAAAGCGATGTCACTGGACATTAGATGAAACCACATTCTTCTGGAGTCAATGCCAAGTGAGAGTTATGATGCTGTAAAAAGCGATGTCACTGGACATTGGATGACTTGAAACGAGGCATTTGGAATGATCACTCTTGTTATGCCTGTGGCAATTCCTTGGAAAAGTTTGGGGTTGGGGAATGCCTGGAGAACGTTACATGCCATCATGATGTGTGGTGTCAACAGTGAAGTAAGGGTGAGGTCGTATTTCGGTATCGGGGTGTTTCTCATGGTTAGTGTGTGGTCCTCTTCTTGATCTTAAGAAAGTGCTGGATCCGAAAGGATAAGAAGGCGATGACTGATTGTATCAGCATGACCATGCACTCTGTCATAAAGCAACACGTGTAAGACAGTGGTTTGTGGACTAGCCTGCCCAGAGTCCCGGCTTGAACACCTTTGGGATCCTTCTTGGATGTCTATTCCCTCAAAATGCTAGCGTCCAACATCACTACTTTGTTTAATTTCAGTTCTTGAAGATGAGTGGGTTGGCGTTGCTCCACAGACAGACACCTCAATGAAAGAGTTCGCAGCAGAGTTCAAGCCATAAAGGCGAAGGGTGGACACACTCCATATTACCGACCACTAATGGGTTTTATGAGACTTTTGGTCAGATAGCCTATGCTACACAAGTACAGGACGATTGAAAGGATAGATCTGATGCAACACTGTCTGGGACCACGCGACCGCTACGTTCGCAGGTTCGAATCCTGCCTCGGGCATGGATGTGTGTGATATCCTTAGGTTAGTTAGGTTTAAGTAGTTCTAGGTTGTAGGGGAATGATGAGCTCAGATGTTAAGTCCCATAGTGCTCAGAGCCATTTGAACCATCTGATGCAACAACACTATATTCTCTACATAAAAGAAGACAGAACCTAGGGCGAGTTTTCTGTAGACTAACCACAGCCTCAGTGTAGCCTTCATTCTGCCTGTCCTTGAAACGTCCTTGCAGAAGATAGCGCCTCGCCGGCCGCGTGGCCGTGCGGTTCTAGGCGCTTCAGTCTGGAACCGCGTGACCGCTACGGTCGCAGGTTCGAATCCTGCCTCGGGCACGGATGTGTGTGATGTCCTTAGGTTAGTTAGGTTTAAGTAGGGGACTGATGACCACAGATGTTAAGTCCCATAGTGCTCAGAGCCATTTGAACCATTTGATAGTGCCTATGTGAAATATTCTTAGTCGTTTGGGACTATATGACCTGAATCGCGGCAGGGTTCACTCTTGATTTAAATCGTGGACGACATTAAATATATTGGCGTCGAAAAAATTTTTGGTGTGAGATAGATTCATTCGATTTCATAGGTATTTACGTGTATGAATGACCAGCTTACGGCGAATTTCAGTCCACGCTTCAAACTAAAATGTTGCCTTGGCCGCAGTTGTGCCGATTCATATGGATGCCGGTGATGCGTTCCCTGTCGTTGGTGTGCGTTAAGTCGAGATTCGAGATGGCGATAACACAACAACAGGTGCAATTCATTTGTAACCATGGGGCGTGATTTTCATCGCGAGTGTGACACTGCATCTCCTGAAGCTCAGAGCCTTCGGCAGTCACACCAGCTGTCTCAATACACGGGTGTGTAAGTGACGGGAAATCCATTTACACAGCACTCGATAACGTTTTGTACGTTCAATTGCTACAAACCCTGTTTGATGACAGTAACAAGGCGTAGAGTTTTGTGAATGTATGAGAGTGAAGATGAAAGATAACAATTTCATTTATAAATGATGAAACAATTTTAAAACTACCGTAGTCTGAGAGCCTACGGCGGTGTTAAAACCATTTAGAAGTTATACTGTGACTGTTGACCCCTACATGAAGAAATTAATTTCCTTTCTCGTCTTACGTTCAATAATGGAACTACGTTTCGTTTAAGTGGAAAGTGAATCACTACAACGTAAGAATATGTGGAACATAGCAACTACATAGCACCGACCAGTATCAGAGAAACTCCCAAAAGCTTATGTTTAGCTTAGTTCCCTACAAAACATTTAGATACCGTTCTTTTTTGCGTAAAGACGGTTACAAGAATCACGTACTTGAGTGTGCTGGGGATCTGACTTTAACCACAACTGCGAGAACATAGCGAAAATTAATTTTTAGCAGGCCAAAGCACCACCCAGCTGTCACCTGCATGTATCAGCATTTCTTAACCGTGATGTGCCTCCACGATGGATCGGCTGTATAGATTGTAAGGATCTTGCACTGTGCCGTTGGCCGCCAAGGTTGCCTGATCTCACTCTCTGGGAAACTACTAGTATTTGGTCAGAAATGGGCAAGAGGCGATGGGGAAGCTCCTAATTAACAGGCCCTGCATCTAGAGCTAAATTGCAACTTTACAAATCTCTCATGTGTGAGGGAGGGTGACCGTGATCGTTGTGTTTAATGTGGTCATTGATGTCGACGCTCTCGTTGGCGATGTGCGGAGGGGGTTAGTCCTCTCTTATCCTTCTGTCATTCCGTAGTCATATTTAACAACATAACTATAATATCTGATCAAAAGTGTCCGGAGACGTTACAGTGGACATTAATATGGGCTGTCTCCAGCCTTCGCCATATGTCTGCTTCATCGCTGCTGTCAATACTTCCAGTAAGGTATCTCAATGTCTGCGGAGCAATGGCAGGCCATTCTTCCTCAACAGCCGAAATAAGAGAAGGTAGTGCTGTTGGGCGCTGCAGTATGGAACCAACTCGACGTTCTGACTCATCTCAACGATATGCCAATCGGGTTCAGATCTGGCTTCAAAACCATTGGCAGACAGATGACAACGTGTGTGGTCACTCTAATATACGAGGGTAAGTCTATTTGCACCAAACAAGAGCAACGTTCAGTGATCCGGTTTTTGCGGTTGGAAGGCGTATCAGGGGCTGAAATTCATGAAGACTTTCGGTACAGTACGGAAACAGTGTTTTGCCACAATGGAGTGTTTACGAATGTATTGAAAAATTCCCAAATGGTCGCACAAGTGTTACGCACGACGAAGAAGCCACACGAGCGTTTGCCGCCACAAATGATGAAACCATTGAGCTTTCACGTGAAATGATTCTCTCAGACAGACGATTAACTACTGACGAAGTGGCACATCGTCTGCAAATTAGTCACGGTTCTGCCTACGAAATCATACACAACAGACTTGGGTTTCATAAAGTTTGTGCAAAAGAACTCACACAGCTGCATACACAAACGCGCTTGAACATCTGCAAACAACATTTGGATTGCTATGGTAACGAAGGGGACAACTTCTTAGAGGGATCATTACTGGTGGCGAAACATGGTTCCATCATTACGAGCCAGAGAGTAAACGGCAGAGTATGTAATGGTGGAAAGAATACATTGAAAGCCTCTATGAGGGTGAAGATTTGTCTGATGTGATAGAAGAAGAAACAGGAGTCGATTAAGAAGAGATAGGGGATCCAGTATTAGAATCGGAATTTAAAAGAGCTTTGGAGGACTTACGGTCAAATAAGGCAGAAGAGATAGATAACATTCCATCAGAATTTCTAAAATCATTGGGGGAAGCGGCAACAAAACGACTATTCACGTTGGTGTGTAGAATTTTTGAGTCTGGCGACATACCATCTGACTTTCGGAAAAGCATCATCCACACAATTCCGAAGACGGCAAGAGATGACAAGTGCGAGAATTATCGCACAATCAGCTTAACAGCTCATGCATCGAAGCTGCTTACAAGAATAATATACAGAAGAATGGAAAAGAAAATTGAGAATCCGCTAGGTGACGATCAGTTTGGCTTAAGGAAAAGTAAAGGGACGAGAGAGGCAATTCTGACGTTACGGCTAATAATGGAAGCAAGGCTAAAGAAAAATCAAGACACTTTCATAGGATTTTTCGACCCGGAAAAAGCGTTCGACAATATAAAATGGTGCAAGCTGTTCGAGATTCTGAAAAAAGTAGGGGTAAGCTATGGGGAGAGACGGGTCATATACAATATGTACAACAACCAAGAGGGAATAATAAGAGTGGACGATCAAGAACGAAGTGCTCGTATTAAGAAGGGTGTAAGACAAGGCTGTAGCCTTTCGCCCCTACTCTTCAATCTGTACATCGAGGAAGCAATCATGGAAATAAAAGAAAGCTTCAGGAGTGGAATTAAAATACAAGGTGAAAGGATATCAATGATACGATTCGCTGATGACATTGCTATCCTGAGTGAAAGTGGAGAAGAATTAAATGATCTGCTGAACGGAATGAACAGTCTAATGAGTACACAGTATGGTTTGAGAGTAAATCGGAGAAAGACGAAGGTAATGAGAAGTAGTAGAAATGAGAACAGCGAGAAACTTAACATCAGGATTGATGGTCACGAAGTCAATGAAGTTAAGGAATTCTGCTACCTAGGCAGTAAAATAACCAATGACGGACGGAGCAAGGAGGACATCAAAAGCAGACTCGCTATGGCAAAAAAGGCATTTCTGGCCAAGAGAAGTCTACTAATATCAAATACCGACCTTAATTTGAGGAAGAAATTTCTGAGGATGTACGTCTGGAGTACAGCATTGTATGGTAGTGAAACATGGACTGTGGGAAAACCGGAACAGAAGAGAATCGAAGCATTTGAGATGTGGTGTTATAGACGAATGTTGAAAATTATGTGGACTGATAAGGTAAGGAATGAGGAGGTTCTACGCAGAATCGGAGAGGAAAGGAATATGTGGAAAACACTGATAAGGAGAAGGGACAGGATGATAGGACATCTGCTAAGACATGAGGGAATGACTTCCATGGTACTAGAGGGAGCTGTAGAGGGCAAAAACCATAAGGGAAGACAGAGATTGGAATACGTCAAGCAAATAATTGAGGACGTAGGTTGCAAGTGCTACTCTGAGATGAAGAGGTTAGCACAGAAAAGGAATTCGTGGCGGGCCGCATCAAACCAGTCAGTAGGCTGATGACAAAAAATAAATAAATAAAAAAAATATAATGGAAGCATCCAAATTCGTCGTGCAAGGAAATGTTCAAGACCCAACCGTCCGTAGGAAAACTGATGCTTACGGTTTTTTGGGATTCACAATGTCCAGTACTGGAACATTACGGGGAAAGGGGCAGAACAATAAACAGTGTACATTACAGTAAGATGCTTACTGCCAGGCTAAAGCCTGCAATTCGAAGCAAACGCCGAGGATTGCTGACAAAAGGTGTGTTGTTGCACGAGAATGCCCGTCCACATACTGCTGCACACACTGCTGAAACGCTCCAGAAACTCAAATTTGAAGTGCTGGATCATCCTCCAAATAATCCCGATCTTGCCCCTTCTGTCTGCCACTTGTTTGGTCCACTCAAACAGGCATTAAGGCGCCGTCGATTTGCCTCGGATGAAGCAGTCAAAGAAGTGGTGCATTCCTGGCTCGCAGCTCAACCGAGAACGTTGTTTTATGAGGGCATCAGGAAGCTTGTATAACTATGGACCAAGAGCTTTGAAACGCATGGAGACTATGTCGAGAAATTATGTTCTTGTAAGTTTCCTATTTGATTATAATAAAATTTTATAACTACTTTGCGGATAATAATTGACTTACCCACATAAATAATCATCGTCTAGGAACTGCTCCTCTACTGTACGCAACACACAGTGTAGCAAAACGAGTTTATATCCTTTCGCAGTTATCTTTCTAAGCAAAATAATGAAAAGCCTCCGTGCTGCAACAGCGTCTTCTCTGTACCACTGTTGGCACTGCACATGGCGGCAGGTAAATTTCATCTGGCATTCGCCAAACACAGAACTTTCGATCGGATTACCGCAAGGTTCAGCGTGACTCATCACTCCATATCATTCTTTTCCAGTCACCCACTACCGAGCGAGGTGGCGCAGTGGTTAGCACACTGGACTCGCATTCGGGAGGACGAAGGTTCAATCCCGTCTCCGGCCATCCTGATTTAGGTTTTCCGTGATTTCCCTAAATCGTTTCAGGCGAATGCCGAGATGGTTCCTTTGAAAGGGCACGGCCGATTTCCTTCCCAATCCTTCCCTAACCCGAGCTTGCGCTCCGTCTCTAATGACCTCGTTGTCGATGGGACGTTAAACACTAACCACCACCACCACCACCACCACCACCAGTCACCCACTGTCCAGTGTCGTCGCTCCTTACACCCCATCTAGGGTCGGTTAGCATTAACTGTAGAATGGTGTGACTTATTTGTAATTCCCTACCCGCAGTCACTTTGCTAGACGGATAGCTGTCAGCAGTCTGGAACCAACAAGCCTCTTCTTCGGGTAATTCGATTTTTTACAGTCACATTCTGCGACGTTCGATTGTCCTTGCCCGTCAGCATATGAGGTACGCTTGGTCTTAAATTAGCCGTGGTTGTTCCTTCTGATTTGCATTTCAGAGTCCGCCTCCGTAGCATAGCGGTAGCGTTACCGCTACCACGCAGGGGACCTGGGTTCGATTCCCGACAGGGAACTCGGTGTTGTGTCATTCATAATCATTTTCATCATCATTGACATCCAAGTCGGCGATGTGGCGTCAATTAAAAAGGACTTGCAATACGGCGGCCGAACTCCCCCGAATGAATGGAGGTTCCCAGCCAACAATGCATTTCACAATCACATCACCAAGAGTCTACTTGTATAGCTTTAGAAAGGCTGAAATGTCTCTGCCGAATTTGCCAGTCAGGCAATATCCAATGACTAGATAAAGTTGAAATTCACTGAGCTTATCTTACAGACCCATCCTGCTATTTTTTCGTGGCCACTGACAGCACAGTCCTCTCCTCGTCTTACACTGCCGGGTCCACTTCTCGTCATATCTATTACTTACGGGAGTTCGAATACTTCTGATGATGTTGTGTATAACAATTACAAAAGCATTCGCCCTTCCTCGTCCATACTGATAAAATACACACGAGAGACTTCATACCAAGTCGGAGGAAGACAATGAAAAATTTATTTCTGGTGAGACGTTTTATGTGTGATGTTATCTCTGTTTTCTTGTCCATAGTCATTTCTTTCCTCTGTTTTTGTCCTTTCACTCTCCTTTTTTCATATCGAACACCTGATGTCGTGGGCAATGATACTGAACACATGTGATAGAAAAATGCCTGTAAGAAGACCTGAAATTTAGTTTTAATCGTTTACGTTTGTGAAATTCGTACTCTGCTTTAACCAGCGGGATTACGAACCTAAGTTGCCAGTTCTGTCTCGTGTATTTGAACTGGCAAAGAGGTATTTGTAATCTAAGAGTATGTAGGTAAATCTGAATTTAATCAAGCCCCCGCCTCTTCTCCGCACTTTTTACTTTAGGTTTACTGGTGTTCTTCTACACCTTTCTTGGAATGATCACGATTGTTCCTTCAAAAGACGGTTAACGCTTCGTAGAGGCAGGAGTTGTCCTTCTGTACCTTTCTTCATGGGTATTTCAGCACTGTAATAAATCCCTATCTCTGTAGTCATCGGAAACGACTATCAATATATTATGATAAGAGTGTCTAAAACAGCGAGTAGGTATTTTAGGGTATAAAAATAATGGCTAAAAGAGGAACATGCGCTGCAAAAATAATTATGTTTTAATTACTGAAGGGAAAGGTAAGTGTACTGTGGAACGTGAGTCAGTCACTACTTTAAATATCTGGACCTTTCTGGGGAGAGTTGTTCAAGATGAAACGACCATATGAATACAGCCCGGACTGAGAGTTGTTGGAACAATTCGGTTCACACAAGAAATATTATTTTCCGGTCTGTTATTGGGTGTTATTTGTCAACCTGAGTTCCGTACTGAGTGGAATCAACGCAAAAGATAGAAAATGTTCAAATAATGGTTGCACGATTCGTCAACGGATTGTGTAGTCATCGTATGTGTGTCAGAGGAATACTCAATTGACTGCTGCGGATGAAGTTAAAAGAAAGACGTTGGGGATAATGAACAGGTATACAGAATTACATAGGCCTATGTTCCAGAGCGAGTTCAAAAAGATATTGCTTGCTCCAACATACATGTCGCGCAAGAAAACCTATGGTAAAATTAGAGTAATCCGGGATTATACCTTCCGCGAATTAATTCTGAAGGTGGGAAAATGGTAGCTTCACTATGGACCTGTCGTCACAAACTTACAGAGTGGCTTGAAAGGTGTACAAGTAGATGGAATTCTAAAACTGCCAGTAAAAATCATTTTAATTGAAATATACACTAGAGCGTCAAAGAAATTTGTAAGGGAATGCGTATTCAAATACAGAGTTATGTAAAACAGACAGAATACGAAGCTGCGGTCGGCAACGCCTGAGTAAGACAACAGTTGTTAGATTGGTTTCTTCTGCTTCAATGGCAGGTTACCAAGATTTAAGTGAGTTCGAACATAGTGTTATAGTCGGCGCACAAGCGATGGGAGACAGCATCTCCGAGGTAGCGATGAAGCTGGAATTTTCCCATAACACCATTTTATGAGTGTACCATGAATATCAATAATCAGATAAAACATCAGGTCGCCGACATCGCTGCGGCCGGAGAAAGATCCTCAAGAACGGGACCAACGACGACTGAAGAGAATCGTTCAACATGACAGATTTGCAACCCATCCGCAAATTACTGCAGATTTCAATGCTGGGCCATCAAAAAATGTCAACGTGCGAACCATTCGACGAAACGACATCGATATGGGTTTTCGGAGCAAAAGGCTCACTCGTGTACCCTTGATGACTGCACGACACGAAGTTTTATGCTTCGCCTGGGCCATTCAACACCGACATTGACCTTTGATGACTGGAAACATGTTGCCTGCTCGTACAAGTCTCGTTTCAAATTGTATCGAGAGGATGGACGTGTACGGGTATGGAGACAACCTCATGAATCCATGGTACCTGCATGTCAGCAGAGGACTGTTCAAAGTGGTGGAGGCTCTGTAATGGTGTGGGGCGTGTGCAGTTGGAGTGATATGGGGACCCTGATACGTCTAGATAAGATTCTGACAGGTGGCACGTACGTAAGCATCCTGTCCGATCACCTGCATCCATTCATGTCCATTATACATTACGATGGACTTGGGCATTTCCAGCAGGACAATGCGACACACCACACGTCCAGAGTTGCGACAGTGTGGCTCCAGGAACACTCTTCTGATTTTAACACTTCCGCTGGTCATCAAATTCCCCAGACATAAACATTAATGAGCATACCTTGGATGCCTTGCAATATACTGTTCAGAAGAGATCTCCTCGTACTCGTACGGATTTATAGACAACCCTGCAGGATTCATGGTATCAATTCCCTCCAGAACTACTTCAGACATTAGTCGAGTCCATACCTTGTTGTGTTGCGGCACTTGTGCATGCTCACGGGGGCCCTACACGATATTAGACAGGTGTACAAGTTTCTTTGACTCTTCAGTGTATAACATAATTGCAAATATTTGAAACGCGAATATTTGTACCTAGAACTACATTAAGATGGTCTGCCTTGCCTTAATAGGCCGCGCTTGTCTCGGTAAAAACTCTCAACGTTGTCCAGTATATATTTCAGCTTCAGAAGCTCGTCGGCCGTTTATCACGGGAAGCAATTTGACGGTGGCGCCTTGAGCTCTCCCGGAGTGGCCGCTCCGGCGACGCTCTCCGCTCGATGGCCGTTTTACTGCTGACGGGCGCTTCCCTTGTTTCCTCTACGCCTTTTTTTTGCCCCTTATGTGCCCCCTTCCCCTTTCTGCTCGCCGCCATTAAATCAGTTTGCAGGCGGGCGGAGAGGCGCAAAATTCCACTCAAGAGCCCGTGAGGGAGGGCGTCCGGCGTCCACTGGCCGAGATTTCCGGCCTGCACTCACTCGGCCCCTGGCCTGCCCTGCCGAGTCTGTCTGCCCGCAATATCGGCCGAGGCGCCCCCCACCTGCTCTGCTGACAGACGCGATTGCGCCTCGCAGCTCTCAGCGGTCGGCAGCCTCCTGTCGAGGCGACTCTCCATCACGGCGCCTCTCGATACAACACCTAGTACAAGATTCGTTTCTAGTTCCAAAGTTTCTCATTCCCGGAAAGAAAATCAGTAAACTCCTATCCTCCAGATCCTAAGTCATATCGATCAATATGTTTCATAAACCAGGAGAGACTAGTGTAGAAGGCCTACAGGCTCATAGAGAGCTCTGAGGCTGGACCTCGTAACAATTCGTATTCAGACCCAGAAAATCTATGGATCACGCCATCAACTAAGTACTCAGCATTGTTAGGAACACAGTAAACAAATACGCCAGAGCCATAATGGTAGACACTGCAGAGGCGTTTGACAATTTCTGATGTCCTCCAATGTTTGCCACCGTTAAGATAATTGACAGTGCCACAACCTGTGTACGATAATGTACTAGGATAGTGCAGAAAGAGTAGTACACTACAGGCCATTAAAATTGCTACACCAAGAAGAAATGCAGATGACAAACGGGTATTCATTGGACAAATATATTATAATAGAACTGACACAATTTGGGTGCATAGATCCTGAGAAATCAGTACCCAGAACAACCACCTCTGGGCGTAATAACGGCCTTGATACGCCTGGGCATTGAGTCAAACAGAACTTGGATGGTGTGTACAGGTACAGCTGCCAATGCAGATTCAACACGATACCACAGTTCATCAAGAGTAGTGACTGGCGTATTGTGGCGAGCCAGTTGCTCGGCCAGGGCAGCAGTCTAACGTTTACTGTATCCAGGAAGGCCCGTACAGGACTTGCAACATGCGGTCGTTCATTATCCTGCTGAAATGTAGGGTTTGGCAGGGATCGAATGAAGGGTAGAGCCACGGGTCGTAACACATCTGAAATGTAACGTCCACCGTTCAAAGTGCCGTCAATGCGAACAAGAGGTGACCGAGACGCGTAACCAATGGCAGCCCATACCATCACGCCGCGTGATACGCCAGTATGTCGATGACGAATACTCGCTTCCAATGTGCGTTCACCGCGATGTCGCCAAACACGTATGAGACCATCATGGTGCCGTAAACAGAAACTGGATTCATCCGAAAAATGACGTTTTGCCATTCGTGCACCCAAGTTCGTCGTTGTGTACACCATCGCGGGGCCTCCTGACTGTGATGCAGCGTCAAGTGTAACCGCAGCCATGGTCTCCGAGCTGATAGTCCATGCTGCTGCAAACGTCGCCGAACTTTTCGTACAGATGGTTGTCGTCTTGCAAACGTCCCCATCTGTTGAGTCAGGGATCGAGACGTGGCTCAACAATCCGTTACAGCCATGCGGATAAGATGCTTGTCATCTCGACTGCTAGCGGAACGAGGCCGCTGGGATCCAGCACGGCGTTCCGTATTACCCTCCTGAACCCACCGATTCCATATTCTGCTAACAGTCATTGGATCTCGACCAATGCGAGGAGCAACGTCGGGATATAATAAACTGCAATCGCGATAGGCTACAATCCGACCTTAATCAAAGTCGGAAACGAGATGGTACGCATTTCTCCTCCTTACACGAGGCATCACAACGTTTCACCAGGCAACGCCGGTCAACTACTGTTTGAGTATGAGAAATAGGTTGGAAACTTCCCTCATGTCAGCACGTTGTAGGTGTCGCCACTGGCGCCAACTTTGTGTGAATGCTTTGAAAAGCTAATTATTTGCATATCACAGCATCTTCTTCCTGTCGGTTAAATTTCGCGTCTGTAGCACGTCATCTTCGTGGTGTAGCAATTTTAATGGCCAGTTGTGTAGAATAGCAGATGGATAATCGCCAAATAATCACACAAATTAGCAAGGGTTGTCCACAAGGCTTGATCTGTGGCGCCATCTTCTGGGACGTAACTACTGAACCCCTCCTACGCTTGCCGATAAGGAGAACAGGTCGCAGTGAGCTGTCGTCTATGCAGATGCAAAAAGTCGTGATCTTTGTAAACAACACATACCAGCTATGCGAGAAACTCTCTGGAACACTACATTCTCTCACATGGTGGTGTAGAAATACACGGTCGAGTGACAATGTGGAAAAGCAGTGCAATCGTTGTCGTAATATGGAAAGGAAGCGATTTATCTGAGATTTGAAAAGGGCATCAACATGGGCTTTCGGGTCAAGGGTAGAAGCATTTCTGGAACGGTTAAGTCTCTAAACTGCTCGCGAGCCGCGTGGTGAAACCATACTACGAGGAGCGTTTGAAAAGTCCGTGCATAGTCCGAGAGCTGGCATCACCGGCGCGTATCGAGGTCATGTTTAGTTAGTAGCATCTTTGGAAAGAACGTACAACACGTTTCAGCCATATTGGTCTATTTCTTTGTGTTTGGCATTCGTGCGAATCAGGGAAGTCGAGGGATCGTCAAAAAATGGACGAAAAAGAATTTCGTGTCGTGATTAAACATTACTTTACGAAAGGCAAAACGCCTCAGGAGACTAAAGAGAAGCTTGATAAACATTAGAGTGACTCTGCACCTACGATTAGAACAATTTATAAGTAGTTTGAAAATTTTCGGAGTGGCCATACGGGCACAATTGATGCTGAACGTTCTGCTCGCCCTGTGGAGGTTACGACTCCCGAAATCGTTGATAAAATCCGTGATATGGTCATGGATGACAAAACAGTTAACGTGCGTGAGATTGCTAGTGCTGTGGGCATCTCGAATGAACGGATATATAATATTTTGCATAAACATTTGGACATGAGAAAACTATCCGCAAGATGGGTTCCGCGATTGCTCAAGCTTGAACAAAAACGGAATCGTGTGAAGTATTGCAGGGATGGTTTGCAGCTGTTTAGGAAGAATCCGCAGAACTTCAAGCGTCGTTTCGTCACTGCGGATGAAACATGGATACATTACTATACTCCTGAGACGAAACGACAATCTAAACAATGGGTTACCAAGGGAGTATCTGCACCAAAATAGGCGAAAACCAGTCCTTCGGCCGGAAAGGTTATTGCGACTGTCTTTTGGGATTCGTAAGAGATAATTCTCTTCGCCTATCTGGAAAAGGGTAAAACTATTACAGGTGAATATTATTCATCATTATGGACCGTTTGAAAACCAAGCTGCAAGAAAAACGCCGGAGATTGGAGCGCAAAAAGTCCTTTTCCATCACGACAATGCACCAGCACACACCTCAGCAGTTGTGGTCGCAAAATTAATGGAAATAGGATTCCAACTCGTTTCACATCCCCCCTTTCTCCAGAATCGGCTCCCTCGGACTGCTATTTGTTCCCCAATTTGAAGAAATGGTTGGCAGGACAATGATTTTATTCAAGAAAGGAGGTGATTGCAGCAACTAATAGCTATTTTGCAGACTTGGACAATTCCTATTATTCGGAAGGGATCGACAAATTAGAACAGCGTTGGATGAAGTGTATAAGTCTAAAAGAAGACTGTGTCGCAAAATAAAAAAGATTTGCCCTAAACAGGTAAGTAGTTTTTATTTTTGCGCAGACTTTTCAAACGCCCCTCGTATGCATGTTAAACTAGCGCTATCCGAAACCCTTGCAGAGGCAACAGTGGTGCACCACTGGCCATAGATGACAGGTGCGAGAGCGAGCGCGCATGCGCTGTGTGTGTGTGTGTGTGTGTGTGTATGTGTGTGTGTGTGTACGACCGACCAGATGTGAAACTTTCGGGCAACTGACACCTAGATGAACCAAGTAGCTTCCAACACTGTCTCCTCAACGACCATTCGGCGAACATTGCTTTATATAGACCTCCGCATCAGGTGGCTGTTCATGCGTCGACGCTGACAATGTTCGTCGGCGACGATGGCTGGAATCTGCAGGCCAATTACGCAGCTGAACGTCTAGACGTCCACTGAGTGGCGAAATGTTGTCTTTTCAGATGATCGAAGTTTTAAGCTCCATCGGACAGATGGCGGTTGGCGTGTACGGCGGGAAACATCTGAAAGCCAAGGGTCCCGGCCGCAGGATTGAGCATTGCGGTCTGGGGAATGTTTTCATGGTATCCTCTGCGTGATCTCACCATTCTGAAAGGCAATGTGGGTCAACCAAAGTATGCAACTATCCTTGGAGACCATTTCCACCCTTACAGACATTTTTCTTCGGCACGATGGCATCTACCGGTAGCACAAAGCAACGTGTCACACAGCTAGCTATGTCTGTGCGTGGTTCGAAGAGCACTAAGATTAGTTTACCGTACTCCCCTGGCCACAAAGCTACCAAGATTTAAATGCAGCGGAGAATCTGTGGGACCACCTCGATCGGACTGTTCGCGTGATGGATCCTCAATCAAGAAATCTGACCGCGGCGCTGGAGTCGTCATGGCTCCACATCCCCGTCTTCCAGAACCTTACTGACTTTTTTCCAGCACATCTCGCAACGGTCCACGCTGCAGAAGATGGTTAATCAGGCTTTTGACAGGTGTCGCACTAATGTGTCTGGACACAGTATTAATCCTCGAGGGAGCGAGCCTATATATAAAGTGCGTCGTCCACAAATAACGTTGTCTTGTAGCGTTCCATTGTTGTCTTACAATTGCGAACCCGTACTTATTCCTTCATTACTGCTTCAGCTAACACAGTGTTAAGTTGTGGTGTCATGCGTCCAAGTGAGCAGCAGTATAACATAATAACAACGAGCTTGGTGAGAATAAATTTACGATCCGTGCAAGAAAGTGATCCAGATTTCGACTGAGCAGCACTGTCCCACAATGAGGATGTAATCTACGAGATAATTAGGAATCAGATAAGCTGTTGGCTAGGATCTGATGCAGCTGCACTGTTTAATGCTTCTTGTGCGTTATTACTGTGGAGTCAACCTGTATGCAGCAACAGAGTGATATAGTGGAAGTTTATTTTATTGCTGTTTAATTGAAAGAGTTATTTATCTCTTATATTGTAAGTTCACTTTATCGTTATTTAACTAAATAAAGATTAAACTGTGATTTTGCTCATACCTAAAGACAGCTATTTACGTGTGTACAAAGTACACATTCAAACAGTGTAAAAGAGCCATCTCTATTATGAAAAAAAAAGAAAGAAATTAATAATAAGTAAGAATTAAAGCTCATATTAATTTCCTCTTGCGTAACGCGTCATAAATGTTCGTGTCTCTGAATTATTATTTAGTTTTATTTTATTTTATGATGATAGATTTCTTTAGCAATGTTTTAATGTACTTCTTTATGTCTTACACACACGTCACGTGACTTTACGAAATTGCATTACCACCACATACTTGTGTTTTACGTTAGGTTTACGGTTATGTTGAAAAACTGCTCTTTGAGACGCCACATACATGTGGGCTCATAATACTTTGTTATTTGTACAACCTTTGACCGCAGTGTTCGCAATATAACATTTGTTAAATTTTTATTCTGATTGCCTTTCTTCGATGTGCAGCTTAGACCTGAAGCTCATCTATAGATCAGATTGAAATCGGTAGTCGGTGACAAATAGTTCTGATCCGAACCGTGTTTGCTTATCTGTTAAAAGTAATGGAGTTTAGCTGAATCAGATCAGGCGATACTAAGCAGATGGAGTAGAAAATGAGTTACAAAAAGCAGTCTAAGTGTTTTCCCATTTGGGCAGCAAAGTAACTGACCACGTCGAAATAGAGAGGATATGTAAAATACAAACTTACAACACAAAAAGAAGTATCTAGCACGAAATATTTTAACATTTAGTACAAACGTCAGTGTAAGAAAGTGTTTTCTGGTCGTACATGACTGGCTATTAAAGACGGTATCCAATAAACGCAAACTGGCATGAAGTGTGCTACACCGAAGCGCCAAATGAACTGGTATAGGCATACGTATTCAAATACAAAGATATGTAAACAGGCAGAATACGGCGCTGCGGTCGGTAACGCCTATATCAAGTAAGTGTCTGGCGCAGTTAGATCGGTTACTGCTGCTACAATAGCAGGTTATCAAGATTTAAGTGAGTTTGAACGTGCTGTTATGGTCGGCGCACGAGTGATGGGACACAGTATATGCGAGGTAGCCATGAAGTGGGGATTTTCCAGTACGACTAATCCACGAGTGTACCACGAATATCAGAAATCAGGTAAAACATCAAATCCTTGACATCGCTGCAGCCGGAAATGGATCCTGCAAGAAGGGGAACAACGACGACTGAAGAGAATCGGTCAACGTGACAAAAGCGCAATCCTTCCGCAAATTACAGCAGATTTCAGTGCTGGGTCATCAACAAGCGCCGGAGTGCAAACCATTCAACGATACATCATCGATATGGGCTTTTGGAGCCAAAGGCCGACTCGTGGACCCTTGATGACTGCACGACACAAAGCTTTACGCCTGGGACCGTCGACACCGACATTGGATTTTTGATGACTGGAAACATTGTTTGGTCGGACGAGTGTCGTTTCAAATTGTATCGAGTGGATGGATGTGTACAGGTAAGGAGACAACCTCAAGAATCCATAGACCCTGCATGTCGGCAGGGGACTACAAGCTGATGGAGGCTATGTAATGTGTGTTGGAGTGATATGGGACCCCTGATACGTCTAGGTACGAGGCTGACAGCTGACATGTACGTAAGTATCCTATCTGATCACCTTGGTCAATTCTAACAGGACAATGTGACACGCCACATGTCCAAAATTTCTACAGAGTGTCTCCAGGAACACTCTTCTGAGTTTAAAGACTTCCGCTGACCACCAAACGTCCCAGACATGAACATTATTGAGCATATCTGGCATTACTTGCAATGTTCTGTTCAGAACAGTTCTCCACACCCTCGTACTCTCACGGATTTATGGACAGCACTGCAGGATTCATGGTATCAATTGCCTCCAGCACTACTTCAGACATTGGTCGAGTCCATGTCAGATCGTGTTGCGGCAACTGTACTAGTTTCTTTGGTTCTTCAGTGTATGTGCTCGGATGTGCATATGATTAGCATGAAATTACGCACACAATAGGTAATACTAATACCATTTACATTCTGTATACAAGGAAAGAACACACAGCGGATTTTTCATTTAAAAATCAGATCTGAATACTGTTTGTGAGAAGGTCGTTTTTTGCCACGTGTAAGATGGAAGAACGTCTGTCAGAACGTCTCGCATTTCGACAGTGGCAGGATCGTTGCGTATACAGACTGCAGTTCATCGTCGTTAAATTTTGCGTCTTTACTTTGTTGGAATCACAAGATTGTCAGACGATCGTGTAATCGATAGTTTCAGAAGGGCTATACTCAACGCCATGTAGGATCTCAGCTGCTACATGTAACTAGCGCCCGAGAGGATAGACATACTTTTCTTTCGGTTGTGCATGATGATACAGCCACTTCACGAACGTTGAGGGGACACCACGACGACACGTGGAGTACACGGCGAACTTCGTTGTGGCTTCCCTTGAGGCGACAGCAGAGTGACGCGAGCTGTCAGTGGTGCTCCTATCGAAAACACTCAACACAGTGCTGGGAAATAATGTATTCTTCTGTAAAACTGTGTACTCTACTGTGTTATTCATATCCTTCCCGGTGTTGAATTTTTAAAGGTCAGATCTGTATTTATCTCCAAAAAGAGAAATTTTTGCCTGAAAAGGGGAACGAATGTAGCTGTACTTCATTCACATAAAACTATTTTCGTTAAAGACGCTGTAGAAGAAATCCTACAATATGGATGCATGCACACAAAATACAGTAGCTGCTCAAATGTATCGGGAAACATGTCAGTGTCCTGCATTAACCTTTATAATGGCTTGAACTCTGCTGCGGAGACTTCTCGTGAGGTGTGTGTGGAGGAATGGCAGCCCATTCTTCGTCACCAGCCGAAACCAAAGAAGATATGATGTTTTACGCTGGGCTGCAGAGCGAAGTCGACGTTCTGAGTCATCCGAAAGGTGTTAGTTTGGGTCAAGTCGTGAATGTGGGCAGGCCAATCCACTTCACGAATGTCATTGTCCACAAACAATTACCTCGAAGATGTTGTTTTAAGACTGGATGCACTATTAAGCTGATACAATCACCTTTTACCAAATTTACCTCCACTGTACGCAGTACAGCAGTACACAATGCTGTAAAATGCATTTAGCGTTTTATTAAGGCCAATAAGGGGACCACACCTTGGCGACGAAAACAAATCATCGTACCCTAACACCACTTACTCTATAATCCAGTGTTAGACTAAATATGATGGCATGTCACGTTCTCCAATCATTCGCGAAACTCAGTTACTACCATCGGATTGCCACAACATATATAAATCTAAATTACTCATTTCCAGCCATTCATAGTCCAATGGCGTCGATTTTTACAGCGCTTCAAGCGGGACGTACTCCACCACTGTACCCTATTCCTTTAACTCCGTAAGGACATCCATTGTTCTAGCTAGACTGCCGTTAGAATTTTGGAACTCATGAATAGCTCCTTTCGCCGATTTCATTTTTTCATTTTTTTCCACAGCCACCCTCTGCAATGCTTAACCGTTCCTGTCGTTCAGCGTACGAGTTCTGGCTGGTCTTGGTTTAGTTGTGGTTCTCTTCTCTTCACAATCACCGACTCTCGATGTGATCAGCTTTAGAAGCCCTTAAATGTCCCTGATGGATTTGCTTCTCATGTAACATCCAATGTCCGGCCCGCGTTCGAAGTCACTTACCTCTCCTGACCGAACCATTCCACTGCTACCGCTCCTCTGCTCACAACACAATGCTCCCCGCTCCCTTTTATGCTGACATGTTCCCGTCTCGTGGCATCTAGAATTAACTCCACATACGAAGGGTATAAGGATACTTTTGCTCAGATCGTCTACGTCCGAAAACCATGAATCTTTGAAATCTCACACTTTAACTAAGCGTCCTCTGATGGCGAAAGTCGGCTGACTTCGTGCCGCTCCGGAATGTTTGCGCTTGTTGCCAGCCTTATCTACGTTACAGTACTGTGCATCGTAGCGGTAGCAATTGTGAATTAGTGTGGATTCGTGAACTATGTTGTGCGTAGTCATTGTCAATACTACTTATAAAAATAAGCAAAGGAGCTGTGCATGGTCCTTCTAGCAACTCACCATCGACTATCGTGTCATTTCTGAGACGCTTAATCCACTACACGTTTGTTTCTTTTATGAGCTATAAACTGGCTGCTCTGGGAGAAGGAGGCGGAGCATGTCTCACTCCCAAACCTCCACTGAGATCGGTACCAAATGTATGCCGGTAGCGTATCAACCGAAACACCAATTTAGTTCGTCCAATGTGCTATCGTCCAGCAGAACTTGCGTAAACGATAATTGAAAATAACGCCAGACTATAGAGCGCCGCGCGGAGTGGCCGTGCGGTTTGAGGCGCCTTGACACGGATTGCGCGGCCCCTCCCGCCGGAGGTTCGAGTGGTCCCTCGGACACGGGTGCGTGTGTGTTGTTCATAGCATAGATTAGCTTAAGTTAGTTTAAGTAGTGTTACGTCTAGGGACCGATGTCCTCAGCAGTTTGGTCCCTCAGGAATTCACATACATTTGAAAATTTTTGCACCTACGGAGCACAGGAAAGGAGTACCTGTTCAAATGGTTAAAATGGCTGTAAGCACTATGGGACTTAACATCTGAGGTCATCAGAACTACTTAAACCTAACTAACTTAAGTACACCACACACATCCATGCCCGAGGCAGGATTCGAACCTGCGACCGTAGCAGCAGCGCGGTTCCGGACTGAAGCGTCTAGAACCGCTCGGTCACAGAAGCCGGCGGAGTATCTGTGTGCAATTCTTTTGCAGAGCTCGCGTGGGTGAGTTGGTAGAGCGAGAGGTCGCAGTGCCAAAACTCTCGCCTTCAAACCTCACTGATGACTGTTCTTTTTAACTGTTTACGCGTGAAACTTATGTGGGAGAACATATTCCTGACACGTAAAAGGGTTTTTCGGAGTTTGATGCAATTTTCTTTTGGCAGTCAGCTTTCACTTCGTTAGTTAAAAGTAGTAAACCTATAGAGTAAGTTGGTATGGATAGGTATGGTTGAAACCTCTCATTAGAAAAATTAATGAATGACAGTGCTGGTAAACCCCTTACGTTATTTGATTTTCGAACAGCTGAGCAAACCTGAACGTACTCAGACATTTCTCTCTTTACTCTTTACAATCTGACTTTCAATAATCCCTACAAAAGAATGGCCCTGACTAACAATAACCTATACCTTTCATGAATCACTTACCTCACAAAAATCTTTGTTACTCGAACTACTGCAATACAGCGAGCGCCAATACTGCCAGCTAAATAAAGGATTCTAACTACTGAAGGCACTAACTATTGATGGGCGTAGTTAACAAATGAAAGATTTTGATATAGAACAAACAATGTATTTACCTTAATAATGTTCAAAAGTCATCTTATATATCAGTTCATGAGATCCAATATAACGAATTTACTCTTTCTGATGGACACGCGTCCAGAATGTCCGCGCTCAGAATTCTGCCCTCTCCCTCCCCCCCCCCCCCCCCCCCCCACAACCCCACATCCACCACTGGTGGCGGCTCACCTCCAACTGCACAACGCTACGCGCTGTTCACTGCCCAATACTACAATAGCAAATAATCCAACAATGCAAACCAGCCACAGACTTCACACGGCACAGTCAGTGATTTTCATACAGAACGCTACGTGGCGTTACCAACATAAAAACCTAAACAGCCTACTTACATGGTGTTGTTGCGGACATGTGCGACAGAACAGACACCACTAGTGATGAAGCAGCTAGTGCATTTGTAGTTTCACAGACAAAATAATACAGACAATAGGAACAATAGAATAATGAAACAACTGCATCACACGTGCGGTAGTATTGATAGTCCCATATAACACTTTCGCACATAATACAGTAAAAAAATTGGCGCTTTTGTGGTATGAACCCAGGACCCTGGGTACGACGCTCTACCAACTTCCCCACGGAAGCTATACGAATTGGTTACCCACAGTCATGGTTTTCCTTTACTCCTTATTTCTGGTACTGCTTTTAATCAACGTTTATGCCCGTTCTGCTGGACGACAGTACATGTTGTTGTTGTTGTTGTTGTTGTGGTCCTCAGTCCTGAGATAGATTTGATGCAGCTCTCCATGCTACTCTACCCTGTGCAAACTTCTTCGTCTCCCAGTTCCTACTGCAACCTACATCCTTCTGAATCTGCTTAGTGTATTCATCTCTTGGTCTCCCTCTACGATTTTTACCCTCCACGCTGCCCTCCAATGCTAAATTTGTGATCCCTTTATGCCTCAGAACATGTCCTACTAACCGGTCCCTTCTTTTTGTGAAGTTGTCCCACAAACTCCATTTCTCCCCAATTCTATCCAACACTTCTTCATTAGTTATGGGATCTGCCCATCTAATCTTCAGTATTCTTCTGTAGCACCACATTTGAAAAGCTTCTATTCTCTTCTTGTCCAAACTATTTATCGTCCATGTTTCACTTCCATACATGGCTACACTCCATACAAATACTTTCCTGACACTTAAATCTATACTCGATGTTAACAAATTTCTCTTCTTCAGAAACGCTTTCCTTGCCATTGCCAGTCTACATTTTATATCTTCTCTGCTTCGACCATCATTATTTATTTTGCTCCCCAAATAGAAAAACTCCACTTTAAGTGTCTCATTTCCTAATCTAATTCCCTCAGCATCACCCTACTTAATTCGACTTCATTCCATTATCCTCGTTTTGCTTTTGTTGATGTTCATCTTATATCGTCCTTTCAAGACACTGTCCACTCCGTTCAACTGCTCTTCCAAGTCCTTTGCTGTCTCTGATAGAATTACAATGTCATCGGCGAACCTCAAAGTTTTTATTTCTCCTCCACGGATTTTAATACCTACTCCGAATTTTTCTTTTGATTCCTTTTCTGCTTGCTCAATCTACAGATTGAATAACATCGGGGAGAGGCTACAACCCTGCCTCACTCCCTTCCCAACCACTGCTTCCACAGTACATAGGACGAACTAAATCGGAGTTTTGGTTGCTACTCTGTCGACATACAACGTTCGGTACCGATCCGAGTGTCTGACATCTGGAGGTTTGGGTGTCAGCAGCGAATGCCCTTCGAGCCGATCACTAGTTTCTTCTGCCAGCATCCTCCACTCAGGGGCCAAGTTATAGAGTGCGATCTGCACGAGAAGTACAGTAGTTTACAAGGCTGTAGGGTAAGGTACATCTCGTGGCCGCGCTATACTGGTGGAAGTTGTCATTCCTCGGATGAGTTTTTAGTTCCTTTGGTTACCGAGGACAGGGTTCTCGGTTCGTCGGATTTCTCGACCCCGCTCGCGGCCACCGCAGCTGTTAATCGCGCAAGCTGCGCGGGCGGCGAGAGGCGCAGCCGCGGATTGCAGCGCCCCAAACGGAGCGCGGAGCGCGCGGTAAGTCGTTAATTGGAGCGCTCCTGGGCTAACTCGATTCGAAGGCTTTGGCAGGTGAGGGGACGGCGGCGAGGGCGGGGGCGGGGCCCGGCTAGGACGGGGGCGTCGCGTCGGCGGGTTATTACGCGCGGCGCGCAATCAGATTAGCGGCCAAGTTGCGACATTAAGCGCCGGCCGCGTTATGAGGCGCCGACGCCGCCAGCGCGCGGTTTTTCGGGACTCACCTGCCGCGGATTACTCAGTGTGCTGCTTAATTACTTTTAATCTCTAATCTGGCCCGCCCTGAGCTGCGCTGCGCTGACGGCGTTCGTCGTCGTGCGGCGCTCCGCAGGAATGGCGTAGGCCGGGCGTTTTCGCCTCAACCCCGGTATCGGCATCAGTATCTGCATAATATTACTGCCTGTATTACACATAAGGCGATCCGGACCTTTAGGGCTAAAACTGTAAGCCTGTTACTGCTTTCTATGCTGGGTACATTGAGCTAAGAATCGAAACGATAAACGTTTCTCGGACCTCTTATCGAGTCAAATTTGTGTGTAAATTCAAGAATTCACCGACGTCCTATATCGTTTGTTGTACAGGGGAAAAATGGCGTAGAAAATACTTAGCGGTCCTTACGATATGGCGCACCTCCGTAGCTGGGCGGTCAACGCGGTTGACTGCAGTGTGGAGGACCCGAGGTCTATTCCCGATACTACCAATGATTTTTCCTTAGTGGAAGAACTGGACCTCCGGCCGGTGTGGCCGAGCGGTTCTAGGCGCTTCAGTCTGTAACCACACGACCGCTACGGTCGCAGGTTCGAATCCTGCCTCGGGCATGGATGTGTGTGATGTCCTTAGGTTAGTTAGGTTTAAGTAGTTCTAAGTCTAGGGGACTGATGACCTAAGATGTTAAGTCCCATGGTGTTCAGAGCCATTTGAACCCATTTATTTGAGGACAGGACCAGGGTGCACTCAGCCCCGTCAGGCCAAACGAGTAGCTACTTGACCCAGCAGTAGCGGCTCCAGATCACGAAAACTGACAACGGCGGCAGAACTGTGTGCTGCCCCCACTCCCATCGATACCACATCCAATGACGCCACAGGATGGTACAGCACTCGATTGCTACCAATGATCACCCCCTCCTGCCTCCTACACCCGGCCTGTGGATGTAGTTCAAATTACGTTTTTACGTTTAGTTTATGACAGGCAACCCAATCTATATCATTCTCTCCACGTTTGCACGATGTAAGTTGTATTGCCTATCTTAAGGTACAAGAAAAATTTCTCCGTTACACTTTTACACGATCAAGCCACATTAATGTGACCAGCACCTACGCTCGACTTCCACGTGCAATAACCACTGACAGTACACAGGTAGCAGCACTAGTTGTGGAGGGTATATAAAGCGTGTCAAGGGAACCCGGAACACAGTGCAGTCATTGCTGTAATGCGGAAACGCAGCGATTTATCTGACATCCAAAAGGGCATGATCGCTGGATTTCGGGCCAAGGGTAGAAGAATCTCCGCAACTGCTAAGTTTGTAAACTGTTTGCGTGCCATCATGATGAAAGCATACCGTGCATGGGAAAACGGCGCTTTCCAAAAGTGGGGCCAAGACAACTGTGGTACACCACAGGTCATACATGACAGAGGTGAACGTCGGCTGCGGACATGTGTACGAGCGAATAGAGGTGCCACTATTGACCGCCTAGACGAACCAAGAGCCTACCAGCAATGTCTCCTCAACGACCGTTCAGCGAATACTGCTGCGTATGGGCCTCCGCAGCAGGCAACTGTTCACACTCCCATGCTGACTGCTGTTCATAGGAGACTAAAGCTCTATTTTGTACGCCAGTACCAAAAAAGGTCGTTCACTGAGTAACTACAATTTGCCTCTTCCGATGTATCACTTCTATGTTCCATCGTACAGATTGCCGTTAGCGTGTACATCGTAGAATGTCTGAAAGCAAACACCCTACAACAGTGGTCGGAAGGGTCGCCACCGGAGGAGGGAGCGTTATGATATGGGGAATGTTTTCGTGGCATACACTGGGTGATCTCGTCATACTTGAAGGCAAAATAGATCAACACAAGCATTCTTCTATCCTTGGGACAACGTCCATACCTGCGAGCAGTTTGTTTCTCCTCGACACGGCGGTACCTAGCGGCAGGACAATACAGCTTGCAGTGTACGTGCGTTCTTCGAAGAGGAGCAGAATGAGTTTGCCGCACTCCTCTGGTCACTAAATGCCGCTGATGTAAACCCCGTTGACAACCTGTGAGACCATCTCGGTCGGGCTGTTCGTGCCATGGACCCTCCATCGAGACACCTAGCCCAAATGGCGACGGCGCTCGAGTCAGCACGGATCCACATCCCTGTCGATACATTCAAGATACTCGCTGACTCTCTTCCTGTACGTCTCATGCTGTAAAATACTGCCGGCCGCGGTGATCTCGCGGTTCTAGGCACTTCAGTCCGGAACCGCGCGACTGTTACGGCCGCAGGTTCGAATCCTGCCTCGGGCATGGATGTGTGTGATGTCCTTAGGTTAGTTAGGTTTAAGTAGTTCTAAGTTCTAGGGAACTGATGACCACAGCTGTTAAGTCCCATAGTGCTCAGAGCCATTTGAACCATTTTTTGTAAAATACTACTTACTCTCATCTACGTAATAAAATTAACTGAAGAACCAACTGAAGAAGAATCCCAGCAAACATTAACAATATGACTTTTTTTATTACTTTCCTTCCACTATCGGTTTTTAGGCTCTAAGGTGTCATCCTCATGCAATAGTGGACAGGACTCGTGGTCTAGTAAGGCACTGATAATCTAGTAGTTTCCATATTACTGGAAACAGCGAACGTGTTTGCTTACAATCGGTGCAGTAAGGCAGACGTTTGTAGAACGATTGTCATGACAGCAGGAGAAAGGAACTTTTGTAACGCTACCACTTCATCATGTTCCAGAAATGTCATCAAATCAGGGAAGTTCACGAAAGTGCTGTACGAACAATTTTTAAAATGTGCCATTCGTCCGTAGGCTGGATAAGTATCATTTCTATACTTTATTGTTTCGTGGGAAGCTCAGACTATGAAATCTTTGTAGATGAAATAAAAGCATGTAGCTGCGTCGTAATAATTATTCCATTTACTTCAGTTTACCATCGCTGTGATGTTTGTTTTTAGTAGCAGATTAAAATTTTCACGAAAAATATTCAGAATGCCTTTGAGTTGCTGAACACTAACAAAGAAATCGCTTCCAGGGAAGATTATATAAAAATATGTTTTTTAATTCCACATCCAATTAGTTCTTTCACAACCGGCCACTGTGGCCGAGCGGTTCTAGGCGCTTCAGTCTGTAACTGAGCTGATGCCTCGGTCGCAGATTCGAATCCTGCCTGGGGCATTGTGTGATGTCCTTAGGTTAGTTAGGGTTAAGTAGTTCTAAGTCTAGGAGACTGATGACCTCAGATGTTAGTCCCATAGTGCTCAGAGCCATTTTGAAGTGCTTTCACAGGACTGATCAAATGCTCGTTGTTCTCATCAAAGTTTATCTAACAGAGAACAATCTTTCTGAGTCCAAACGAACAGTGTTTCTGAAAAACCCGTGTGTCTGCAAAGCAAGAGCTTTCATTATTCAGAGTGCGCAGTGTTCTACGAATTTTCGTTTCGGCTGCTTCTACGACGAATACTAACCTGAAATGTTTCTAGCTGATCAGTCGATCAAGCAGTAACGAATAAGACCATTGTGCAATGTATTCTGTAACAAAGGGAAGACACCTATGAAGAAGGTTTGCTGTAATGACCGACTGATTTATTAATGAAACTATTATGGTGGAAATGAATACTTCTGAGTAATTTTGCTTCACATATACTACGTAATGATATTCTGTAGAGTGAAAATGAAAAAAAAGGAAATGCCCAGGTTTGAACCTGTACCGCCAGAGTGGCAGACGTGAACCTCAGCCGCTGCTCTACTCTCGCTTGATCGAAACGTTACTAATGTTCCAGGTATAGGAGGTACGCTTAAAACCTTAACATCGATTTTCTCTGAAACTGGTGACCGTTGCGCGAAAAGCCACTAGCCAGGATTTCAACACCGGTCCCTCTACGACATACCTAAGATTCTTCAATATCTGTGAGTAGCAGGTCTGACGGTCCTCTCGTTAGTAAATTATGTCAAATATCTGATAAAAAGTTGTAAATATAATGAGTTAACAGACGCGAATAACGTTCATAAGGGCTCTGTGTACCTGCTAGATACGAGACTGCAAATGAAATGGGGCGTTCAAGTTATGATGAAGAATACAAATATTCAAGTCCAAGCTAGCTGAAGGGCCAACGGCCTTTACGCAATGGTAACACCGGTTCCCGTCAGGTCACCGAAGTTAAGCGCTGTCAGGCTCGGCTAGCACTTGGATGGGTCACCGTCCGGGTCTGTGGAGTGCTGCTGGTAAGTAGGGAGCACTCAGCCCTTGTGAGGCCAGTTGAGGAGCTACTTGCTTCAGAAACTGACAACGGCCGAAAGAGTGGTGTGCTGGTCACATGCCCTTCGATATCCGCCTCCGGTGACGCCTAAGGTCTGAGGATGACACGGCGGCCGGTCGGTGCTGTTGAGCCTTCAAGGCCTGTTGGGACGATGTTTGTTTGTTTTTTAAGCTAGATGAAGAAAAATACGACAAAATTGTGAAAAGGATGGTGGAGAAGATAGTGCCATACAAAAATTAAGACTGAAAAATGAGAGCAAAAGACAGGCACAGAGGACGAGTCACAAAACATTAAAGAAGAACCGCACGTAAGAAAAAAAAAAGAAAGAATTCTTATTGAATGATAAAATAATCTCACTATCAGCTACGTCATAAGTTTCAAGCAACTATGTTCAGTCGATAACATTTTCGCTCCTACTTATAAGAAACGAACCTACGTTCTCGAATAGGTATCTGTAAATTCCCGTTTTTTGACGTAGATCTAATTCAGGAAACTAGGATACTGCGAGGGTCGTCCAATAAGTAAGTCTACCTATTTTATTTTTACGCAAAATATTATTTGCCTGTGACACGTGAGGGCTGGCGAGTTCGACTGGCATCTGTTGACATGGCCCCAACTGCCTTACGATGCATGCCGCAATATCTTGCCAGTACGCTGACAGTTAGCATGAAGTACCACTATAAAGTGTGCCCCCTCGTGAGCTGCAGTTTGTCATATGCTTTTTTCTCAGCAAAACGACTATTCACGCGGCTGGTGTGGCAGGAGCTTCAGTCTGGAAACGCGCGACCGATACGGTCGCAGGTTCGAATCCTGCCTCGGGCATGGATGTGTGTGATATTCTTAGGTTAGTTAGGTTTAAGTAGTTCTGAGTTCTAGGGGACTGAAGACATCAGATGTTAAGTCCCATAGTCCTCAGAGCCATTTGAACCATTCGATTATTCACTCCCGATATCCATCTGGAATTAACATCTGCCTATGGGAAAGATTGCACGAACATGAAAGTGGGATAAGACATGAGTCTGTCATTCGACCCATGAGACGTAACGTCAGAGCATGGTGCAGAAGATACCTGGCGGAAGTGCCAAAAAAAGAGCAAAGGTCACATATTCGGCAGGGAAGTTATGACAACCATCTTTTGGGACTGTCAGGGGATGTTACTCGTTCACTACTTCCCTCGCAACACCACAAAGAGCGCAGGAAGATACTGTAATATCTTGAAGAATCTTCGAGATGCCGTCGATAGAAAACATTCCGAACTTTTGTCTCCCAAAGTTCTCTTCCTTCATGACAATGGTCAGCCTCATGCAACTCGAATGACACAGGCGGAGCTAGGAAAATTCGTCTGGGAATTGTTCCTGCACTCCTCATATTCACCCGATCTTGCCCCAAATGATCTTCATATGTTCCCCCAACTGAAAGGTAATCTCGTAAGTAAACGTTTCAGTAACGATGATGAAGTCACATCAACTGTGCATTGCTGGTCACTAGCACAGAACCCGACCTAGTACAACACTGGTTTGGAAAACTTCTGTCCGGTTACCAAAAATGCTGGCAAAACCATTCCGACTATAAAGAAAAGCAACAGAATCATTTTAAAATGCCTATAAAATTATTTCAGCATGATAAATTGTGTGAAATGGTCTTTATAAAATAGGGAAACTTAATTATTGCATGCCGCTTGTACATTCGTTTAAGCCATACTCGATTACTCAGTAGGAGTTATGAAATAAATATTTTGTTTTGTTCTTGGGTTATTTCTCATATTGTTCAAATCACTGTGCCGTTATCCATAATCTCCCCTGCAAATGGTGGCTTCAGTTTAGGAATAGTTGCCTCACGTCCCAGCTATGGCGTGATGAAGACTTTGGGTTTGCCCAAAGCAGGCGGCGTCTACAGCGAATTCTAGCGTTGCGTGCAGCCTCAGTTGGGCTCTGTCTCCCAGTGATATTCTCTATGCTTGTCATAGCTAATTCTGCACTCTGCGGTGGATGAAACAGCCCTAGCCAGCCGAAGTGGCCGAGCGGTTCTAGGCGCTAAAGTCTGGAATCACGCGACCGCTACGTTCGCAGGTTCGAATCCAGCCTCGGACATGGATGTGTGCGATGTCCTTAGGTTAGTTAGGTTTAAGTAGTTCTAATTTCTAGGGGACTGATGAACTCAGAAGTTAAGTCCCATAGTGGTCAGAGCCATTTGAACCCAAACAGCCCTGCGTGTTGGTCTCTGCCGGATGACGGTACAATAGGTGGCCGACTGCTGAGAAACAACACTCGTTCCAGGACGACATCCATTCAGACTCCCGTCTCACCTTTCATTCTTTAGATTTTCGTGCTTTTCCTAGATCACTAATGGGAGAATGGAATCGAGGGATGGTTCCCTCTACATGTTGCAGCCAGTTTCTCTCCTTACACTTCCCCAATCTAAGACAGTGTCTTTCTCTACTGACTTCGTCGTCGACGAGAATTTAAATGCAAACATTACGTTCTACATTCTTTATCTTTGCGTCGCTTGAAACTGGGACGCCTGCTACGCAAAGCAAGCTGAGCTACCTACTGCTCAGCGGCTGTGTATCATAAACCTGATTAATTAACTTTCTCTGAGTATTCAGTCAGCTAGATAACGCCGTAATCTCACCAAGTTTGGCGAGGCGTACTGCGAAATAATTCGCATTCGCAGGGTGTAACAGCCTCAGTTGCACCTTTAACGGCGTTTAACGCTGCGGACGTAAAACACTGTGTGCAGCTTCCTTTATATGCGGCTTTTAATGCCGTGAGGTAGCGGCTGGGCCGGGGCTGCTAGGTTTTATTACGGCGCGCGTATCTGGTGTGGGAGAGGGTGGCGATGGAGGGGGCTGGGGGGGGGGGGGGGGGGGATCTGCAGCGACTGTGCACTTGATTAAACCCGCCCACTCAGCAGGTCTGGCCACAACTTCCGGGTAATTCTTATCGGCCCGCCACCGACCACGGGCAGTTAACAGAGTTTCTCCAACATAAATAGCTTCTCGCGAATATCTCCACAGATTAGCAGTAATGCCAAATTACCCGGAGAAGAAAGGAAGGAACATGGCTTCTCCTTAAGCGGGCCCAACACTTTTTTGTATAGCCCGTATAGCAAGAGGAAAAGTAATTAATTCTACGAGCTCCGACTAAAAAGTTCGGTAAATGGTGTCGTAAAGCAATGTGGAATAAAAATTCGAAATAGACACTAGGTACCAGATATTTCTTTTTTACTTTAGGTCGTAACATAGTATAAGATTAATGAACGAACGTGCGCTATTCGGAAAATGGAACCATAGTTAAAATAAAAAAATGTTTCATTTGCAAAAGTTAGTTACAGCTTCCAACTACTTCTCTACATAGTCACCGCTCCGATTGAGAGATTTGTCTTAGCATTGTGTCAATATTCCAATACGTATCTGCCTGTACTTTCTGCCAATTCTCTGATCTGCAGCTTGTTGTGTGTGCCAAAATTTTGCCTTCATAACCAGCGGTTCACGTGAGCAGAGCTGATAACATGAGGGAGCCAAGTCAGGGCTGTATGGTGGGTGACCACCCACTTCCCACCGAATACTCTGCAGAACCATCAAATGGTTCAAATGGTTCAAATGGCTCTGAGCACTATGGGACTCAACTGCTGAGGTCATTAGTCCCCTAGAACCTAGAACTAGTTAAACCTAACTAACCTAAGGACATCACAAACATCCATGCCCGAGGCAGGATTCGAACCTGCGACCGTAGCGGTCTTGCGGTTCCAGACTGCAGCGCCTTTAACCGCATGGCCACTTCGGCCGGCTGCAGAACCATCATTGCCCATGCAGAGTGCAGCCGACAATTGTCATGAAGAAGGAAAGGCATGGCTGTTATGTTATGCGAGCTGCATGAAATAAGGCAAAATCTCTCATTAGGCCCTCATACTTGGCGAAGACGCTGTGTTTTTAGTCATCTTTACGTGCTTACTGTCCGCTCAGAAGTGACAAGAGCGACGCGACGCGATCGACGGGCATACTAGAGACACTGCCCAACGCAGCTACGCAAAGCTTCGCTGAATTTTCAATATCGTTTTCAGTTCCTGATCAATCGGACTTGTCTCATACATCTTGCTCACCAGATGGTAGAATTTTGTCAGGACTGGCTCTCCCAAGGTTGTCAGTAGTTCTAATGGAATGTTGTCTACTCCTGGGGCCTTGTTTCGACTCAGGTCTTTCAGTGCTCTGTCAAACTCTTCACGCAGTATCATATCTGTCATTTCATCTTCATCTACCTCCTCTTCCATTTCCATAATATTGTCCTCAAGTACATCGTCCGTGTGTAGACCCTCTATATACTCCTTCCACCTTTCTGCTTTCCCTTCTTTGCTTAGAACTGGGTTTCCATCCGAGATCTTGATATTCATGCAAGAGGTTATCTATTCTCCAAAGGTCTCTTTAATTTTCCTGTAGGCAGTATCTATCTTACCCCTCATGAGATAAGCCTCTACGTTCTTACATTTGTCCTCTAGCCATCCCTGCTTAGCCATTTTGCACTTCCTGTCGATCTCATATTTGAGACGTTTTTATTCCTTTATGCCTGCTTCCCTTGCTGAATTTTTGTAACTTCACCTTTCGTCAATTAAATTCAGTATCTCTTCTGTTACCCAAGGATATCTACAAGCCCTCGTCTTTTTACCTACTTGATGCTCTGCTGCCTTCACTATTTCATTCCTCAAAGCTACCCATTCTTCTTCTACTGTATTTCTTTCCCCCATTCCTGTCAATTGTTCCTTCATGCTTTCCCTGAAACTCTGTACAACCTCTGGTTTAGTCAGTTTATCCAGGTCCCATCTCCTTAAATTACCGCACTTTTGCAGTTTCTTCAGTTTTAATCTACAGTTCATAACCAATAGATTGTGATAAGAGTCCACATCTGCCCCTGGAAATGTCTTACAATTTAAAATCTGGTTCCTAAATCTCATTATATAATCTATCTGAAACCTTTTAGTATCTCCAGGGTTGTTCCATGTATACAACCTTCTTTCATGATTCTTGAACCAAGTGTTAGCTATGATTAAGTTATGCTCTGTGCAAAATTCTACCAGGCGGCTTCCTCTTTCATTTCTTAGCCCCAATCCATATTCACCTACTACGTTTCCTTCTCTTCCTTTTCCTACTGTCGAATTCCAGCCACCCATGACTATTAAATTTTCATCTCTCTTCACTGGTTGCAATTTTTTTCAGCAATATACCAGGGACGTCTCTTGATGCCAATAACCCTAAATCATACGTATGCCTTCATGCTAATCTGCCTTTTAATAGTCATCCAACGAGCAGATTTTAAAGCAAATAGTAACTGCTGGTGTGCATAGTCACAGAGACTCTGCCGGCTGCTCTTACTTCGACAGCACGTACATTAGAACCAACCGACCCACAAATACACTCGTTGCAACGCAAATCGTTTGGCGAAACGAAGACACCAAAACCAATTACACGTACGATGGAGAGCGTTGTCTGAGATGGTCTCGAGAGATGGGTCTCTCCGAGAAACAGGCCCCAAAGCAACGCGACGAGCAGCGCCCGAAGTTGACATCAGACAGGTCCACCACAAACTCGCGACCGTCTTGCAAGGTAGACCGGCCGCGCCACCGCTGCCCGAGCCCGCGTGTTTGCTCCGTCGTCCCGTGAAGCACGTCCTATCGCCTTGTAGCGTGTCAGACGACCAACTCGCCTACCGCAAATGCCCGCCGGAAGATCACAACAGGGGGTAATCGACAGTCGTGCCAATGAGCTGGTGTGCCAGAAAAGGCGCACCACGGCTCAGCAGTAAAATTTTTAGTTCATTTGCCCTATAAAGTAAAGTGCCTGACAGGTAGCAAAGCAAGTTTTAAATCTAGTTCAAAACATTATCACTTGGACAACTCCTTCTATTTCAATGACGACTTCCTACTTTAAAACTGGTAGCCAGTTAAGAAAATGGTTGCTTGAGCAGGAATAAAATCATAACGAGTTCATTAATGTTGATATTAATCGTGTATACACAGTCTGTAAACTAACACGATCCACATCAGTTCGGTAAAAAATATCTATGGAACATGTAACTAACTGACTAATTAAAATTCATTTTAAGCGATTGCAGTTCCCAATCAAGGATACATTGGCTCGAGATCAGAGAAAAGGTGGTGAAGATAGATGGGGGGGGGGGGGGGGAGAAGGAAATAGGCAGTGAGAGAGGCCGTAGCTGATGGACGAGAGAGGGGGAGGATTAGGACAAAGAGAGAGGGGAAGAGGAGGTAGGCAGAGGGATATGGGAGAAGGGGATTAAAACGTACATCCAATTCCAATATACCGGGTGATCAAAAAGTCAGTATAAATTTGAAAACAGAATAAATCACAGAATAATGTAGATAGAGAGGTACAAATTGACACACATGCTTGGAATGACATGGTGTTTTATTAGAACCAAAAAAATAAAAAAGTTCAAAAAATGTCCGACAGATGGCGCTTCATCTAATCAGAATAGCAATAATTAGCATAACAAAGTAGGACAAATCAAAGATGATGTTCTTTACAGGAAATGCTCAATACGTCCACCATCATTCCTCAGCAATAGCTGTAGTCGAGGAATAATGTTGTGAACAGCACTGTAAAGCATGTCCGGAACTATAGTGAGGCATTGGCGTCGGATGTCGTCTTTCAGCATCCCTAGAGATGTCAGTCGATCACGATACGCTTGCGACTTCATGTAACCCCAAAGCCAATAATCACACGGACTGAGGTCTGGGGACCTGGGAGGCCAAGCATGACGAAAGTGGCGGCTGAGCACACGATCATCACCAAACGACGCGCGCAAGAGATCTTTCACGCGTCTAACAATACTTTGTTTTTTTAGTTCTAATAAAACCCCATGTCATTTCAAGCATGTGTGTCAATTTTTACCTCTTTATCTACATTATTCCGTGGTTTATTAAGTTTTCAAATTTATACTGACTTTCTGATCACCCGGTATACTCAGCAATTGCGAAACATTGCTGGGTTTGCTGGTCGAAAATAATTGCAATGGTCTTTTGCTGGTGGGGAGAGGGGGCAGGGGGCGTTATTCAACTGAAATTTAAGAGGTGCAGTGGACGACATTGGAGTGGCTGCTATTCTTGGGACCGCGAGCCGGACCTGAAGAGCAATTCCCCCCCCCCCCGCCCCCCCCCCCCCCCCCCCCCTGCACCCGGCGCACAGTAGCAGGGGGTTCATCGCATCTGGGGCTGCCCCGCGGCTGGGCGCACATTATCAAAGGAGGCTGATACAGGCGGCCCGGCCCGTATTGATTTGAGATTAGGATAGGCGCCGGGTGGCGCAGGGGGGCGGCGGGCTGTTCCAGTCGCCGGGCCGTTTGATCACTGAGCCGCGGGAGCCGAACGGAAGGCGAGGTTCTGAGCCAGCCGGCCGGCCTACGCGTCTGCACCCACAGGAGCCACCTCCTGTTGCGGCGGGGGCGTAGAGGGGGCGTACGTCACACTTACCTTGAATGTGGGGCGGAACTGACACGGTAGAATCTGAATATATCTTATATTATCAGGAAGAAGCGATCGTAGGCAAATCATTAGTTGCAAAACTATAAAAAATTTAAAAACTTTCTATTAAACTTTTTAGAACTTTCATAATTTTTCTGTATGGTGTGTCAGTCGCAATTAACATTTAAAAAAATTTACGAATTGATGATCAGTTTCGTAAGCTTAACGTCCATCTTCAGGTAACGTAATCTATGACAGCAATTGAAGCAAACGACCTATACAGTGCCGTAAATTTTTATTTAGTGCTATATGCCACTGAGACACCATACAGAAAAATTTTGAAAGTTTTAAAAAGTTTTGTAGAAACTTCTCAAGATTTTTTATAATTTTACAATTGACAGTAGAATCTTGTTATAGTTGTAAGGCTGTGTTTGTTTCGTTACTTGAATTTTTAGTAATTGACGCAATCGAAAGACAGACCTAGCAAGACACCTGTGGTGTTATGGGAATACATGTACTTATTAAACCAGCGATCAGTATCGATAAGCAAATCGTCCCCTTACAGTTCAGATGTAAGGTAATGACGTATGAGCATGGAAATGGAACAGGTGAATAGCGGTGACAAATGAATTTTAGCTGTGGGTCTTGTATTTATTAACTGTGTGTGAAGGGGAGTGGACATTCATCTACTGTGATTAAAGTGGAATAAATTAAAATCATGATTTATTGTTGAAGTTTGACTGCATATAAAACAACACAAGACATAAAAATACAGATATTACTATCTCGAACACTGAAAATGAATGGAGGACGAAATCGGAATCTGTGGTACTTAGTTAACTTTGTGGTATAGGATCGGAAAGGATGCCCCACGGAAGAATGGAAGAACTCTGAATAAACTGGCGATGTGCCTAATTGAACAGAAAATGCGGGGCCGGGTTGGTCATGATGAATGCGTAGATTACGAAAAGTAAATGGTGCATGAAAAGTGTCCCTAACCAACATGCTCATTACTGGTGGAAGACATTCTAACCTAGTCCCATAAGAGTTCGGGTAATATGCGTGCATCTACACAGAAGAAGAAGGTCATGGCCGATATTGCCAGAACTATGTACTTATATAGGTATGGTGTCTGTTCTTTCGGACATGAGCGTGTTTGGTAGAGACACTACGAATGCAGTGTGTGGACGTATAAGGTGAGAATGTGGGTCTCGCGGGAGGCGTGCGCGAGATAGTCCCTGCAATGATCAACAAGATTCACGGTCGTCATCGTAAAAAACACAAAATGATCAGCCAGTTTTAGGACTAATGGGGCCAAAGAAAGTTTATCAAATTTTTATTCTTCTTATCCTTTCTAGAGCAATCTGAATGGGTGCTAGCTCAGTACTGCTCCAAGAAAACAGTGAAGCACTATGAGGCGAAAGTTCTTACGAAATACCAAGGGCAGCTAGGTGCTACAATCCCTTGCAGAAATGAGTCCCTTTTGTGCGGCCTTTAGTGATGATATAGATACAACCGAGGTTCCAGATGTTGAAAAAATTTTGTCAAACCGAATAGCTGGAAGAAGAGGAAATATTTCTTTCGAAGTCGATATGTTGGGCTTCAGTGCTCAGTGAACACGATTTTGTGTGTGTTTCTCCGGAATTTCATAAAGCAAATATGTGATCAAATTTTTTTGCCCTTAACTTTCTTTGTATGTTACTCTGAAATTACTATTAAAATGCAATTAGTGTGCTAGACTTATTGTTTAACTACTGATAATGTTGCAGAATAATGAAAGTCACCCTAGAGTCATAAACAATCATATATACCATTTCTCAGATCAAGATCCATTTTTCTCAACACGTACTAATCATACAGGGATGAATGAAGTATCGCTGTAAAGTTTTTTTAACCGGCTTCTGACATTGCATACTACCAATTTTGCGCAAAAACTTACTATTTGTGGAAAATTTTAACGTAAAGGAGACTTTTATTTCTCATAGGTAAAAGGGCGCTATGGATGCCATGCTTCATACTTATATTTTACGAAGCTAGCTTACTAACCAGGTATAAGAGACTCCGTTTTTATTCTCTGTTATTACAAATACTATTTAATTTGTTTTAAAGTACTTATTGACTGGATAATTTGTTTACAGCATAGATAATAATCACCACCACTGCGGTAGTCCATTATCTCTGCCCGTCACTACGACTTCTCTAAACGAATACGAATTTGTTATTGTCGTCTTGAATTTGGTTTACCTATTGCTACTATGGCCTAATGTGCCTACTGTAACTGAATTTTGTTTAAAATTGTGTGCGTGGAAATGTATATACGAGGTCCTATCATAAATTGGTTCAAATGGCTCTGAGCACTATGGGACTCAACTGCTGTGGTCATTAGTCCCCTAGAACTTAGAACTACTTAAACATAACTAACCTAAGGACATCACACACATCCATGCCCGAGGCAGGATTCGAACCTGCGACCGTATATCATAAATTCATGACTATTATTTTACGTCTTTTGGCTCATTTTTAACGATGTTTTCTCTTCAACCACACCGATCACACTTATTCCAAACACTGTCACTATTTAAAACTATAAAACTCCGAAAGTTTTTCGCCGGTCCCTAGTCCACGATTATTATGTAAGAGACGACCGGTCAAATTCACCCACATGTGGGGTGAAGTTGACAGACGCAGCTTTCTTTCAATAATCCGGTTGTTGGAACAAAAGGTAATAAAAACCAAAAATTTTATTACTACTGCTCAATACCTATGCTCTGAAAGAAAAACTAATACGTTAATTTTATTAGTTAAATAAATATTTAAGTTTAAAGTCCAGTCAGCTTCACCTTGTTCCACAGTTCCATCGACCTACAAACAAGCACCTCTTTGATAAATATCTACGACAACAATTCCTAACGTGAAATACGTGAAGTGTCTTTCCATTCAGCTGAGTAATAAACATAAGAAAAAGGTATGAGAAAATTCGCTAGTAGCTATAGAGAAGAACAGGTCGGTTGCTATAAAAGTGTGTGTGTTTACAATACAGTAAAGTCATCAGAATAATGCAGTAGCTTACATAACATAAAAATAACACTTGAGACGCCACAGCACACGAAAAACGAATGTCAGTATGGGAATTATTTCCCGAAACGCTTCATACGGGAAATAGATACAGAAGAGTCGTCATTGGCAGCAGCAGATGTTAGTGTGCACTGAGGTGACAAAAGTCATGGTACACCTCCTAATATCGTGCCGGTCCCCTCCTTCCCGCCGTAGTGCCTCATGCGGACGCGGCATTTACTCAAAAAGTCGTTGGAAGTCCCGTACAGAAATATTGAGCCATGATGCCTCTATAGTTCTCCATAATTGCGGAAGTGTTGCCAGTGCAGGATTTTGTGCACGAACTGACCTCTCGATTATGACCCATAAGTGTTAGATGGGATTCACGTCGGGCACTCTCGTTGGCCAAATCATTCGCGCGAACTGTCAAGAGTGTTCTTCAAATCAGGTGCGACCAATTGTGGCCGTGTGACATTGCGGAGTGCCATCCATAAAAATGTCATCGTGAATAGCTGCAAATGGTCTCCAAGTGCCGAACATAACCATTGCCAGTCAATGATCGATTCAGTTGGACCAGTGGACCCAAACCATTCCAAGCAAACAGAGGCCATAACATTTTGGAGCCACCACCAGCTTACGCAGTTGACAAGTTGGGTCCATGGCTTCGGGGGGCCTGCTCCACACTCAGTCCCTACCACAAGCTCTTACCAACTGAAATCATCTGACTAGATCACGGTTTTCAGTCGTCTAATGTCCAACGAGTGCAGTAGAGGCGCTGCAGGCGACGTCGTGCAGCTAGCAAATGCACTCGCGTCGCTCGTCTGCTGCCATAGCTCATTAACGCCAAATTTCGCCATCCTCTCCTTATGGATACGTTCGTCGACATCCCACATTGATTTTTGCGGTTATTTCACCCATTCGAAAATGGTTTAAATGGCTATGAGCACTATGGGACTTAACTTCTAAGGTCATCAGTCCCCTAGAACTTAGAACTAGTTAAACCAAAGGACATCACACACATCCATGCCCGAGGCAGGCTTCGAACCTGCGACCGTAGCGGTAGCGCGGTTCCAGACTGAAGCACCTAGAACCACTCGGCCACCCCAGCCGGCTATTTCACACATTGTTGAGTGTCTGTTAGCACTGACTACTCTACGTAAGCCCCGCTGCGCTGTCAGCAACTGCGTTGTCCTTGGAGAGAAGTAATACCTGAAATATTGTTGACACACCCTTAACACTGTGGATCTCAGAATTCTTTCGAAATGGAATGTCCCATGCGTCTAACCCCAACTACCATTTCGCGTTCAAAGTCTCTTAATTCCCGTCGCGCGGCCATAATAACGTCGGAAACAAAATGGCTCAAATGGCTCTATGGGACTTAACTTCTGAGGTCATCAGTCGCCTAGAACTAATTAAACCTAACTAACCTAAGGACATCACACACATCCATGCCCGAGGCAGGATTCGAGCCTGCGACCGTAGCGGTCGCTCGGCTCCAGACAGTAGCGCCTAGAACCGCACGGCCACTCCGGCCGGCTGACGTCGGAAACCTTTTCACGTATATGACCTGAGTACAAATGACAGTTCCACCAATGCACTGCTCTTTTATACTTTGTGTACGCGATACTACGGCGATCTGCATATATACATATGGCTATCCCATGACATTTTTTCACCTCAGTGTATAACAAAAAGGTATTAGACGATTTTTATCAAAAATGTTCAGATGTGTGTGAAATCTTATGGTACTTAACTGCTAAGGTCATCAGTCCCTAAGCTTACACACTACTTAACCTAAATTAAGTTTCCTTTAATTTACGTCTATGGTCACAAACTGCTTAATAACAGATTACCGGTTTCGATCTTTAATGACCATCATCAGATCTGTTTCATAAAAGCAAAGTCCTAATGTAATGCAGCCATGCATTTAACATTTGACGATGCCACGATGGCTGCATTACATTAGGACTTTGTTTTTATGAAACAAATCTAATGATGGTCATTAAAGACCGAAAGTGGAAATCTGGTATCAAACAGTTTGTGACCATAGACATAAATTAAAAGAAACTTATTACATATACGGGTCACTGTTTTTTCGTGACGATGTCGCAGCTTGTTAACCTAAATTATCCTAAGGACAAACACACACACCCATGCCCGAGGGAGGACTCGAACCTCCGCCGGCACCAGCCGCACAGTCCATGACTACAGCGCCTAAGAACGCTCGTCTAATCCCACGCGACACGATTTTTATCACAAAACACGACGTTGCCAAACATGATGGCTGAATTTCAAGTTTGCTTCAAATATAGGGGCGGACTGGCCAGTCTACGTTGTTTATATGGGTCGTTGGTGAAAACGGTGCGAAAATGTGCGCACGCAGCGGCAGTCTGAGAAACAGTTTCCGCAGGGCAGTGAGCCGCCGCCGTTCATCACGGCCCGCACGTCAGCTATTCGGCTGCGACGCCGGCGCCGTTTGCCTGGACCATCTGCGCGGCCGGAGCCGCCTTACTGCCTGCCTGGGTTTCCATAATTCATGGGCCTGCTAAGGAGCCGCCGGCGGCAGCCGCAGGGATTTGGCACGCGGCGCGCTGGCCCCGCCGGCACCCGAGCCACGTGTGGACCGCGGCACACGTGGCCGACACACGGCCGCGGCCGCGCACTGCCGATACGGCCTCCACGGCGCACTGGCCGAATGCAGCAGCTATTCGCACGCGGAAGCGCTCTCCATACCAGCACGGAGGATTCAGAGGTCGGAGTCGCTTACAGTAAATCCATGCTGGGGTTGTGCGGGTGTCGTCGCGTAATACACCCAGAGCGCTCTCGACGCCATAGCCACCCGCAAGGGAGGAATGGGGCTGGTGGCGGGGGAGGGGGGGGGGGGACAACAACATAGGGCTCTTACCCCCTCCTATTTTTCGCGGTAAATTTATTCATTACCGAATTTTCACTCATTTATACGCACGATTGTGTCTCTTCCTCCTTACTTTTTCACCTTTCTGTACGGGATCGGCTTAGTCATGCGGCTTTCTGACAATAGAACGAGGGGAAAACGACTGTTTACATGCCTCCGTATGAGCATAAATTTCTCGTATCTTATCTTCGAGGTCCTTACGCGCAATGTATGTTGACGGCAGTAGAATCATTCGGTAGTCAGCTTGAAATTCCGGTTCTTTAAATTTCCACAATAGTCTTTTTCGAAAAGAACTTCCCTTTCCCTCCAGGAATTAATCATATCCGTAGTACTTAAGTGTTGTTCGAACCTACCGGTAACAAATCCAGCAGCCCGCCTCTGAACTGTTTCGATAACTTCCTTCAATCCGATCTGGTACGGAAGCACTCGAGTAGTACTCACGAATAGGTCGCACCAGCGTCCTACATGCGATCTCCTTTACATGTGAACAACAATTTCCTAAAATTCTCTCAATAAACCGTAATTTCGGCTTCCCTAACACAGTTCTCACATGTTAGTTCTGTTCCATATCTCTCTGCAACGTTACGCCCAGACATTCAAACGACTTCACTCTGTTAAGCAGGACACTATTCCTGTGTCCGAACATTACAGGTTTGTTCTTCCCACCCATTCGCATTAACTTACATTTTTCCACATTTAGGGCTAGCTGCCATTCAAAACTCCAAGTAGAAATTATGTCTAAGTCGTCTTGTATCTTCCTACAGTCACTCAACTTCGACACCTTACGGTACACAACAGCGTCATCAGCAAACAACTGTAGATTGCTGCTCACCCTGTCTGCCAAATGCTTTATGTATATAGAGAACAACAGCGATCCTATCACACTTCCCTGTGGCACTCCTTATAAAATGACTTTTATCTTAATAATATAAATATTTATATATGTGTTTGGAGAGAGAGAGAGAAAATGATTTTTGATTGAGATTTTTGCTTTAAGTCTTAACTGGTACCTGAATTTTGGTTGCTGCCTCCTTGAATGATCAGTTTCTGCACCAGTTGATGACGTATTATACTTTGGAGGAAGTTATTGTTCTTTAAGGTTTGAAAGACGACTCTGTTAGTTACTTGGCCGTATTGAGGATTGCTTTGAGCCCAAGTTTTCGTAGCTTTTCATGCCTAAGGGACCACTGTTGTAAGTAAATAAGATCAAACAGCAATCTGCTTTTCGTGAGAAAAGGAGATTGCTCGGAACGCAAACTTCCTTCAAACTACACGACCTGCTGCATCAAAATTGGTCAGTGGAGTTCAGCACTATATTATTATACAAGAACATATTCCAATTAAGTTCTGTCGATTGATAGCCGGCGACGACAATGAAGTTCACCTCCTTTTCCAAAAGCAAGATATTCCTATTCTTCACTTCCAGAAAATTTGTATACGTAAATGTTTGGCAACTACTACACATACTTTACTCGGTTTTATCACTGAAACAGCAAGTTTCATTAAATGTAACAATACGTTCTGAGCGACTCCCTAGCAACACGTCCTCTTTCCACAAGATACAGATTAATGTTATGTGAGCCTCACTGCCCCTTTTGTAACCAATTTGTGCCTCATTTTATCCTGAGAAGCTAAGTAATGTATGTAAAAACCGTAAATGTAAATCTGATTCAGAAAGTACTTAAAGTACTTAGAGTGAGCTTGACAGCAACAAATTTTTTAACGCGCAATCCTCGCAACGATAGTAGTTGTGAATCTTTGAGTATGGACTCTAAATCCTACTGAGGCGAAGTGTTCGATGCAGTCGACAAAAATATTACGTCTAGCAAGATCGAAAGTGAGTTTGACAGCAAAGTTACCTCTACGCGAGTAACTGACCTAGGTGAACTCAAAGTTAGTTAGTTGATGTTCAACCGCCCACTCGATTTCATAGAATCATAATCATTCAGAGAAAGTCTACGTTGAGTAACGCTGAAGTACCCCTGTTACGCAGTATTAGCTGGAGACATGTTTAAGATAACGATCATAGATTAGGCCGTCTATGGATTCATTAACACATGGTATCGGTAGACAGTGTTGTGCAGTAGCTATGAACACATTGTCTGAAAACTGTCATGAGTACTTAGTTGGGCAACCCACTGGCAATGGAAGTATTTTACACCTTGTTGTACAAACAGGCATGCCCTTATTGACAGTGTTTGTATAGTGACACTTATTAGTGATCATGCTGTCATCATAGTGACGATGATTACTAGATTTAAAAATTACATTAAGAACACAAGAGAATTTGTGTATTGGAAAGAACAGATAAAAGATTGTCAGCATTGTACTCGGCAATGACTGGTCATCATTTAGTTCCAAAAATGTTGAACGTAGAGAAATTATGGGCAAAGTTTAAACTGATTGTAATTCGCACTCTGGAAAAGTATGTGCGGAATAAATGGATTAAGGACGGGAAAAACACACCATGGTTTAATAACAAAATTCTGAAAATGCTAAGGAAACAGAGTGCTGCATTCTCAGTTTAGAAAAGAGCGCAGAAGTGTCGACAGGCATGGAAAGATCGGTTCTCGAAGCATATAATGTGAGAAAAGGGCAACCTGAGTTTCGCACGAGCGATGGTTTCTAAAACCACTTCCACTGTTGTATGACAGCGAAAGATGTTGTCACGAATACAAGAAAATTCTGGTCCTGCGTAAAATCTCTAAACAGGTCAGAAACTTCTATCTAGTCGCCCGTTGAGCAGTATCCTGTGGCAACAGAAGGCAGTAGAAGGTAAGATTAAATTTTGAATTTCAATTTTTAAAAAAATAATTCACGCAGATTAATCGTACAGAAATACCATCGTTTGACCCTCGCACAGACTCCGGATGGAGTTACTTGAAAAAGTTACTTGAAAACAAATCAGTCGCCAGGTCCGTGTGTATTCCCAATTTGGTTTCTCAAAGATTACTCTTCTTCATTGGCCCCTTACTTAACTTGCATTTATCACGAATCTTTCGCTCAACCTAATGTCGCAAGCGACCGGTGAAAAACCCAGGCGACTCACGTATATAAGAAAAGCAAAATAACGAACCTACAAAATTACAGACCAATATCCTTAACATCGCTTTGCAGCGGAATTCTTGAACATATTCTCAGCTCGAATATAATAATTTCACCTTAGACGAAAAATATTCCGTCGACAAAAAACAACGATTTTCAGAAAAGCATCGCCCGTGCGAAACTCAGCTTGCCCCTTTCTTGCACGATGTCCGGCGAACCATGAATCATGACTGACAGGCAAATTCCATATTCTTATATTTCCGACATGCGTTTGAAACAGTTCCCCACTGTAAACTGTTAATGAAAGCTAAACATGGGAGACAGGTTTCAGATTTTTGAGCGACTCGACTACTTTTAAGTAACATCTGTGAAATATCTAGACGTTACATTGCAAAGTGATGTGAAATTGAACGAGTATATAAGGTCGGGAAAGCGAATGGTGGACTTCCGTTTATTTGGAGAACTCTGGAAAAGTGTAGCTCATCTGTAAAGCAGATCACGCATAGAACACTTGTACGGTGTATTACCGCATACTGCTCGAGTCTCGAGAGTCCCCATCCCGTCAGATTAAAGGAAGATATCGAAGCAATTCAGAAGCGTGTAGCGAGATTTGCTACCGAAAAGGTCGAGCAGTGTACGAGTATTACGTAAATTCTCTATGAACTGATATGGGAAGTCTTAGATGGAAGGCGACGTTCTTATCTGAAACTGCCGCGCGGGATTAGCCGAGCGGTCTAGGGCGCGCCAGTCATGGACTGTGCGGCTGGTCCCGGCGGAGGTTCGAGTCCTCCCTCTGGCATGCGTGTGTGTGTTTGTCCTTAGGATAATTTAGGTTAAATAGTGTGTAAGCTTAGAGACTGATGACCTTGGCAGTTAAGTTCCATAAGATTTCACACACATTTGAACATTTTTCTGAATCACAAACGAGAAAATTTAGAGAGACGGCTTTTGAGATTAACTGCAGAACGATTGTACCGTCACCAACGTACATTCCGCGTAAGGACCAGAACGACAGACAAGAGAAATTATGACATTTAGACAGCAGAATCTTCCTCACACAATTTGCGAATGGAGCAGTAATTCGAGGTACTCTCCACCACGTACCGTGTGACAGCTTCCGGAGTATGTTCGAGTATGATGATTTAGTCTTCCCGGTTGGCCGTGCGGTCTAACGCACGGGTTTCCGGGCGGGAAGGAGCGTCTGGTCCCCGGCGCAAATCCGCCCAGCGGATTTGTGTCGAGGTCTGGTGAACCGGCCAGTCTGTGGATGGTTTTAGGCGGTTTTCCATCTGCCTCGGCGAATGCGGGCTGGTTCCCCTTATTCCGCCTCAGTTACACTATGTCGGCGATTGCTGCGCAAACAAGTTCTACACTTACGCGTACACTACCATTACTCTACCACGCAAACATAGTGGTTACACTCGTCTGGTGTGAGACGTTCCCTGGGGGGTGGGGGGGGGGGGGGGTCCACTGGGGTCCGAACCGCACAATAACCCTGGGTTCGGTGTGGGGCCGCGGAGGGGTGAAGTAGACTGCGGTAGTCGTCGTGGGGTTGCGGACCACTGCGGCTGTGGCGGGGACGGAGCCTCTCCGTCGTTTCTAGGTCCCCGGTTAACATACAATACACACAATGATGATCTAGATGCAAATGTAGACACTGGACTCGCATTCGAGTGTACCATCCAAATTTAGGTTTCCTACGTGTTACCTAAATCCGAAATATTGCGAGCGATCCTTTGATGAAGATACAGTTGATTTACTTTCACATCCTTTCCTAATCTGGGCCTGTCCTCTGACTGCAGTATCCTTATTGTCGACAGGACCATGACCTCCAGTTTTTCCAATAAAAAAAAGAAAACATGGAGGGATACCAACGTTTGACTGCAGCAGTTCGGTGAATAACTGGAAATACTACTGCTCTTGCAATACCACGTCAGACTTCTTCTGACGATGAGACACGATATCCCGCCTGCCATGCTCTACTATGTTCGTCTGTCTTTCTCCAACAGAACTACAACCACCTCACAGTGCGAGTTCCATCCAAATTTATTGTCATCATAACAATCTCAGCATTGGCTTTACTTCTGTTCTCTTCCAATGCTGAATATTAAATAGATTTTTAGGGTCTAAACACATCAACATCGCTTAGGTGAGATCTTGAGTCAATGAGGCTTTAAAACAAACTTCTTGTTGTGCCTCCATTATTTGCAGTAAGAGAAGTCACCATCACTCGTAATTTTGATTTCCTGCGTGAGAGTTACAAGCTATCACACTGTCTCCAGTATCGTCATCGTCGTTGGACTATAGAATCTGAACTTTCCTTCCTCATAGTCTAGCTTGGAGTTGTAATTCACCACACTGCTGCTGCCAGAACATTCTCCACTGTTACGGTATTGTACTCTGGCTACTATCGTATCTTTCATTGATAATATTCGACTGACTAATGCTTGAGAGTATTTACTGTTTGGATCTTGTACTTTTCCTACCAGTCTGAAAATTATATTTATGCTCTCCTTTGTCTCGTTTTCGCTGGCATCACTCAACTGGACGCTGCATAAATTGATTTGATCTTTTGTTGACTCAAAAGGATATTGTGTCTTTTAGTCTCGTCTAGATAAAAATGTCCTTGCTGCATCTTGGGCCCCAAATGCCTGATTACTGCGGATATAGAAAATGGAAACCTAAAATCAATTTTTTCCTTCTTATTTTCCAGATTACCAACATCTCCATTCCTGGTAAGGCTGGTCGTATGTCAGGTAAGACAGATTACCATATTTAATTATAAGGCTTTACAAAATTAACATCACAATTGCACTATGTTGGACATGTTTAGAACTTCGTGAAAATTATTTTAAATCTACTTGTCTTAGGAGTTTTCTTCGAGAAATACAACTCTACGTACATATTATGTAGCCTGAGAAAAAGCTTTTGAAAGAAATGAATAGGATACTCACTTTGAAATTCTGAAATTATAGGAGTCAAGTGTTGCAGAGAGAGTCAAAGAACATGAACGAGAACAGTAGTTGAGAACGTGGTGAGGCAGGGTTGTAGCCCATCCCCAAGGTTATTCAGTACGTACATGGAGCAAGCAGTAAAGGAAACGTATCACCTCCATGAGCTGTCCTTTGGAGACAAAATAAAGGACTGGAAGAGTTGTTTAATAGGATGAATAGTGTATTGAAAAGGCATTATAAGAGGAATATCGATAAAATGAAAGCAAGGGCAATGTAGTTGAGTCAAATGAAACAGGGTATACTGCTGGAATTTGATTAGGAATTGAGATAATAAATATACTGGATGACATTTGCTATTCTTTAAGAAAAGGAATATGATGGCAGATGAGTAAATGGGTCTAAAATTCAGACCGGAAATTGGAAGAATAGCTTTTACAAATGTAGTAACAACAAATTTAAACTAAAGGATAAGGAAGTACTTTCTGAAAGCAGTTTTTCTAGTCTGTTGTGTTATGGAAGTGAAACGCACACAATAAACAATGCAGATATGAAGGTAATAGAAGCTTCTGAAATGCAGTGTCACAAAATGAAAGCGGAAAATTTAGTTGGTATATTACATAGGTAAGGAGAGGTATTAAATCTGAAAGAAAATTATTTCATGGCACAGACTGACTAAATGAACTGAAAGTTTCAGAGGGCTCTTCCTCAGACATAAAGGAATGTCAATTTGGAATAGGAGGAAAGAGTGGGAATTTGGTGCAAACATTAAAGAGGGAGACCAATGCTGGAATACAGTAAGTAGGTCCTCATACATGTAGGTCACTGCAGTTTTAAATAAGAGGAGCTGGAATGAAACATACAAAGGAACGTAGATACAGAAATTCAGATCAATTTCTTGAGTGAGGTATTGTGAAAAACATATACAACTTACCTTAAAAAATCTAATGGCTCTGAGCACTATGGGACTTAACTTCTAAGGTCATCAGTCCCCTAGAACTAATTAAACCTAACTAACCTAAGGACATCACACACATCCATGCCCGAGGCAGGATTCGAACCTGCGACCGTACTGGTCGCGCAGTTCCAGACTGTAGCGCCTAGAACCAGTCGGCCACCACGGCCGGTAATACCTTAAAGATGCACAAAAATATATGCTAACATATATTAGACAACCAAAGGATATACAAAGGGAAAGTGGGACCGAGAGTAATGAAAAATGTACCACCTCTTGGAACAGTCTTTATAATCAACAAACAAATCTTGAACTCAATAGTTGACTTTGATTCTCAATCAGAAAGTATCTCAAGTCACACATTCACAAGCACAAACAAAATCTACACACTTATAGATGCACATGCCGCTATAAATGAAGATAACAGAAAAACAAAGAAAAAGTGGAGGCCTTTTGGAACCTGCAAGATGACATTATTCAGAAAATTCCAGGCAAATACATCATCATTCTTCTTGGAAACTTTACTGCACAGATTGGTAAAGAAAAAAGATATAAGAAAGTTGTTGGAGACTATCCTGCACACAAGAGAACAAACAGAAATGGTGTGAGGCTAATAGAACTTTGCCAAGCATACAACTTAATTCTTAAATCCACAGCTTTCAAGAAACTACCACAAAGACAAAAGACATGGATACCCCTAAATCCTAGCCTTGGGGAATTTCAACTTGATCACGTGGCAATCAAGAAGATTTCTTGCAAAGAAATGATGAATGTTAGTGTACTCAGGGGTGCAAACTTGGATCCAGACCACTACCTTCCTAAAATTAAGTTCAAAGTCAACCCAAACACGAAATACAGCATGTAACAAACTAAGCATCGGAAGTATAGCAAGGAAAAGATATTAAAATCAGATGAATTCACAAAAGCAACAGAAGTCGTTCAGACACAAAAAAAAAAAAAAAAATTGTTCAAATGGCTCTGAGCACTATGGGACTTAACATCTGTGGTCATTAGTCGCCTAGAACTTAGAACTACTTAAACCTAACTAACCTAAGGGCATCACACACATCCATGCCCGAGGCAGGATTCGAACCTGCGACCGTAGCAGTCGCGCGGTTCCGGACTGCGCGCCTAGAACCGCTAGACCACCATGGCCGGCCATTCAGACACAAAGCTGGGAGGATATCAAGGAAAACCTCATTGCTACAGCAGAACGGATAGCACCTAACATAAATAGTAAAAAACGTGCCTGGTGGTCGCTAGAATGTGATGCCCTCATTGAAACAAGAAAACAGGCATGGCAAAACTGGCAGTCACAGAAAACAGAAGAAAGCGGATTGAATTTCATTAGAGTTAGAAAACTGGTAGATAAAAATATAAAAAGGATTAAGAAGACACATGAAAACAAATCTCTCCTCCAAATTGATAAAGAATGTACTAAAAACGACACAAGAAGCTTTTGCAGAACTTTCAAACAAAGGTTATCATGATACAAAGCACCCGCCCTACAATTTCGAGATGTAAATGGGAGCATGGCTCACAGTAACGCAGAAAATTGCAAAATACTAGCAGGCTACTTTCAGAAACTCTTGAATCGTGAACCCAACCTTGAAAAATTTGAATCCATCCCAAATAACCGCGAGAAGCCGGACTCAGAACCACCGACGACTGAAGAACCACAGAAGGTCTTTTTAGAACTTAAAAACAACAAAGCGTCCAGAAAAAACAAAGTAGTGGCCGAACTATGGAAAAAAGCTGACAAAAATGCAATTACATCCCTTCAGTGTGTTTTCGATAAAATCTGGAAAGCAGAAGAGATTCCGACAGAATAGAGAAAAGCTGTCATCCACGCTATCCACAATAAAGGTTTGAAGACAGACCCCAAATATAGCAGAGGAATATCACTGCTGGATGTAACATACAAGATTCTTTCTAAAGTCCTTTTGAACAGGGCAGACCCGAAATTGGGCCCGCAAATCGGGGAACACCAGGGAGGTTTTAGAAGTGGTAGATCATGTTCGGAACAAATACTAAACTTCAAAAACGTCATGGCATACCAAAAATCAAGGACAAACACGTACGTAATCTCCTCCATTGTTTTAAAAAAGCATATGATTCGATTGATAGAGAATCTCTATTATCAGTCCTGGGAGAATCGTGTTTGGATAAGAAAACAAATAATATTATAAAAGCGACCCTTACAAATACATTTTCGAAAGTTAAATTTATAGGCGAATTATCGGAACCCATTGAAATAAAAACATGAGTGCAACAGGGGATAGGCTCTCACCACTTCTGTTAAATTGTGCGCTTTAGAAAGTAGTCAGAGAATGGAACGAAAATATTAAGAGTGGCGTAAGACTGGGTCGCAAAAAGAAGAACCTTAAAGTAAATTGCACTGCTTTTGCAGATGATGTGGCCCTCTTTTCTGAAACAATGGAAGAAGCACGGGAGCAAATCCTTGAACTAAAGAAACAAGCAGCTAAAATAGGTATTCATATCTCCTTTGAAAAACCTTAGATATTGACAAACATCAAGCGCTCATGTAAATACCTCAAAGTACAAGAACAAAAGATTGAAATACTAAAAGAATTCAAATATCTCGGGGAATGGATTAGTATTTGGAATGCTGGGAAAAGCAAAGAAATGGAATCCAGAAAAAAATAACTTGAATTGGCCTCCCAACTAACAAAAAATTCATACAATAAAAAATTACTTTCAAGGGGGTCCAAAATTACACCTTACAAGACAGTGATTAAGCCAAAAGCACTGTATGCAGCAGAAACACGAAAAATGAATTCCTAAGACCAAATGGAGAAACTTGAGCAAAAGGACAGAAAAATTTTAATAAAAGTAATAGAATCAAAATTTCTAGACAGTAAGATTATATACATCTAAAATGAAACTCTCTACAAGAAAACTGAAAATTTTTCACATAGTATGCGGAAGAGGAGGATAAATTTTTAAGGTCATCTTCTCACACTAAATTCCAACAGATTAACCAAACAAATCTTTGGCTTTTTCCGTAACCGCAAAACGAAACTCAACTGATTTAATGAAACTTGGAAAGACCTAGTAGAATTAAAGATTTCAGAAAATTCACTTATCGGATGAACAGCTAAATTAATTACTGAAGATGAAAACATAAGATTCCAAGACAAATCTACGCAAAAGTCCAAACCCTTCATCTTGGAAGACGAGAGGAAACGCAGATCAGAAAGAATGAAGAAACACTGGGTCCTAATAAAAGAACAACGCCCAAAGTAATGATTGATCGAGCGTACCCCAAAGAGGGTGAAACGAAAGAAGAGGAAGACTTCCAAAATTGGTGAAAGACTTATTTGGAGAGCTTTTTCCGAGAAACAATTTAGAAAAATCTGCTATTAAGAAAATAATTGACAACACTGACGTAGCATATAGAGTTGAAAGTAATATCTACACCGAAATATACTCTTCAAGAAAAAAAAACACATCACAGAACAACAGTGAAATGAGGAAGAGGCTATGCAAGCAAATGAAATTGTCTAAATACAGAAGAAAATTAGAGAAACAACGACAGAAAGGAATGGATTAAAACTGATTTTCATTTTAATCATCGTAAATGACAATTTTCAAACGTATAAAGCATTAATTTTAAAATCTAAAGGGAAATTTGCTGGGTGCAAATAATTCATTTTTAACAAATACAGCTATTATTTCTGTTTTGTACAGATGTATTGTAAAGAACTTTTATATTTTGTTCAGCATATACACGTAATGAATATCTTTAGGTAAACATCCTAAAAATATCTAAGTACATTTCAATAAATTCATTTTCACTGTACGACATTTCAGCTACTATTGTACTCAACCTTCATCGGGATGGTAGCTTGTGCTTTAAGGTTACTGCTGCATCTGTCAATTACATGAAAATGGCTGAGCTTCTTGGCATAATGCTGAGGTGGCAGAAGAAAGGGGGAGGGGGGTCAAAGGCTTATTGCTTGAGAAAATTTGTATGACATCATGATGTGGTTAATTACTCATCAATATTTTATTGTAGCTAACTTTGGCCATGAAAACTTAGACTCTTATATCTTTCCTAATTGGAAAATAACAACAAAATAAATCGCAAGAAAATGAAAATAAGGTATACACGAAACAAACAAATAAAATAAAAATGTTAGGAAGTGAAATGTCTTGAGGATTGCATTGGATTCAAAAGGCGGAAAACATGGTCAATATTTAAGAGCATGAAATCAACCAATATCAAAGAATTCAGGCTGACATGCAATTTATAGTTTCTAAAAACATACATCACCAAGGCACACAAAATTACATGCTTCAATTTAATTGTAGTGCTATCACTGTCTAATGATATAGTTGTAGGAAAAAAACGACTGTTTGCTGTCTGTAAGAGGTCTTACCTCAGTATAGTATCTGAAATCAGATTCAGCTCAATCGTTAGAAGGCATTCAAGTTGCATTGATTACAAGTGAATTTTATTGAAGATCATCTCTAATGCTTTAGTAGTATGTGAGTCTAGAGTTTAGTATATGCTGTTGCTGCCATTTATTTACTTTCATTGGTGTCAATATATCTTAGTTTATATATCAAAAATCGTCTATAATAAACACATTTCAAAAATCACTTTCCTCAATTTTGTGCAGGCAGAGTATTCTATTCACACTATAGAAATAAGTAATTATTGAAGAAAACATTCCTCATTTAAGGTAGACTTTTCATTCAATGCTCATATTTTTTATGACTGTAAATTTTTAAACCAGTTTACCACAGTTACAGTATGGAAACTCTTTAAGTAGTGATGAACTATGGCTACCAGATTGGTAGAGTGAAATGATTTTGTAATATTGTTGTAAGCTATAGCTTTGCCTGAATTAATGTTTCTCTTGAAGCAATGAGTTGTATTAATGCATATTATAAGGGATTAGTAAATGAAAATAAGCAAAGTAATATATCAAATTATATCCACCAAGCAATTAATCAAAATTCAAATGATGCTCATTAGCGCTCTATAACCAATTAATACACATACAAAGAGATGCTAATATTTCTGAGGTGCTTTAATTTAGTTTTCAGAATGAGTTTCTATTCAGAAGAAGTTTCAGTTTGTTGTTAAAATTTTTATGCAGGTAAAGTTCATGTTAAACAGAACAGTAGTGCTCTAAATTAAAAGACTCGAGGGATCTTCCTCTCCTGAAATAATTTTTCGTACATGAAGTAACTACATTGGTGGACAGAAATATGGATACACTAATTACATAACACTTTACCATCCATAACACGGTGCAGAATAACAGTTGGCATTCAAACAGCTTACAGTTTTCTGGAAATGGATAAATATAGGTTCTGTAAGGCTTTCAAGAGACTCTTATATCATCACTCTTACTGCAAAATAGTGGAAAGTCAGCGTAACAATGATGCAGGTGGATGGTGATCACGCACTTTTCTCCACAAAGGAGACCATAAACGCCCGATAATATTGAGATCTGATGACTGTGGTGGCCAGGGCAGATTCGACAATTCATCCTCGTGCTCACTAAACCCGTCCTGAACGATGCAAGCTGTGTAAACAGTGAACCTGTCGTCTAGGAACACATCATCATCATTGGGACACAAACATTGTACAGTGGGATGGACACGATGAGCCAGTATGGTCACATGACCTTCGGCTATAATGGGTCCTTACAGTGTACCCATGGGACCAATGGAATACCAGGGCATGCCTGCCCAAATCATCAACGAACCACGCTATGTTTCAGTCTTGGGTTATAAACATGGTAAAATGTTGGGAACAGTACACAAGAAGACTCATCCGACCAAGTGACATTCTTCCATTGTTACACAGTGCCGGTACTATGGCTTCGGTAGCATGTTTTCCTGTTACTGGCATCTGAATCGCTGGTGGCTGGTTTTGGAATTCCATCTCGCCGTGAAACACAGCTTATGGAACTCCTTTCGCGTTGTTTTGGTGCTGACAGGGTTCACGAGTACGACGCTCAGCTCTAAAGTAACGTTTGCAACTATCGTCCTCTTAATTTGTCGTCATAATCCTTTTCAATGACCGTCTCTCACGATCACTCAACACATACTTTCGTCCGCGTTGTGATTTAGCGGATGATGCTTTTCTCCTTTCGCTGTATGTGGCACAATTAGTGGACACTGTGCCTCTTGAAACATCAAATACAATGACCATATTGATTATGGAAGCGCCCACTATGCGACAAATAATTGTTTGCCCACGTTCGCATTCATTTAGCTCAGACATAATGAACTCACAACTACACTGAATACTGTTATGAGCATGTCTGACATTTGCAGCGTATTGAAGACGTTTCACAGGTGCCGTTCGTGGTCAAAGAGAACAGCGCAACGTGCAGACTTGGCTAGCATCTGCATTTGTGTTTCCATACTTTTGTCCAGCCCCTGTAGCTACACAATGAAGCTATCAGAATTGTTCTGCCCTTCACTTATGGAACGGTAATATAAATTCTAGTAATGTGTCTTAACGCTGTTGTGGTCGTCATGTCACGAAAACAGCATGTAGTTACATGGAAACCAAGCTTTGCACATTACGTTTAGAGCATGCTGTAGATACGAATTAAATGCTGAATTTTGTTTGTATGAGAAAAGACATAAATGTACTCGCAACACTTTCTAACCGTTTGTGTAGGAGAAAGCTTAATAAATGATTTCACTAGTGAGTATCCTGTGCTATCACATTACCTAATTATTCCCCATTTTGAAATAATAAAACTCCCTTGACGGCCATCCTTGATCATCAGTGATTAATGACATGACAAGACAAAGGAATCCGTCTCCAAATTAATCCATGGAAGTATAAAAGACCCAAAACGCCAAGCAAATTGCCAGTCAATGATGAGAAAAAATTAAAGAAAATGTAAATAGCAGAATCAGTTGAAGATTTATGCAATAGTACCCTTAGCACGGATTTTACATGGCAGCCTTGGAATAGCATGTGAGCACCTTAACATTACGTAACAATACTCATGAAGACAGTGTTTTAAATTACTCGAACATGTGGACACTATGAAGATGATTAATGTTCTTTGAATTACACACAGTAAGTTAGTGGAGGCTTCCTCGTTGTTTCAGACACATCAATAAAGTTGAAAGGAAAAATTACTTGCTCAGTTATACCGGAGCATAATCGGTTCCAAAAAAATAATGGCTTACGTCCTAATTCATTTATTCTAATGTTTCAGTAAGTAGTATTGTGCTTGTTCAGTGGTTAATGAAACAAGAAAAACATGTATATATGCATAAGGGTTTGTGTGGGTAAATAACACACAAAATTGTTCACCACAGACGAGAATGGCACATAAAGCACACAGATTTCTGACAAGCTGTTGTCTACGAAATATTCCCAGCTGGTCACGGCATGGCGAAGCGTGAGCATGCGATCTCCAGTCCCGTGAGAGATTAACCGCAGGTAAAGGGTCACACTTGGCTTGTCTCTCCGCTCCGTTCGAGGTTGTCAGCTGTCTCCGAATCTCTTTCCCCCGGTACAGGTAATACCGTTGAACCTAAAATATTCAAAGACTCCTGTGACAGTGTAAAATCTCGTAAGAAAATTTTGTATTAAACCATGATGGTCAAATGTAGCATCGATTGTGTAGTAACGTCGCTGCTCAACAGCGATTGTTGGTTCAAGGTGCTATGGGTAATGTGTTACAGATAGAGATGCAGAGAGTAGCTTTAGATACAGAGATGTATGGAGGACTCTCAGGTGTAAAGACCTATCTGATGTGTGCTGGATATGTACTTACTCGCTATGGGCAGTAATGACTTTTATTTGCAAGATACCATACGGGAAATAATTAAGGTTGTAAGTAAACTGTTTATATGTTTGTTTGTTGACAGCGCTATAGCCTGTATTAATATCGCTGAAATTGCTCTGCGCCTTCAGTAAGAGACTCTGTGGTTGACCGGACTAGCAGTTAGTAGTTGGCGAGTGGACCGCTTGGATTTGTGTCCTTCTTGGAGACTAAGTGTTGGTCTCCTATAGTAGTTAGAATCTTTTTATTTAGCTGGATGTAGTTGCTACTTGCTGTAATTGCTGTAGTTCGTGTTATGGAGATTTTCTGTGAGGTAAGTGACTTATGAATGGGTTATTGTTAGGATTTCTTCCAATTCAGGGCCATTCTTTTGTGTTAATTATCTGAAGTTATGTTGTCATTCTATAGTAGTCAGATTGCGTTGGGATTGCATATTGTGGTAACAAATGAATAGATTAAGTATGCGTTGTCTTTGTCAGGGAAAATTCCGTAGGGCGGTATTGAAATGATAGAAATAAGTAACGAGGGGTTCAGATTCATTCAGTAGTAGCAGTGACACTCAGTAGTTTAAGTTTCAAGGTAAAGTAAGTTGTGTTACTACCAATGCAATGCGCGTATTCGCAAGTGATGATTCAGACAATGTATAGCACTCATATCCAATGATTTTGTAAAGCTAATTGCTAATATATAATCAGTTTATTTTGCGTTAATTGTGAGCATTATTAATTTTCAAAGATTCAAAATACAAGTTTTAAAGTTAGTACCACATTGTTACTTACCACAAGTCAATACCAGTTCCCAGAGCCATGTAGCTCTTGATTAACTATATTTCTAAGAAGTTATTGTCTCAATCATCACCGATTTAATTAAAATGTATGCTAAGCAGCAGCCTTGTACAGTAGCTGTTTGCTAACTTATAAGGTAATAAATTTCATAATAGCAGGGATAGCATTCATTAAGCACAGGCACCACAATTTTCAAATTGATCAAGTTTTGTTTTATTATCAGAGCCAATTTCAAATGTATAGTTTTGTATCAGATTCCGTTTTTTATAGGTAAATTTATAAAGTTTCAATTTGGTTCAAAGTTATTGACAGTTTACATTCTCGCAGTCAGAAGAATTCAGTACAGGGCAAGGCGCATAAGCCAACTGATAAAATACAGGTGCGCATGCCATTCCCATTCTAACGAGCATGTTGCAGGCAACTGTCAGTTAAGTTGCTTCTAATGTACATGTTTCACTTGTGAGAAAAAATTTCTTCTTTTCCCTCCTTTACAGCCCCGTCAGTCAATACTAACATTTTTATTTTGGAACCGTTGCCGAACTCGAGGGTTTTATTTATTTTTAAATTGACCTCTATTTCAAACCAGACACACTTTGCACTGCAAAAGGAAGGTGAAGAAAAAGCTAAAGCCTTTTATTTAAAAAACACTGTTTCCCCAAAAAGTTTGTCCACTTAAATTCTCAAATCAGTCCTCTTGATAGGCAATCATGAATTGCAATTTCTTCGTGGATAATTCAGCAAGGGTGACGAATTCTGTTCATCACATTCGCGAAATAATTCGTTAGGGTGACGGGAAGAGGTGCTGTGCCCACAAAATCGCAACATTAATGTCTCTTCAAGCTTGCTCAGTTCTGCCATGACTTTAACTGGCATTAAGTGAGGCATACACTCACAGCCAGCAGAAAGCTCAAAATACTACCGCAACATCCACGTTGAGAAGCCACGCTCCTGTCAACAAATGCGGAAGTCTGAGTGATCTTGGTTAACTGTGATTGTTCCTTCGCGTTTCCACTTCGCAATCACATCACCAAAAGTCTACGTGGGTACCTTTGGAAAGGTAGAAATGACCCTGATGGATTGTTGCTATTATCGAATTCTACGAGGTGCATTCAAGTTCTAAGGCATCCGAATTTTTTTCTAATTAACTACTCACCCGAAATCGATGAAACTGGCGTTACTTCTCGACGTAATCACCCTGCAGACATACACATTTTTCACAACGCTGACGCCATGATTCCATGGCAGCTGCGAAGGCTTCTTTAGGAGTCTGTTTTGACCACTGGAAAATCGCTGAGGCAATAGCAGCACGGCTGGTGACTGTGCGGCCATGGAGAGAGTCTTTCATTGTTGGAAAATGCCAAAAGTCACTAGGAGCCAGGTCAGGTGAGTAGGGAGCATGAGGAATCACTTCAAAATTGTTATCACGAAGAAACTGTTGCGTAACGTTAGCTTGATGTGCGGGTGCGTTGTCTTGGTGAAACAGCACACGCGCAGCCCTTCCCGGACGTTTTTGTTGCAGTGCAGGAAGGAATTTGTTCTTCAAAACATTCTCGTAGGATGCACCTGTTACCGTAGTGCCCTTTGGAACGCAATGGGTAAGGATTACGCCCTCGCTGTCCCAGAACATGGACACCATCATTTTTTCTGCACTGGCGGTTACCCGAAATTTTTTTAGTGGCGGTGAATCCGTGTGCTTCCATTGAGCTGACTGGTGCTTTGTTTCTGGATTGAAAAATGGCATCCACGTCTCATCCGCTGTCACAACCGACGAAAAGAAAGTCCCATTCATGCTGTCATTGCGCGTCAACATTGCTTGGCAACATGCCACACGGGCAGCCATGTGGTCGTCCGTCAGCATTCGTGGCACCGACCTGGATGACACTTTTCGCATTTTCAGGTCGTCATGCAGGATTGTGTGCACAGAACCCACAGAAATGCCAACTCTGGAGGCGATCTGTTCAACAGTCATTCGGCGATCCCCCAAAAACAATTCTCTCCACTTTCTCGACCATGTCGTCAGACCGGCTTGTGCGAGACCGAGGTTGTTTCGGTTTGTTGTCACACGATGTTCTGTCTTCATTAAACTGTAGCACCCACGAATGCACTTTCGACACATCCATAACTCCGTCACCACATGTCTCCTTCAACTGTCGATGAATTTCAAGTGGTTTCACACCACGCAAATTCAGGAAACGAATGATTGCACGCTGTTCAAGTAAGGAAAACGTCACCATTTTAAGTATTTAAAACAGTTATCATTCTCGCCGCTGGCGGTAAAATTCCATCTGCCGTACGGTGCTGCCATCTCTGGGACGTATTGACAATGAACGCGGCCTCATTTTAAAACAATGCGCATGTTTCTATCTCTTTCCAGTCCGGAGAAAAAAAATCGGAGGCCTTAGAACTTGAATGCACCTCGTATGTCTAGCACACATTCGAAATCACAGAGCTCTCCTGATTGAGGCACTCTACCGTTACTGCTTCTCTGCTGACGTACAATGCCTCCCGCCTCCTTTTGTCGGGGTGGGCTCTCCTCTTGTGACATCTCGTGGTCAATTCCATAGTACATAGGGGTGTCCAGATACTTTTTGTCAGACAGTGACTACATCTGAGAACCGTAAATGTTACAACAGTTAGCAAATACTACAGCAAAGCAATAACCGACTACCCTTAGCCACTGTTCAGTACTAGGGAGAGCAGTGGTGGAATGCCTTTGTAGAGTGCGCACAGAGATACGTGGCTGGTACATGTGGAATCGGCAGAGCTAGTGTGGGGAGAGCAGTATTGGTGGAGGTTGGGAACAGGTACTGTAGGGGAAGTGCCAGGCGTTGTAGGGAAGTTGCCGTTCTAAACTGTAGCCTATACTCACAGTCTTTGTAAAGTGGAGCATCTCCATACCCACACTTGCATGGTGACCATCCATAAAGATCTACGGTAACCCATCTGTTAAGTATCTAAGAAGAATTCCGCTGAAAATGCAACAAAAGCAGCAATGTAGTTTCGCCCAACTTACTAATCATTTATAACTGTCAGAGAAACATCAGAGTTGCGAACCTACATTTCTCTCGTTCCCTTGTTAGAATTTGCTTCTTTTGCCAAAACACAGCGGAGTTTCTTCAGTGTCACCTCGCTAACATGTTGCGCAGTTGCAGCTGCTAGATAATTCTGAAACAGTGATTTATTAAAAGAGGAAATGAGGACAAGCAATGTTAATAGCTTATGGAAAGGCTCATCTTCGGCACAACAATAAACGTGTAATGTCTTATGTTGTTCCAAAACCCACACTGTCTCGTTTTACCAGCAGTGGATGGTCCTTACAAATAACATTCTTTCATTGAAAAACTCTGTAGTTAGTGGAATAGCACTTTGAATATCGAAGGTTGGTATGATAACCGTGTGGAAAAATCTCTCCTCTTTGTGTGCTATCATTTGCCAAAATCTCTTTTCGATACCTCAAGACGATTTTTAGATACTAGCTTAGCGTCCGCTGTTTCGCTCGCGTAGACTCTACGGCCTGCAGTGATCTTTTTGTTTTTACTTAAGGGAATTTTTATGTTGTTTGCAAATTACACCTTCTAAGCATTTCACGCTAATAAAGACCATATAAACATGGTCTTTTCCGAATGTACTTCTGATCACAAAGCGATTCTGGTAGCTGGAATCCAAAGTTTTGGTAATCATGCCTTTCTACGTTCTTGTGAAGGTATTTCCATCTCATCCCCTAGCAAATATATCTCTGTAACTAACCGACAAGAGAGATACTAATTTTCATAAATTTAGCTTTAAAATTACTTTAATGTAACGAGATGTTTTCCTAAAAATGTTCAGGCCCTGTTGCACTCCCTCAGTGGTTGAATTTCTAGAAACACTGAAGCATGTGGTTTTTTTTTTTTTAATTTCTAACCGGAAAATCAAACACCAATTGTCACAGATGTGGCTTTAAAAACCCTATAGTAGTTATTTAGTAATTATTTATGTTAAAAAAAATTACACCGACTAATTTACCCTCTTAGTGGTTGAATTTCCAGAAATGGTGAAACAGGTATTTTTTATTTTCTGACTGAGTACTAGTTTTCATAGTTCTAGTATCAAAATTCCTTTGATGGTGACATATTTTCAAAAAACCTTTCGACCCTTATTTTACTCCACTTAGGAACGGAATGTTTGACAATCTCTTCTTAAACGATTCCTTCAGTACAAGATCCGCACCCTCTCCAAATTTCAAGTTTCTGTCCTTAGCGGTTTGGGCTGGACGATGATGAGTCATTCAGTCAGTCGGTCAGTAACTCAGAAAGGACATTGTCTTTTATACGTAGAGATGAGGAATTTTATGGATATTTCATTCTGGCTTTATCGCTATCGCAAACGAGTGAGCTACATAAGGGAAATTTTCTCGAGATTGGTGACAGACAGAGACTTCCATCCAAGCCTAAAGAAAAATTCAATATGTTAGCTATATTTCATACGCGAAGTCCTAGCGATCTCCATTTTTCATTGCAAACCCTTTCAAATTTCTCGCAGTGTCTCGTTTAATTGCAAAAAATATCATAATAACTATAACGATGTCCGGCCCCGGTAGCTGAGTGGTCAGCGTGACGAAATGTCACTCCTAAGGTCCCGGGTTCGATTCCCGGCTGGGTCGGAGATTTTCTCCACTCAGGGACTGGGTGTTGGATTTTGGTAATCATCATCATTTCATCCCCATCGACGTGCAGGTCGCCGAAGTAGCGTCAACTTGAAAGACCTGCACCAGGCGAACGGTCCAGTCCGCCTTTCGCCGCGGAGCAGCTCGGACTTGTTTACGTCTCGGCTGCGAACGGTCGCGGAAGAAGCGGTGTTTACACCGTCGTCACTCGCGTGTGTTGCTGTTTGAATCGAACGCAATGGCACACAATTTCCGAAAAACCACGATACAGTTCACGTTTTGTAACGAGTATGCAAGACCGAAGGCTTTCGAAATCGAACGTTTCTTGAGGGACAAAGTGCATCTTAATTACACGGAGATTATGGGAATTCATTTATCAATCGTGAGCAGCACTCTTTACGTAAAGATGATTGACGACGCAGCATGTGATAGGATCATTGAAGCCGCCAAACGAGGATTCCAGTTCCGACACTCCGATGGTCATATTGGCGAAGTTTTAGTCGCTTATTCGGGCCTGGGCGTGCGTACGATTCGAATCTTCGAGCTGCCTTTCGAGGTACCCGAATCATTGGTCACTGAATCACTCCAGTCATATGGCAGAGTTGTCATACGGCTGAACGCTGGGCAAGTTTTAGCACGTATCCAGTGCTCAATGGTGTCCGACAGGTACGAATTGCCCTTACGAAACATGTGCCATCGTACATAAACATCGGCGGCTGTAGAGCTATTGTCATCTATGATGGACAGCCCCGGACATGCTCCGGGTGTGGTGGTGAAGGACATCTTCGATCAGCGTGTATGCAGAGGAGACTCGTGCAACTCCCCAGTGGAGACTTCCAGAATCCGACTACACCAACGTCACTGCCGATGACTTACGTGACGGCACTTCGCGGGGAGGTGACGCCGAGGTCGGAGCGCACCATCGAACCGACGCCACAGTTGATTGAGGCGCCTTCGGACGTCACTGAAGAAGGAATGGCTCCGACCAGCCTCCAATCTCAGACACTACAGGTGGCGCAGAAAGAGGATGAGAGCATCACAATAGGCATGGAAACTGAAGTGGAACGGCCCCAGGGCATTGTGGCGGCGGCGGGAACGCAGGAGATGCAAGATGCGCCAACACCAGAGGCCGAGGTTAGGGCCCGCAAACAACGCTCGCCAAAGCGCCGCAAGGAGCGCCGACTAAACTCTGCGGAGACGCTCCCTTCTCTTCTAGGGAGCCCAGACGAGTCTAACACTATGGACCTGTCTGACATGGAACCACAAGCTTCGGATGTCGCAGATCATATGAATTCGGACAGTGAAATGATGTCATATCGTTCAGACGACGCATCCGCTCAGGGGCCTGCTACCCCTTCGGCGGTGGAGTCTACAGCTGCGAAAGAACAACAGATGTCACACATCAATGCCGCACAGGAAAATTTGGAGCACACCAATAGTATCAGCTGGTATGAGCAGGACGACGACATCACCGATGCGGACCATTCTATTGGTGGGGCCTTGCATCCGTCCGCATCTCAAGAAACCTAATGCCGCAGGGACACGTTCCTCGGGCGACCCTCGGCGGATGTGCAAAGGGACTATCGACACGGTGAAACTTTGTCATTTTAACATCATGTGGAGATGACAGCTACTCGACCCCAGGCATACAGAATAGGGACAGTGAATGTAAATACCATTAGATCGCCCGTGAAACAGCAGTTGTTTAGGGACATGATATACACGTCGGATGTGGATATACTGATGGTACAGGAAATTTACATTCCTGAGTTCCAGGAAGTACATGGATACATCACCTACACCTCGCCGCACTCGAACAACGACAGTGGATCGGCGATATTGGTCCGGGACGGGATTCCGGTCCGAGACCTGGCTTATCTACCTTCGGCACGAGGACTGGCGATAACTGTTAATGGAATTCGCATTCTCAACGTTTATGCCCCTTCCGGCACAGACAACAGACGGGCGCGTGCGAGATATTATTCGGAAGAGATTGTGCCCTTATTTACCGGCAGATTCGATCATTTCATTATAGGTGGTGACTTCAATTGTGTTTTAGCCCAAAAAGACCAGACACCACATTACAATAACTGTCGTGAATTGCATGTGCTATGCCGGGATCTGGAGTTAAGCGACACCTGGGACATGATTCATAGGAACCGTGAGGGATATACTTTTTTTAACAGTCACTCGGCGAGCAGACTCGATCGAATATATGTTTCGGTTGGCCTACAGGATAAGGTGGTTGACGCGGAACGATGGCCTGCGGCATTTACTGATCATCTGGCTTACATTTGTACCATGCCACTCCCTAGGCAAAGTGTGTGGAGATGCCGCGGGACATGGAAGCTCAATTCGTCCCTTTTGGCGGACCCCGAATGTCGTCAGAGAGTCGAGGAGGTATGGGACACATGTCAACGCCGTCTACCAACGTATACCTCCGTGCTTCAATGGTGGCTCGAGTGCACTAAGCCGGCAATAAGAAGAGCTCTAATACAGTATGGTCGGGATAAGGCAAGATGGCAGAGAGACACTCTTGATTATTATTACACCATGCTTCGTGAGCTGTCCTTCCAGGTCTGCAGAACATAATGCGGAAGTTCATCGTGTCAAGGCACAAATCCTATCGATCACGCGACGACGACTGGGTGGCATCCCAATACGGGCAAGATGTCTTGACACCATCACTGGGGAACGTACCTCGATGCACCATGTGTCGCGGGAACATAAGCGTTACCGCCGGGCATTGGTAACAGTGCTCCACGGTTTAGATGGCCGTCAACTGACAACACAACAGGACATTGCAAATGAATTTTTAGAGCATTTCCGCCATCTCTATGCCGGTACACCGACAGACCGTCAGGTAGGGGAAGAGATACTGCAACATCTGCAAACGACACTGACAGAGACGGATAAGGCAGCGCTTATGGAGCCACTCACAGAAGACGATATAAAGGTGGCACTCACAAAAGGAGCGGCCCATAAATCACCGGGGCCAGATGGGATTACGCTAGAGTTTTATCGAGAATTCGTGGACATGATGATGCCACAGTTGGTGTCGATGTACAATGAGGCGATGAGTCCGAACATGCGCCTACCGTCGGATTTTGTGGCGGGCTTTCTTCTTCCCATCCCGAAGATGGCGGGGAGTCGCAGTGTTAGTCAATATCGGTCTCTCACTATGCTAAACACCGATTATAAAATTTTTGCACGGCTACTAGCGTCTCGTCTCAAGCTGGCGATATCCAGGACAATATCCCCTGATCAGGCTTGCATAGGGGTGCGAAGCAACATCTCCTCGGCGTTAAGTGAATACCGTGACGTTATCGCCCTTGCGGAAACTTGTAAAATGCGAGCAGCGATGATATCTGTGGACTTCGATCGTGCGTTCGACAGGATAAACCATGACATCTTGGCGTCAGTCATGAGCCGAATGGAGATTCCACCTGTTTTCATCTCCATCATTATGAGGCTAATACGAGGGGCTACATCGAAGGTGATTGTTAACGGTCGGGAAGCGGGCTCGGTTCCTATTAACAGCTCCGTCCGACAAGGGTGCCCACTCTCCATGATGCTGTTTGCGATAGCGCTTGAGCCGCTGATGTGTGTTATGAAGCGCTCACTTACTGGGATAGCGCTTAATGAGAACTTTTTCGTTTGTCGCGCATATGCGGGCGACCTGATCCTTCTTGTCAGATCAGGTCATGAAGTGCATCATGCTGTTGAATATCTAGACTCTTACGGGACGGCAGCAGGCAGTGTCATTAACACGACGAAATCCAAAATTATGCACATTGGACGGGGTCTGGAAGACACACCGGGACCGTTTCAGACGGTGGAATCGCTGAGATGTCTGGGGATCACATTTACCCGTTCACTACGGCGGTCAGCGGCGGCGAGTTCTCGGCGGCTTCTGCAAAACGTTCGTCTGGCGATACGGAACAACTCACTGAGAGCCTTTGACATGATCCAGCGTGTGGCATACACTAACGTTCACATAGCGTCACGACTGCCCCATTTAGCGCAGATCCTACCAATACCGAAGGGTATTGCAGACCGCCTCATGGCTGCCTTTGGTTACTATGTTAGTACTGGGATGTTGTTTAAGATCACATATGACACGTTAACACTACATTTCCGGAACGGTGGCCTCAACCTCACAAACGTGCGAAACAAAGCTCTGGCGCTTTACATGCGAGCGATGATACGAAATTGGCAACAACGAAAGCACACCATTACGTCAGCTCTGATAGAAGTACTTGTTCCGCCTTCGTACGAACCCCCTATTGGGGTGGGCAATATTTCGCCTTCTCTTGCACACATTGCCTCATTTTTTGTTGATTACAGTTATGTTCGTCTGAAAGTACCTTCAACGAGAATACCCACGACTCGGGAGATCTATAGGTGCTTGATGGATCACCATGCCCACAACGTAATGGAATTCAAATACCCGTCGAGAACGTGGAACCACATTTGGTGCGCAGTGCATACTCCATTACTGTCAACAGCAGCGAGATCGATGTGGTACATTCTTATAAACCGTTAACTTGTGACCAGGAGTCGATTACATACAATTCATATGGTCGATTCTCCTCTTTGCACAAACTGTGGCCTGTTAGCAACGGAAGAACATGGTTTAGTGTGTGGCGCAGCGAGGGACGTCTGGATGCTGACGCGTCGAATATTGGCCTTCCTTCGGCGCACTAACTACACAGAAATCACATCGGATGTACTTTTTCTACCGGACAAGACCTTTTTTCCCAAACAAAAGACGTATGCGGTCAATTGGATCGCTGGACATGCGACGAAATATTTGTATTCGTACGATATTAAGTCCGTGATGGATTATTGGATGTATTTACAAGAACAACACGAGCTCATACGGAGTCATACGAAATACAGGACTTACTTTTCCAATTTTTTAGGAAGTGTTTTTCACAATCCGCCCGACAGCTGGGGTGTCCCAGAACTGAGAAGACTCCTGCAGCAGAACGACTAGAGACAATACTGCGCGGTTCAGTTATGTTGGCATACAGCACACAGTGAAGAAAACTGGCCCCTACATGGTCGACGCAGAAGAAATACATAAATATATGCCGCCCACAAAGGCAGAAATGGCCAAGATTATATGGCTGTCTGCCAGATTTATGATGCGACACCGTGTGCTGCAGGGATTGTGATGCAGATGATAACTTCATTTTCACTCCCGCCCGTGACTAGGATTGTCATTTACTTTATTCATGTTACACAAAAAAAGGGCGGCCTTTACGTTGATTTTCTGGTTTCCAAATTGTTTTTGCTGTCTCGATCCTTTTCTTATCCCTAAGATAGTACAATTGTACGAATAAAGATTGTTTGGTTACCCTGCCTTCCTGCTCCCAAAAAAAAAAAAAGATAAAAAAATCCGCTTGGAATACGAATTTTTATTTTTTATTTTCACTTTCATTTAACTTGTATGTAAATCTTATTTATGTATTTGTATAGATGTAAAAAAAAAAAAAAGTGGTCAGCGTGACGGAATGTCAATCCTAAGATCCCGGGTTCGATTCCCGGCTGGGTCGGAGATTTTCTCCACTCAGGGACTGGGTGTTGGGTTTTGCTAATCATCATCATTTCATCCCCATCGACGTGCAGGTCGCCGAAGTGGCGTCGACTTGAAAGACCTGCACCAGGCGAACGGTCTCCCCGATGGGAGGCCCTAGCCACACGACATTTCATTTCATTACTATAACGATTAACGAAATGATGAGCAGTTCATCATGAAGCTGACATACACAGCTGTAAGTAACGCAAAAATTTTGAATAAAACCGTCTTTGCTACGTTTGGTTTTGTCTATTTATTGGCAACGACGCGTTTCGCTCTTGTGGGGAATCCTCAGGTTAATGAAAGAAGTAATGTGGTGAGCCAACATCCGTCCTATAATGCCAGTACTAAGATAAAAATTAGGAGGAAACATCGTCCTATCGTCATGAGGCAAATGAAAGCGTAAGGGATATAGTACGTAGATAACAGCGTTCCGTCATACACTGCATGGAACGTTGTGTACAGCGGACGAAATGTAAATAATATGAGGTCGAGAATACAAGATACGTCAACCCCGCAGCCGGCCACACAAACATAGAGCCGTAAAGACCAGATTACACAACGGAGTAACAGACATTAAGACCAGATGGCGTTCGTTATCCAGTGTACTTAAGAAAAGCGGCTGCGCTGCTAAATTACATATGCGGAAAACAATAAATTAGGTAAACAGTAAAGTTAATAAAATTAAATTGGTGCAGGTATAGTGATAAAATAAGTACAAAGACGCAAGCTGTGTAGGGGTCACATGACCCCTATAAAGTATGAAATTGTTAAAACCTGCCTCACAATAAAATTCAGAATGAGTGCAAGAAGCTCTGCTTGGGCCACGATTAGTAAATCCCGGATGCTGACGCTCCAGCGCCTACAGAATAAAGTTCTCAGGTACGGTCTTCACGCCCCGCCGCTCACCAGGATAGTCGCTCTGCATGAGGAGACAAATACGGCCCTTCTCAAGACGACCATTCACCGTAAGGCTCGCCAACTATCCAGTAAAGTGGACGCCCGGCGTGAGACGGTCTCTGGACTACAAACCATCGGCACCACAGTTCCACGGCGCTGGAATCAACACCTCGTTCCGCTTACCGGATTCGGGCTATGACTGACGATAGGCCCAATACGGCCACGTTTTTCTGTCCGTTTCGTACAGTCACTAGCAGTGGCCTGTTCTCGTCCAGCCACTTTTTCCTTCACCATAGAGTTGGCGCATTACTGCACCCCTCCTCTGTACTTCCACCGCCGGAGGGTGGCCTGGACCGGATCTGAACAGATGAGGCTGTGTAATAATAAACCGCCAACTGCGATTCATTGGCAGAACACTTAGAAGGTGCAACAGGTCTACTAAAGAGACTGCTTACACTACGCTTGTCCGCCCTATTCTGGAGTATTGTTGTGCGGTGTGTGATCCGTATCAGGTGGGACTGACGGATGACACTGAAAAAGTACAAAGAAGGGCAGCTCGTTTTGTATCATCGCGAACTAGAGGACGCTGTCAATTCAACTAAGTACCTGGGTGTTAAAATTACGAACAACTTCAGTTGGAAAGACCACATAGATAATATTGTGGGGAAGGCGAGCCAAAGGTTGCGTTTCATTGGCAGGACACTTAGAAGATGCAACAAGTCCACTAAAGAGACAGCTTACACTACACTCGTTCGTCCTCTGTTAGAATATTGCTGCGCGGTGTGGGATCCTTACCAGATGGGATTGACGGAGGACATCGAAAGGGTGCAAAAAAGGGCAGCTCGTTTTGTATTATCACGTAATAGGGGAGAGAGTGTGGCAGATATGATACGCGAGGTGGGATGGAAGTCATTAAAGCAAAGAGGTTTTTCGGCGAGGCGAGATCTATTTACGAAATTTCAGTCATCAACTTTCTCTTCCGAATGCGAAAATATTTTGTTGAGCCCAACCTACATAGGTAGGAATGATCATCAAAATAAGAGAAAACAGAGCTCGAACAGAAAGGTTTAGGTGTTCGTTTTTCCCGCGCGCTGTTCGAAAGTGGAACGGTAGAGAGACAGCTTGAAGGTGGTTCATTGAACCCTGTGCCAGGCACTTTATTGTGAATAGCAGAGTAATCATGTAGATGTAGATTCAATAATCTACCTTTTTCTGCACTGGAGTGATTAAGAATTTCCATTTCCTGTAAAAGATTTAGCCTTTGGCCTTTGCGGGCCTTCTGGTGTATACTGTATGTAAATTCTTCAACGTCGGGGGCCGGTGACCACTAAATTTTAAGTGCTCAACAGAAGCCGATTGCTGTTTAATTTGTCATTTTTTGTTAGGCAAACGTTCACTGAATCTGGTACGTAATTTTCTACCAGTCTAGCCCACAAATGAGGCTTCGCAGTCGACACAGTCAATTCTATAAATCCCAGAGTTCACGTATTTACCTTTGGTAGATAGTTAGTTATAGATATACCGATGCTGGACTTTATTTGCCGACGGAAAGGGGCGTCCACACCGTATTTTCTAAATATGTTTGCGAGGTCATGCAAGAGAGTGCCTAAAAGGGATTTTAACAAATTTAATATTAGCGGGTAAGGGATCTAGTGGAGATTTACACTATTGGCCATTAAAATTGCTTCAGCGGATGACGTGCTACCGACGAGAAATTTAACCGAGAGGAAGAAGATGCTGTGATACGGAAATGATTAGCTTTTCAGAGCATTCACACAAGGTTGGCGCCGGTGGCGACACCTACAATTTGCTGACATGAGGAAAATTCCAACCGATTTCAACTTACACCAACAGCAGTTGACCGGCGTTGCCTGGTGAAACGTTGTTGTGATGCCTCGTGTATGGAGGAGAAATGCGTACCACCAAGTTTACGACTTTGATGAAGGTCGGATTGTAGCCTATCGTGATTGCGGTTTATCGTATCGCGACGTTGCTGCTCGCGTTCCAATGACTGTTAGCAGAATATGGAATCGGTGGGTTCAGGAGGGTAATATGGAACACCGTGCTGAATCCCAACGGCCTCGTATCACTAGCAGTCGAGATGACAGGCATCTTATCCGCATGGCTGTAACGGATCGTGCAGCCACGTCTTGATCCCTGAGTCAACAGATGGGGACGTTTGCAAGACAACAACCATCTGCACGGACAGTTCGACTGCGTTTGGAGCAACATGGGCTATCAGCTCGGAGACCATGGCTGCGGTTACCCTTGACGCTGCATCACAGACAGGAGCGCCTGCGATGGTGTACTCGACGACGAACCTGGGTGCACGAGTGGCAAAACGTCGTTTTTTCGGATGAATCCAGGTTCTGTTTACAGCATCATGATAGTCGTATCCGTGTTTGGCGACATCGCGGTGAACGCACATTGGAAGCGTGTATTCGTCATCTTCATACTGGCGTATCACCCGGCGTGATGGTATGGGGAGCCATTAGTTACACGTCTCGGTCACCTCTTGTTCGCATTGACGGCGCTTTGTACAGTGGACGTTACATTTTAGATGTACTACGACCCATGGCTCTACCCTTCATTCGATCCCTGCGGAAATCTACATTTCAGCAGGATAATGCACAACCGCATGTTGCAAGTCCTTTACGGGCCTTTGTGGATACAGAAAATGTTCGACTGCTCCCCTGGTAATCACAAATGGTTCAAATGGCTCTGAGCACTATGGGACTCAACTGCTGAGGTCATTAGTCCCCTAGAACTTAGAACTAGTTAAACCTAACTAACCTAAGGACATCACAAACATCCATGCCCGAGGCAGGATTCGAACCTGCGACCGTAGCGGTCTTGCGGTTCCAGACTGCAGCGCCTTTAACCGCACGGCCACTTCGGCCGGCTGGTAATCACATTCTCCAGATCTCTCACCAATTGAAAACGTCTGGTCAATGGTGGCCGAGCAACTGGCTCGTCACAATACGCCAGTCACTACTCTTGATGAACTGTGGTACCGTGTTGAAGGTGTGTGGGCAGCTGTACCTGTACACGCCATCCAAGCTCTGTTTGACTCAATGCCCAGGCGTATCAAGTCTGTTATTACGGCCAGAGTTGGTTGTTCTGGGTACTGATTTCTCAGGATCTTTGCACCCGAATTGCGTGAAAATGTAATCACATGTCAGTTCTAGCATAATATATCTGTCCAACGATTACCCGTTTATCATCTGCATTTCTTCTTGATGTAGCAATTTTAATGACCAGTAGTGAAGATTCTTTAGGAATTACTGGAAATATTTTTGCCTAATATTTTCTGTAAAATCGTTTGAGAAAGATAGCGGGGCACGAGCTGCATATGTGTAATCGCAGTCGGCCGAAAGTCATGTGGGCAAACAATGTCGGCCTCCCTTTCTGTACAAACAAATGAACTCGCCCAGCACTTTGTGATTTCGCACCGGCCGCCGTATCCCACTAAAGCGCTTTGACCGATGACTGTGCCGCCGTCTGCTCCCTCACCTCGTGTTTGCGATGACTGCCCCGGACAGCCCACGCGCGCCTGTGGTTCGCGCACGCGCAGCGCCTGCCGAAGGCGCGCGGCGCTCCGGCGCTCCGGGCCCGTATAATTGGCCGACGCTTAGCCCCGGGCGCTAATCCAGACCTCAGAGCGGCGCCGTGTTCGGCGCAGCGCGCTGCGACTGTCTGCCGTGCCCTGTCTCGATCTTCGTTAATTAATCCCGACCTGGTCTTCCGGGCACGACCTCATTAACACAATCTTGTTTAATTAGCTGATTCCGTAAGATTGTCTGGCGGGAGTTGCGATGTGCGGGGTGTTTAAACCGGCCCCCGGGGAGGAAAACTCCCACCACGGAAGCGCCCCGGATTGGCGGAGGAAGAGCTGTCGTCATCTCCCGCTCTCGATATTACCTGCCTCCCCCAAACCCCGACAGCTGCTGCTCCTCAATCATCTCTTTCCTCTAGGAACTTCGCCAAACAAGGCACGATTAGCGAACTGAAGTCGATTGTTCGTCATCCGGCCCTTTAGATCATGTCATGAGTTTAAGGACATTTTCTGTTTCCATCACCGTCGAGACACACTGCAAGACGTTCTTCGTTTTCATACCTCTTTCATTGATCGAATAATTTAACTTGATGTCGTACAACCTTTTAGCCTGTTTTGAATACCAATGCCCAGAGGGGATGTCCGTCTAACCTACGTTTTATTTAATTTTTTTTCCAGGCGACGGTCAACATCGGCATACTGTGCTGTCTTAACAATACAGAAAGGACTTTACATCATATATAAATTCATTGAAACAAGATATAGAACTGGGTTTAGTGTTATTTTGTACGAAACACATCAAGTTTTTTTTTACCTCAAACTAAAGATGTTGTCCTGCACATATCCCATCGCAAGTCAATTTCTTCCCAATCTCGCTGCAGAATTGGAGGTGTAACTTGCTCAATGGCGGCGAAAATTCTTGCTCTAAGTTCAGGTAGGGAAGCCGGCACAGGAGGTACAAACATGATATCCTTGATGAATCTCCATAAAAAGAAAAAAATCGAGTGGTGTCAGGTGTGGGGAACGTGGGGGCCATGCAATTGGCGCACCATGGCCAATCTATTGACCTGGAAAGTGGTCACTGAGAAAATCTGGATGCCAACCAGGTAGTGGGATGGTGCACTATCTTGCATGAAGTAAACATTTCGTTCTTCGTCATCCTCATCGATCCATGGCGTAACCGGCACGGTAGCTCAGCGTGTTCGGTCAGAGGGCTACGTGCCCTCTGTAATAAAAAAAACTGAGTTAATCGATCAACAACGAACTTAAACGGATGTCTTACGACGTCCGCCCCGAGCAGATGCAACGAAAAAAAGCGAACAAAATGAGATTAAAAAAAAAAAAGTTGTAACATATCCAGGTACACTATCCCGTTGATGATTCTAACACGGAAAAGGGGCTGTACACTTTATTCTTGTTCAATGCGCAAAAAACGTTCAGTTTATGCCTATCACAAACACGTTTAAATGCTTGTTGCGGATTTTCACTACCCAAAATCCTACAGTTACGTGTGTTAACCTTGCCACTTAAGTGAAATGTCGACTCGTCAGAAAAACTCCTCATCCTCATGCAATAAATGGCTCTGAGCACTATGGGACTTAACATCTGACGTCATCAGCCCTCTAAATTTAGTACTTAGACCTAACTAACTTAAGGACATCACACACATCCATGCCTGAGGCAGGATTCGAACTTGCGACCGTAGCAGCCAAGTGGTTCCGGACTGAAGCGCCTACAACCGCTCGGCCATCGCGGCCGGGTCCTCACGTAATCGATTTAACATATCCGCACAGAAGTTGTTGCGAGCAATTTCATCACTCTTTTATTGGTTGTACGATCGTCAATCTGTACAGTTTCAAATCCAAACGGTTTCTCAACACACGCCAAAGAGTCGTACGTGGGATTTGCAGTTCGCGAGATGCATTCCTGGTCGGTTTCAAACGGCTGTTGACAAAGCGTCTCACTCCCTCAGCGACGTCGTCAGATGTGCTGGAGGACGTGATGATTTCCCATGTCTTACAGAGCACCCTGTTTCTACAAAACGCCACTCATTAACTGCAGGCCTGCTAGGAGGATCTTTAGCGTCCTTAGTACAGAAATTACTGTGAACTGTTGTCGCCAACTTCGATTCTTGAAACCAAAACACACAGCTAGCACGCTCGACAGTGAAGGCAGCCCTCTTTAAGGCAGCTGCCGCTAGTGCTCCGTACGGTGCGATTTGGCACTAGCAAACTGCACGAGACAAAACTTGATGTATTTCCCTACAAATTGACATTACAATCGCCTCTATAGGTCTGCGAATTACTTTATATGATTTTTAAAGTTAAAAGTCCTTTTTGAAACACCCTGTATATTTATTTGGATTGGATTGGATTGTTTGGGGTAAGAGACCAAACAGCGAGGTCATCGGTCTCATGAGATTAGGGAAGGACGGGGTAGGAAGTCGGCCGTGTCCTTTCAAAGGAACCATCCCAGTATTTGCCTGGAGCGTTTTAGGGAAATCACGGAAGACCTAAACCTGGATGGCCGGACGCGGGATTGAACCGTCGTCCTCCAGAAAGCGAGTCCAGTGTGCTAACCATTGCGCTACCTCACTCGGTAGTATATTTATTTATTATTAGCAACCGGTTTTGATCACTAATCATCTTCACAGTGGAAAAATATTGTGACAACTTCCCATGTCATTCGTGCTGTTTAACCAGAAAAAATGCCATAGCTGACTTGCAAACGTCAGAAATAGATACTTCACGTCATAACACCGTCATAAGCAAGCAGAAAACATTGAAAAATATAACCATTTAACAGCAGTAAGCACACAGCACCACTGCTCAGGCAAAACACCATCTGCTGTGTCTCAACACTTGTGTGTTAACCTACTGGATATCTTTGTGCCTGAGCAGTGATGCTGTGCACTTACTGCCGTTACATGGTTACGTTTTTCAATGATTTTTGCTTACTTATGCTGGTATTATGGCTTGAAGCATCTTTTTCTGATATTTGCAGTTCAGCTACGGCATATTTTCTGGTTAAACAGCATGTATGACATGTGAAGTTGTCACAATATTTTTTCCACTGTGAAGACGATCAGTGATCGAAACCGGTTGTGAATAAATATATTGTAAGACAGCACATTGTTTACCATGCATTTCTCCAAGTTTTATTTTGATTTCTACGTGCTCTTTCTAATCAGCAAATCCCAACTCTGGGCCATTTCACTGTAATGCGTGACTATGTAAGATCAGCTGAGTTTTTTGACGGTTTTCTGCTCAGCCTTGGTGAGCGGTACTGGGAGATTCCATTAGCACTTCTGACACAATAGCGTGATGGACTCACTAAAAAAACCGTAGGAGTGGCCAGCGTCACTTTCCAGTGTGGCCTACGTGATTCAGTCGGTCTGTGCCGATATCGAAACAGACATCCCCGCCAAATTTACGGGTGACATATCTCACAGTCTCATCTCACTCCTCGGGATAAGCTTCTAGAAGCTTCTGGTAGCGTACTCACGGCAGAATGGCGCCATATATGGTGTATTCCTACGCGCTCTTCTCGGATTCTGATTGGTCTGTACTGTCGCGCAGAAAAGCATCACAGAGGATTGGTCAGAGTGTGGACTGAGGGAAAACGCAGGCAAGGTGCCGTCTTGGTCGTAGTGGGGCGTACAGATAACTCGGGGGATACGAAGAGTAGAGTTGAGAAAGCTTTGCGGGCACGAGGAGGACTGTCGTGTTAGCCTTGGAGAGATGCTGAAAGTGCAGTCAGATATTTGAGTATTATAAAGTTCAGTCTGATTGCTTTGGAAAATTATAGGGTGTGAAGAATAATTTCATTGCCATGTTTGATCAAATAAAAGCTGGGAGAAACTGGGAGTTAATTCAGTGCTGATGTGCTCAGATAAACTTTGAGGCACTGCAGGAAATGTTAAACCCAGAAGAGCCACTCTGTAGCAATTCTCGGCATGTGTGGTGTCGCATTGTCTTGCTGGAATTGCCCACGTCGGTCGGAATGAACAATGGACATGAATGGATGCAGGTGATCAGACGGGATGCTTACGTACGTTTTACGTGTCAACAGACCCCCGATTACATGCAGGGTCCATGGATTCATGAGGTTGTCTCCATTCCAGGACACGCCCATCCTCTCGATACAATTTGACACGAAACTCGTCCGACCAAGGAACATCCAGTCATCAACAGTCCAATGTCAGTGTTGACGGGTCCAGGCGCGACGGAAAGCTTTGTGTCGTACAGTCATCAAGGGAACAAGAGTGGGCCTTCACCTCTGAAAGTCCATATCGATGATGTTTCGTTGAATGGTTCGCACGCTGACACTTGTTGATGGCCCAGCATTGAAATCTGCCGACTGCAGCGCCGTATTCTGCCTGTTTACATATTTCTGTGTTTGAATACGGATGTCTATACCAGTTGCTTGGCGCATCAGTGCGGGTAAATTATGAGACGAATTAGGATCATTGTTTTATCTCGTGTGAGTGTCCGGTTTGTTCTTTCGAAATTATTTTGTCCTAAAATGGTCCATCCTGTTATAATCTATCGAAGCTTTAACTAGCGGAGTTTTGAGTTGCCTACCTCAGTTTGTTTCTTAGATGCTCTGAAGTTTTCATTGCTGGCGTATCAGTGTTCGCTTTCGTTTCTGATAGTTTCCTTCAACAGAGCAAGTCTCGTAATTGAGTGATTAACATCTTCTCTAATGTCGTTTCCGTTTCCACAGTACACGAATACACCCGACACTGATCTTTCTCTCATTTATTGTCACTCAGCTATGAATGTGTACGGGACAGTTATATGAACTAAGTTTCCATTCGTTTATTATCAATATGTTAATAAATGTTATATTTTGCAATGCTTGTTTAAAATTACCAGTTTTCAGTTCCACGTAGTTGTACTCGGTAGTACAAATCAGAAAGGTACTAATTTCATGCAAAGACCTAGTAGTCGTCATCCTAAGGCAGTATCGGGTTCGCGTTCCCCTGCGTTGGATTGGATTACGATCTCTCCGTTATAAATCAGGGCTCAAATACTTAATATTCTGTGGATAGAACTCGGTACGGCTATTGCACCTAGGGTGACGAACGATTTAAAATTACAACAAAACGTTGGGATGTCTAGTGAGAGAAGACACTGATATACTCATATAGGCCGGAACGGTGATCTATTAACTAGCCTCAACTCTTGTCAATGATAACCGCCAGACATCTAAGACTATTTGTACTTCCGTTAATCCAAATAAAACACCAAGTACCTTCAACACTTTGCAGTTTCTCCACCTGAATTTCATTCAATGAATTTTCTGCTTGCTGCAATGTTTTCCTGGTATTATCCTTCAGACGAATTATTTGAAGGCAAAATTGTTCAGTCATGCTGTAACATGTCCTAAAAATCTCAACCAAGTTATAATAAAAGAGTTATACAATATTTTTGTTACTCAAATAACACGTACTTGCATATTTGAAGTTCTTACCGTGACTTTATTTCTGTTACTCCGGTATCAGCTATGTTAGAACCAGATGCAGGCGGGAAAAAAAAGAAAATATTATTTGCATACATGATTGAACTAATTATTAAATTCATGTTAACTTAATCTCATTTTCGGAGCCTAACGTTCTACTGTCTCACTGGGTACTTCAACGAATATTCGCATGATCACTAGTGTTGTTTTGATAAATACTTATATATCAAAAAGTTTTGACCTCTAGAGGACCACTGCAGAGAAATTAGGTTTCTTACTTCACTTAGCCACATCACTGAAATGAACTGAAAATATCTTCATATCAATGATGAAACACGTCCACATATTTGCAGTTGAATGAGGGGGCATAAGATTGGTGACAGGTCATGAATACCTTTTGCTGCATAGGCTAAGTTTCTTGCAGCGTAAGTTTCTTGTAGCGCTTAATATTCAATCAGAACACTTGTTCTCGACACAGAAATTACACAAAGTGAGCTGCCATTTTGTTTATTATAAAAAAAGATTAAATATGGGCTAGGGCTATTATGGAACTGGCTATACAGCACCAGAACTGAGAGGATACGATCCCTGTTACTGACCAAGTAGTTCCTGAGCAAAACAGAATAAAGGAAATGTTTTCCTACAAAAGAAAATAATCACTGTAAATGTTATAGAATATGTCCAAGCATAATTACAGGCTCAGTGATAATTGTGATAACAGACAAATTCCTCTGTTAATGAGCCACATGAGTACTCGATCGTTTTTAAAGAAAAAATGTTCCTCAAAGAAGAAGGAAACTGGAATAAAATGTGCTAGATAAATGCAATCAGTGAGGCGCACGTATATTTAACTTTAGGTGATGATACGAGGCGTGTTTTTTTTTAAGTAAGTACCGTTTTGAAATTTAAAAAATACTTGCTTAGATATCTCAATAATTTTATTTTTACATGAAAGCCTGTAACTTAATCTATTTTTCTACATAATTTCCGTCAATATTGAGGCACTTGTCATAACGTTGTACCAGTTTTTGAATACCCTCCTCATAGAAGTCTGCCGCCTGACTTGTTAACCACTGCATCACCACTGTTTTGACTTCGTCGTCGTCTTGAAGACGCTGACCGCCCAGGTGTTTCTTCAAGTGCAGGAACAGATCGTAGTGACTGGGTGGAAGATCGGGGATGTACGGAGGATGATCTAGTGTTTCTCATCGAAAAGATGCGATGAGATGTTTGGTCTGATTCGCCACATGCGGACGGGCATTGTCTTGCAGCAAAACGATGCCCTTGCTCAACTTCCATGGACTGTTGCTTTGATTCTGGTGTGACGTAGGCCACCCATGTTTCATCGCCCGTAACAATTTGGCTGAAGAAATCATCACCG